>NC_134145.1:28588500-28903000 GCF_033958435.1 Carettochelys insculpta | reverse complement strand
ACTATTATATTATGTTAACTTTGTGTTATTGTAAACACTTATAATGGTAATTAATAAAGAATCCATGAGGTAGAATTTGTATAGTTGTTTTTATTATACTGGGAGGCAAGAGAATTGGTTAAATAGGAAAGCTATAGGGAAGAGGTTTAGGGGCTTTATTTGTTTTGGCTCCGAGCAAGGGGAGGTCAATATGCCTTCCCCCTTTAAGCTCCGGCTGGGTTGCTAGGCCAGCCTATTAGAGACCTCGGGGCTTAGCCTGCCAAGGTCTTCTCCCAGCTGAGTGAGTGTTCTTTGTAACCTCCCCAGCTGGGGCTTGGAGAGTAAGATTAGGGAAGGGGGTTAAGTAAAATGCAGGATAAATTTGGGGAGACAGGGGGTTGAGGCCTCTACCGTTCTGCCCTGCCTGTACACTAAATAAACAAATATAATTACTATGCAAACAACAATATAACTACTTAATTAAGCTATAACTGAATTAAAACTATAAGTACAGAACTTATTAATACAAGTGTACAGCCTATTAATGTGTAGGTATGGGCAGTTAGGCCCGGCCCTGGGGTCGAGCCCCAGGTGTGGCCCTTCCTCGGCCCTGGAAGGGCATGGCCCGGGTTGCAATCCCGAACCCCCCAACTGGGGGCCCAATGCCCAAATGTCTAACTGTTTGTGATAATGACCCGGGCTGTGCCTCGGGCCTGTGGTAATATTACGTGTCCAGTAGCAGTAGTCCAGTCAGGTGAGTAGGTCACGTCTGGTTGTCCAATCAGGTTCGTTGACGCCACGAGATGGTGGGTGGCAGGCTGAGCTGCGGTGCTCAGCTCTGAGCAGAGCTGCCTAGGGGCAGATGCTGCTGTGATTTCAGCTTCTTCAAAAAACAGGAGCTCTTTGAAAAGGCAGGAGCTCTTCGCAAAGTCTTCACCGCTGGAGCGGCTGTCCAGACTGCCTTGGGTGCTGTGCTGCGCTGCACCTGCTTTTATCCTTTGATTTCATGCATAATTGATTATTTGATTTTAATATTCATGATTTTGTCCATGGTTTTCAACCAGGTCCTCCAGGCTGTGGAAATTTCTAGAAACTCTCCACATGCGCCCAGTCAGAGGCCTGGATTTTGAACCTGGGCATGAAGTGTTTATGAGTTCTGGTTACCCGGGAAACCAACTGACACAGAGTGACCATTGCAGGGGGCTGCTAAATGGCAGCCTCTGTAACTTTAGATTCTACCTGTACCTGCATTGATTTTTTCAATGGCCAAAGGCTTGTTTCCCCTGACCCACGGGGACGATAATGCCCAAGGGATAAAAATCCCTGACAAAAGCGCACCCAGACATTTGTGCAAGACTTTTTTCATATGTAAACACTAACATGTTTGTGCACAAATTCTGAATTCACTGCACAAGTAAAACTGCCACTGAGTTCAGTGAAAGTTTTTGAGTGGTCAAGAAATGCAGGATATAAGTCTGGTCAGGGTGTTACATGTCCTGCTACCAATTTGAATGTACAAATTCCATGTCATTGACTACCTACAAGAATGTCAGCGGGATCCAAATTTTGTTTTATGTGACATGAGGCTCTAATGCCAGGAGCTGGACTGAGATTCCCTACACTAATAAGCAGAATGGGACTAGAATTTCTAAACACTACTGTGATAGAAATAGTAACAATAGATTCCTCAGTACTGAACAATCATTAGACAGTAAACTTAATTGCTAATGACTGAGGCTGTATTCAAATTCATAATCTACAGATGAAAGGCTCTGTAGCTCATTAATCAGTCTTTTACCCACCAAATCCCATTCTTGGTTCACAGGGTTGTTAGGACTGTACGGCTTGTCCATGGGTCATCTAACACGTCTCTTCGTATCTTAGCACGACTCCTTTCCTTCGTGAACAGCAAAGAGTGCTGAGAGACTCATTCTGAGTGTTTTTTCCAGTGTTTCTACCAGTACAAGAGGCAGCATCAGATACAAATGTCCAGTGAATTTTGGTCTCAGTTTCCTGTAAAAAGAGGCATTTCTCAGTCCTGGAGACATTTAACCAGTACCATAATTTGTGGCAGCATGACCAGCACTGACTTAGAATTTTCCTACAAGGATGACAAAATCATTCTTAAATTTTACATGGAAATTAATCAGGAAACCTGAATTAAAGTTTATATCACTTGCTGGAAAATCTGCTTCACATACACTCAGGAGTATCTCATATTTTTCAGTTTCTACAGTCTCATCACCAAACCTTTGTACACCTTATGCATCAAAACTGTGAATGTTTGTGGGAGGGGGTGGTCTGCCCCTTAAGAATTATGGTGCCTACTGGGTTAGTCCACCCCGTTTATGTGGGGTTTGGATGATCTGGCATATACACAAGGGCTTTGGAAACATTGATAGAGCAGCACCAGTGCCAGAAATAAATGGCGCAGGGTAAGTGGGCCCAGGCTATCATTTCATACAACCAATTGAGGATGAACTGGGCAAAGGGGACCAGCATAAATTCTGTTTCCTCCCTCGCAGCAGGGCAGAGAGGTCATGGGGAAGGCTGGCCTGCTGACCCCTCTGAGACGGAGGGCTAATGGGAGAAAAAGCTGATGGAGAAGATGGCTAGAGCTCTACAGCTCGCTGAAGTATAACCCAGCTCTAAGGAGGAGAGCTGAGAGAGGGACAGGCTTCCTAATGTGAGCCAGGGCCTGAATGAACTTGCTCCTGTCGGCTGTTGATGAACTAACTGGGGGAAAATACTTAAGAAGTGGAGGGTTCTTTCATAGACACACCTAATCCTGTGTAGATGATGAACAGACATATTGGCTTTGCCAAAGCAATTACTCAGCAAGGAGAGATAACTCAGTGGTTTGCGCATTGGCCTGCTATGCGCGGGGTTGTGAGGTCAGTCCTTGAAGGGGCTATTTAGGGATCTAGGGCAAATAGATTAAAAAAAGGGTGGTGCTTGCTCCTGCAAAGAGGGCAGGGGACTTGACTCAATGGCCTCCCAATGTCCCTTGCTGCTCTATGAGACAGGTATCTCCATATAGCTGGTGTTGGGGGAGAGATAACTCAGTAGTTTGAGCATTTGCCTGCTAAACGCAGGGTTGTGAGCTCAGTCCTTGAGGAGGTCATTTAAGGGGCTGGGGCAAACAGATTTAAGAAAAAAATCCCTGAGGGAGGCTGCTTGGTCCTGCCAAGAGGGCAGAGGACTGGACTTGATGACCTCCCAAGGTCTCTATCCCCATATATTTCTATGATATTATTATTATTTGGCTCTTTTGGGTTAAAATTCATTGTAGTCTTTAGTGAAGGGGCAGTGAAATATTATCTTTCTTGTACCGCTAAAGAGCGGATAAACTGTACTTAACATGGCCCAATGGAAGAGGAGACCCTTACCTGAGTTTCATCTACAAACAAGCAGTGATACCAAACCCAAGTGAAAGTGAGAGTGGGATGGGTTAACAAGTGGCGGTACAGACTTTGTACAAATAGTCCTAGATATCATTGGACCCTTTTCTACTAGTGCTTAAAGACCAGAGCTGACCAGACACAAATTAGAATCTGTGTTTCTGTTCAGTGACGACTTGAGTTGAAATAACTGATGAGCAGTTTTGGTGGCTGAACCTTAAGACCCAGTTTGAAGACAGCATTGTAATGAAAGGTAACAGAGATGCAGCAGAAGTGAGGCTTCCTGCTATCCAATGATACCACTGAGAACTGGGCTAAGCAGAGTCAACTCAGAACACAGCATTGAGGCCAGAGGAAGAGGTGACAGCGAGCAGCAATAGAGACAGCAGTGAATGTGGTGGCAACCACCACCAGCAAAATGGTGAGCAGTGGCATTGCTTGACACGCCCCTTTTGAGGGGTGGGAGGCAAATACTTGTGAATGCACCCCCTGAATTTGGGGACATCACTGATTTGGATGACTGATCGTGAGCAGGGTGCAGCAAAGGGACAGAGGAGTAGTACGTGAAATGGATGTTTGGCTGTTGGAACCCTAGAGTGAACAGGAGTTACTGGATCTTCTGGGTACTGGGAGAAGAGGCTATGGAAACACAGCCATGGACCAGCTACAGAATTATGGATATCTACCAGCACATGACAGGGATTAGCAACAGAGCTGCATGAATGCAAAGTAACAGCATGTGGTATACCACAAGATCCAAGGAATGCAACAAGTGATCTGGTGCCAACCTGCTACTTTTACATGAGTGGTGTGTCCTCCTCAGCCAAAGCCTTACCATCACCCTGAAAACCACCATGGATACCTGGGAGGACCCTGAGATGGATACACCAGCCATGGACAGTGAGCAGGAGGAGAAGTGGGGAGACGCAGGAAGGCTCCACCATACCCCAAGCCAGGACCTGTTTGAGATTCTGCCACAGTCTATTAAGCCTCATTCACTAAGCATGGGTGAACTGAAGGAGGACCAAGGTAAGTGTGTTCCTGAATTTTCCTTGCAATGTTTACGTTTAAAATGGTACCCAACCCATCCACGAGATCATCTTTTCATTGTTTTACTTTGACAAGAAGAAACAGAGGTATAACAAATGCTGCAGGAGTAGGCATGTGCCTGCATTAGCAGGGGACAGGCAAAGCACTTTTTAATGTACACTTGTATGTCCTGCAAGGTCTCTGTGAAACTTTCATGGAGGTACTCTGCACTCTTCTCGCAAAGGTTTCTAGGGACTGCTGCCTTGTTTGCTCCTCCCTTCCCGCACCACTCCATGATGGAGTTGGCTGGCATCACTGTAGTCTGCAGGCGAGAGGCATATGGGCTTTGGTAGCTTTGGGATGCCAGTAGCAGCTGTGTTGTCTGTGTTTTATCATCCCCAGGAGTGAGGTGTCAGCTAAAACCATGACCGCCTAGGGAAAACTGCGAATATTCAGTGCTCTTGCCCTGTGCTTGTATCCACGAAATAGGAACAGAAATTTTGCGGTTTCTTGAAATCAGAAATCCTTCCTGCTCCCACTCACCTCTGCCAGGACATAGTCACCATTGCTGGGGCTGGAGAACAAGGCCATGCAGAAGATCTGGCAAACTGAAGGGCCAGGAAAAGATTTTCAGTAAAAGTTTTTATCAGCATTAGGAAGGAAATTTTGAAACTTACCTTTCCTTTTTCAAGGGACTTTAAATCCTCCGCACCGACAGAATTCCTGATCCCAAGGAAGAGGAGAAAGAAGACAACTAGGGAGGACACGTTCAGCAAGAACCTGCAAGCCAGTACTCCATCAGATCATGAACAAAGGCAGGCAGCATGGCAGAGAGAGTGGACAGGAAAAATGCCCAGGAAATCCAGGATATCATGGGTCTTCTTATGCAGAAAGCTCCAATGCTTTTTCAGACCCCAATTGATGTATGCGTCCAAAAAGCTGGGACTTGTATACATGCCATATCTCATAGAGCTGGAAGGGACCTTGAGAGGTTATCAAGTCCAGTCCCCTGCTCTCTTGGCAGGGTCAAGCACCCCCCCGACAGTTTTTTTAAAACCCTATTGGGCCCAAGACCCCTAAATGGCTTCATGAAGGATTGGACTCATAACTCTTGGTTTACAGGGCCAATGCTCAAACCACTGAGCTGCTCATCCCCCAACCCTTTAGGCTCCTGAGAGAGCTTCATATTGTAGTAGCTTGGTGCACGCTCCTACATTCCATGTAGCCTAACTGCCACATCCTTATTCCTACCCCTCTGCAAGGGGTGCGGACTAGGCAAACCACAGCTTCCTGTACACTGACCTTTGAGAGCCACAGCTGGCATATGTGTAGGCACAGTGGGTTATATTCGTACACTGCAATGGACAGAAGCGTTAGCTGCCTTTCCCATTTCAAAGTCCCATTCTGTTAGTGTGTGTTTAAAGTTTGTATTGCAGTGCCTGCCCGTCTTTGTTCCTGGTTTTTGTGCACTGTTTTTGCCAGTCAATTTTCTATTTTTGGAAAATAAAATCATTGTTAATAGTATACAATAGTACACATTGCACAATGCATTACAGTACCAAAGCACACAGTACTTGTAAATGCACAGCAAGCACCACAGCACTCAGAGGCTCAGGAAAACAAAAGCATAGCCTTAACTGGACAGCAAACACCAAACAAGCCCTAACAATGACCAAGGCTTATGGCACAGAGGACAGTTCAGCATAGAACACGGTTCGGGATGCCTGTTGAAGTGTGGTACTTCTGCATTCTGTATTTGCAATAGTTATGAGAATTGTGCAGAGCTCTGTGGGCTCCATGCTTCTTTCAGTGATGGTGGAAATGAAAAAGTACCACACAGGTTTGTGGGATTTTAAAAATAAGGAGCAAAACTTATTGAATATGGATGGCATTATGGGGTGGAAAAACTTGCATGATGGGAACTTGATCCCTGTCTTCCAGTGATCGGTGGACAAGTCATTTCTGCCCCAAAGCATGTTGCGAAGATGTCCCAAAAGGCATTGCGCCAGACACGGGCCTACAGCACACTGCCCTTTGCATTGACACAAGTACTCCTGATGAGTGTGCGCAGTACACATGAGAGATATACTAACTTTGGTGGCTGTACGCTGACATATATTGTGTGAAAAAAGTGTGCCATGAAGACTTAGCCTAAAGGGTTGATCAAAAAAGTGACGTGTGGAACGGCATCAACTCCCATTAACTTTAATGGGAACTGGATTGGGAGTGGGCCACTCCTCAGAGAAAAGACCAACAGTCCCTTTCAGATCACACACTAACTTCTAATGTATAGCAGTTGGCTCTCAGCTCCGTGTATCTACATGCAGAAAATAACGTTTAGTAATACATAAATATCACAAAACATTTATAAAATTGCACCTTTGGGGCGATGCTGTATGGTGCTATGCCACCCCAGCACAGAGTTCCCACTTTCCTGCATGAAGAGGAGCTGATCTTTTCCTTCTAATGTTTTTGGATCACAGGTTGCCCAGTTCTTGTCTCTGGAATTAAAGAGCTGAAACTCAAGAAAACAACACAGTCTGGATTTGAAGGCTTCCACAGGGACAAATACACCACAATTCCTGACCGGACCGACAGGGTTTTAAGTGCAGAACTCTTCTGCAAGTGGTTCTACAACCCAGAGAATGATATTGACTTTGACTGCATATGGTATGTACAGAATTGATATGTCTGCTGGCAAAATTTATCAACTTAGGCTGCTTTTACACTTGCCCCCTCCTGTTGGAGATGGCATGGTAACAAGGCAATTCGAAGCAGGCTAATGAGGTGCTAACGTGTACATTCAACGCCTCATTAGCATAATGGCACCTGTGTGAATTTTGAAGTGCAGACTTCAAATTGCACATTGCCAGTGAAGATGGGGGCAGCTTCGAAATAAGCACCCCTCTTTGACGTTCCCTTACCCCACAGAACTAGATAGCAGTAAGAGAATGTTGAAGTGGGGTGCTTATTTCGAAGCTGTCCCCATCTACATTGTCAAGCTGCAATTCGAAGTCTGCACATTGAAATTCGCGTGGCCGCCATTATGTTAATGAGGTGCTGAATATGCACCTTCGGGCCTCACTAGCATGCCACCTCCATCGGGAGGAAGCAAGTGTAGAAGCAGTCTTAGAGCTCTAAAAGAACAAGGAACCTTCTACACGGTAGGCTCTGTACACCCTGTGCCCTATAAGCCACCCCAGTTTCCTTTTTGTTACAATGAAAACAGTCTTATTTAAATGCTCTGGGCCTGATTTCACAGATGCTGTGAAATCACTCACAGTTCCCACTGACTTCAGCTGAAGTTGCAGGTGTTCAATACCTCCAAAGATAAGGCTCTGAGTGCTAGCTTGCCTTTGGTGTAAAGTGGCCTTGCTCCAGCATAGACTTCTGCCAACTTACACCAGCTGATGATTTGGATGGCGCAGTTCATATTTGAACATAACTCACCAAGGCAAAACATGCTAAGTAGCTTAAATAAAAAGCTGATTATAGGGTTAGGGGATTGGAGTGGGAGGTGAGGGATTGGTAGGCAGAGGGCTTAGTACAAAAAAAAAAGACAGAGGAGACAAAAATAAAATATTAGAAATTAAGAAAAACAAAACCAAAAACAATCCTACAGGCAATGAACAAAACATTTCATCAGTAATTGTAGATCTTTTCTTTTCTTTCACAATATTTGTAAGGGACACTGTTTATGAGAGTGTCCTTGAGGCATTTGCTGGGCCTCCTGAGTGTGGGAAATACTCACCCTCTCATCAGAAGACTGTCAACAACATTCAGATGCTCATCCTGGCGAGAGTTCCACAGGTACCTTTTTCATCATTTAATATTTAGCTCACAAAGCACATATAGTTGCAGGATCCACTGAGCAGTCCAGGCTGAGCCAATTTGTCAGGTAACCTAAGTAAAATATGTAGTGGCCTATAGATGCCACTAGCAGTTTTGAAAAAAAAATTTAGAATGCGGACAAAATACCTTCACAGGCAGTGCTCTGCATATCACTGGGATGGCGATGGGAGGGAAGGGCACTCAGCACTTCCCAGGCATATACTCTCTCAAATAAAAGAGAAGAATGCTACAGCTTAATCTTCCAGTGCTCCTAAAATGGGCCCGTTTTACCTTCCGCACGCCTCTTCCTTGTCTGACCTTTCAACTATTTTTCTTTATTAAAATGGGAGCTTTATGAGATTGGCATGTTAGAAGGTATGGTGACAAACTGCGACAATTTCGGAATTTTATCATTTCAGATACAGGAGATTGAAGTTACCTTGAACAACATTTATTATAATGTTGTAGACCTGAAGAAATTTGGATTGACCAATGACAAGGAGGTGAGGGAATATTCAAAATATTAAATGCACAGGGGCATCTAAAAAATCCCAGCCCATTAAGAGCTGTTTCCTTTGCGCTGCTCTGGTGATGCAAATTGGCCATAAAAGCTAGTTTAACAGGGTTCCTATGAATTTCCTCTTGTGACATAGGACCATTGTGTCCCTCCCACTTAGCTGCTCAGAGTGCTGCCCAGTTTCAGCTAGGGAGCTGACCCATTGAAGTTACACTAGGGTAAACCTGGTATCAATGAGAAGAAAATTAGGCCATTTAATGTCCTGATTGCCACTTTTGACAGATGAATTAACGTTTCCTTATTCTGTTTTCCTCACCCTGGATCTGGGTTTTCTTCCCTTACTACTATGATCCTGGTCCCCTTTGAATAGACAGTACAGGTGTGCTCCTGCTCCCATTTATATTCATAACAAAATCTCCCTTTAACTTCAATGGGGGCAAGAATCATACCTGGGGGCTTATTCTTCTGAGGTGCTGAGTGCCCTCACGGTTCTATTGAATATTGATTTTAAATTGATGGTATCTCTGAGGCTAACGGGTACGCCAGCTGGAGGAGAGTTATTCATGTATGTGTTATTTATGTGCAGGTTCTGATCCCAGTGGACATTCCCTACGCTTCTTATACATGCACTCTTGGTAGGAAAAAGTGCTTAAAAGAGGAAGCCTGAAATGCAAGAGATGGGCAGCACTGGATGGATGTTTTGACAAGGGACCACATGAACACATGGGCTCCACTCACACAAGCAGGATAAACTTACTATGTGGCTTTCTTTTCAAAATGTATCCATTCCATTCATTGACCTGACTTTTTCCTCTACAAACTGCAGAGATGGGGATTTTGAAAGCAGCCTAAGGAATTCAGATATCTAAATCCCACTGTATTGCAGAGGGATGTGTGCACCTAATTCCCTGGGGTTCCTTTGGAAATCCCAGCCAGAAACATTAATATCCATTGGTCAGAAGCCAATTATTTTTAGGCTTATGATGAAAGCTTCACGTAGTTAATGTCTGTAATGTGCTTTGCATGATTAAAAGTCTAAATGGAGTCTATAACTTATTTGTGAATGTTCATGCAGAAAGGCATTCTTCCTAATAAGACTAAAATTAATTTATGGCCATGAATCCAATTTTTAGGTAGTGTAAATTGGTATACCTTCAAATAGACTGCAATGCTTTACACAGCTGAAGACCTGGCCCAAGATATTTAAATTAAAGAATTGTTTCTTAAATTATCAATGCAAATTCAATTAGAGATTGATTTCTTCATGAAGCAAATGAGGGAATAAAACCACCTTTTACCTACTTATACATTATAGCTCTTTGCAATATTAATAATAAAGATGATGATTAATTTTCATTTAAGGGTTCTTGTTAGATGGCTGCTGCCACATTGCTCATCAAACATGGGGCTTATGCAGATATATAATTGCTTCTGTGCTATTCATTGAAATGCTTAAGGTATTTCTGTGGGTTTATTTATGGCTTGTTTAATTTAACAATACTACCACAGCTTTTTAAGCAGGCAGGAGTCAACCCAAGAAGTGAACTACGACTTTCTGGGGAGAAAAATGGATAGATAAATTCCACTTTATTTACAACTCCTTTAAAGTGTTTTGCTACTCCAGGACATAGCTTTGAGCGTAGATATTAAATAGCAAAACCAACCCACCTTACACCTGTGTGTTCACACCCTGCTGCTGACACCTCCATATTATAAAACCTGCTCAAATTCCATCAGCTTGAAACTACTGTGTTTAGTTTCCAGGGGCAGGTTTTTTAAAGCTATTAAATGACATAGGGGCTTAAATCCTAGGCGACTTGTGTCTAAATCAGATGGGCACTTTTGAAAAGCATACACCACAAGACTTTGTGCATTAGACTCCTCACTCAGTACATGTGGACTTATTTTGCCCTAGTGGATCCGATCATGTGCTTTCAGTAGAACTAAAAATTAGGGACCACATCCTGAAGGGACATTTGAGAAAATGAGGTTGCTTGCAACATAAGAGCATTTTCCTCTCCCCACCTTCGCCTTGCACAAAAGGATTCATCTGCTTGCCTTAAACGCCACAACAAACGGGAAGGCAACTATTGCTCATCAAAATGTGACACATTCTTAAAGACAATAAGAGAATTTACCCTAGGGGATGGATTTGTTCCAGGGGTGCTTTTATTTCTCTGGACTGCTCACTAGTTGACCAACTAATTGGGCTCTAGTTCTTTTAACGGTGTTGGACATTACTTACTTCCTTGTGTAAAACTTGTTGCTTTATATTTGAGAGTTTCATATTTTTTCTATTTCTGCTACATTACAATTTAACGACTGAATGGTCTTGTTGGTTATCTGTGCATCTTTTAAGATAAAAATAAAAGGCAAAGTTTAAAAGAAAACAGTGTCTTCACTATTGTATTGAATTAAGAGCCCATGTGGATTACATTAAAATGAATATATACTAGATAATGTTACTAACATGAATTTCAGATCAGAACATTGCACTAACTACCTCTTGCAAAGTTATGCTGTTAATCTGGTGTTTGTGGCCAGCCTGCTCATTGGGTTAGACAAACTTAATCAAAGCAATAAAGCAGACCACAAAATCCCCATTCAGACTTCCCAGTGGTTCTGAACACACATCATTACTCATGCTGTGCAGCGTCTCGAGAACTCTGCACATATTTTAGCCCAGATCTGAAGAGATATTTAAGCAGTGCTCTGTTTACAAAGTCCAGAAGCTGGATTTTTAAAGGTATTTAGGTGCCTCGCTTTCACATAGCTCAATTCATGACTTCGGAGCATGGTGTCACTAAGTCAAACTTGGATTTAACAGTTTAAATCACTTTAAAAAGGGAGATGCTAATGAGCCACTTCAGCAGATGCTAATGTGGTGCAGCCATGAATATGTAGCACCTCATTAGCAAAATGGCAGCCAAAGTGCCGCTTTCGAAACATACCCCACCAGGGTAGACAGGGGCCTTTCAAAAGGACCTCCCAGATTTTGAAAGCCTCTTCTTCCCAAAACCAAATGTCATCTGACCAGCCTCTGTCACACTGCATACACACCCAGAGTATGCAAGATTAAACGGTTATGCCAGTCCATATATGTTTGTTGCTTCAGAGAGGTGAATAATCTATTTGACTTCTCCATGTGACAATCAGTTACTTATTTTTGTGAGGGGAAAAGAAGGGTGGTTAACTGAAAACCATGTGGCTTTGGCTTCCTCTTTCAAAATACTCCTAATCTCTTGTTAAGTAGTTTTGTTTTTCCAGAGGGGCCTGCTACAATTTAACAAAAGAAACACAGAATGGACTGTTCGGTAAAAATTACGATAGAACAGCAAACAGTCCAACGCTAACAGAAAGAGACAGAAAAGAAGTAAAAATCATGGAGTAGCAGCAAACTAGCTCCTTTACTGTACATTTTCCCAACAAAGCTTTTTTCCATGCTTTCCATTAGGCTCTGCTTGTATGAGACAGTTTAGAGAGCTTATTAAAAGAGGAACAGAAATTAAACACATCTGGTGTTAAATCCCAGACATTTCAGCTGGCCCTTGAGAAGCTCGCACGCCTTCTTATAAAGCTGTGACAAAGACCAAAGATTATTTTCTCACTAAAACATGGGATGGACAACTGCAAAGCAATTATGAACAGAACATCACTGCATTTCGGACATTTCCACTTGTCATTTTGGAAAGAATACTTCTTAAGTTTTACTAGCAACCTTGATTGATTCTTTTTATGCATGTAGACAAGAATTACACTTCTCATTAAGTTATATACCTTTAAAATCATGATTAATGTAATTGTATGCCATCATTGCCTACCTTTGGATATGAGGATAATACCTGCTGAAGCAAAAATGTCATTAATGAGACAAAAGTACTGGAGAAATCCAATCTGTGCTCTACATGTTTTCCCACATATTTGCCAGACAATGCTTGGAGGGAGCACAACTGCTGGCTGGGATGTTGTACATTTTCCTTCCTCAGCTTCTTGAGCAAGGTGCTTCTCTTCGAAATGGCCTCAGGCTTGATTTATAAAGCAATGCCACTTCAGTTTGTCAGTCAGCTCTTCCTGGTTTTTGAAGTCAATGCTTCTCTTCTTAGGATATATTTTTAAGATGTCCTTGTAGCATTTCCTCTTTCTCCTGTAGGTCCCCTTACCATGCTCTAAATTGAGAAAAGACAACTTGTTTTTTGAAGATGAGCATCAGCAACCTGCACGCAATGTCCCGCCCAGCAAACTGATGTTTCATAATCTTTGAAATCTCTCAATACTGGTGAGGTTAAGTGCAGAAAGAGTGCTGGCATTGATTCAACAATCTTCTCATGTAATATGAAGAATCTTGCTAAGGTAACACCAGCAGTCCCATTCCAGATGCTTAAATGGCTTCGGTAGGGTACCCACATCTCTCGCCCATAAAGAAGAGTGGGGATGATTTCTGCATTGAAGACCAGGATCTTAATCTCCCTCAGCAGATCTCTGTCAATAAAGTCATAATAAAACAGCTTTCTGAAGGATGCAGTGGCACAATGGATCCTATGTTTGATTTCCACATCACAATTGGCTATCTGGGAGAGGTGGTCAACCAGATAAGAGAAATAATCAGTGTTTTCCAGGAGCTCACCAACAATGACAACTTTTGGGAGAAAGTGGGGAGGGGATTTGTGGTGGGCAGGCTGTGGAGCACCCTAGACTTCCCTATGTTGAGGGAAGGTTCCAAACTCTAATAGGTGCCTAAGAACAGATACAGAATGGATTGCAGTCAACCTCGATGTATGTGAGGAGATCACAGTTGTCAGATAACCGAAAATTAGTAACAGTCCTGCTGACCTTAGTTTTAGAATGAAGATGCCACCAGCTGAAGAACTCACTGCAGTTAAGAATAAGAATCAGGATCATGGCAAGATAGATTGGGGAAAAAAAAAATTGGGGCAATAACACAGCCCAGCTTGACATCGGCATCACCATCTCCATTAACGTGGCAGTTACCTCAAAATGAAGAAGCCTGAGAATGAGAATGAACTTTAATGGACAACCAAACCTCAGGATTGACAGAATCAAAGGCTTTTGTTTGATCTATAAATGCAATAAACAATGGCTGGTTTTATTCTCTTGATCTGCAAGCAAGGATCTTCTTGGCAACTGAGAGGAGGGCAATGTCTGAGTAATTCCCATATACTGACTTTTTCTCTTTCTTCAAAATGGTCACAAGATTGGCATTCCTTAGGCTGGATAGAATTTTGTCACAATCCCAACCTTTCCTAAGAAGCTGATGAATTTTTTTGCACACGCGCTATCCCGCTAGCTTTGAGGACTTCTATGGGGATGCTATCTGAACTTGGCATCTTGTTTCTAGCCAATGTGGTGGCACACCCAACTTCCTCAGACAATGGTGGGTTGGCAAGAGGTTCTGTTATGGAATGCTGAGGAATGGATTCCATGGTAGCAATGGAGACTTCAGATTCAGCGTTAAGCAAAGTCTCAAAGTGCTGCCTCCAATGCTATTCAAAGGTTGGACAGGTCTTAAGAAGGCTGGAGCTATCCTGAAATTTCAGAAAGGTTGCTAATTTGATCTTGGTCCATAGATTGCTGTCTTGTGTCATGTTGATCAGCCACGCTCTGGATCTACATGGTCTTTGCTTGCCAACACTGATTCTTGATTTCACTCAGCCTCCTTTGAACCATAGCTTTAAGATGATAAGTCTAATTTTTGTTCGTTAGAGGGTTCATTTTGCTAAGTGCAAAATGCACTTCTATTCTGATGAATACGTGCTAGCATTTCCTTGCTGTGCTTTCTAAACCAATCGTGATGGTGGCAAATGGACTATCCAATCAAGTCAGCACATCTGATTATCATCACTGATTAATTCATCCATTTAGGGTCTAGTATTACTTTTGCTAGTCTATCAAGATTCTCAAGAGACAAACTTGCTTTACAACTTCTCAGGCACATTCTGTAAATTAGTAAATGATCTAAATAGAAATATTGCAGAACACAGACCAAAAATATTCAGGGCCCAGTCTCACACAGATTGATGGAAATGTTACCTTCCTCCAAAGCACGAGACAAAGGCTGCTGTCAAAAACAGAATTTTGGACTAGGTCAGTGGTTTTCAATCTTTTTTCATTTGTGGACCCTACAAATTTCAAGTGAGTTGCTGACATCTCTGGAAAATATTAGACCCAGTCTGCAGACACCCAGGGGACCACAGGTCACAGGATGAAAGATACTGGGCTAGAGAGACTGCTGTTCAGGTCCACCCTGGCAGTTCCTCCCATCAGACATACATTCACAGTTCTTATCGACTTGGTCGGATAGTGTGTATACTACTGAAGACATTGTAGTATCACACCATGCAAGGCTATCTCCCCTGAATTATCTTGTCAGCCTAACAACTTAATGGGTCATCTTTTCCCCCTACAGTTTTTACCAAACTGATTAATTTTGTTTCTGCACCCTCTTCAGGGCAGAGACTGTGTGTTTTTATCTGTTTGTGAAAACCCTTCCAAGAAGGGATCTCAATCCTGATTGGGGTATCTTTGGGCTACAAGACTACAAATAATAATCATAATTAGAATATACATTGTGATGCACTAACAGGAGTAACTATTTCACAGCTACAGTTCCCCACTCTCCACAGTGCAGAAAGTACAAGTGATAGCAAGTGATGTGTTAGTTTAGAAATTTGGTGCATACAACACAAATCTCAGAGTCTGAAGCTCCAAATATAAATGTAATAAAGTCAGGGGCTGTAAGCCATGCAGTTATGTACATAATCATATAAGTTTACTCAACAGCATAGAAACAGTTAAATACGTAGGGCCTGATTCCATTTTCTTTTTATTGGTGTAAATCAGAACTCACTCCCCTGGAGTCAGAGCCGTGATCATTTCACACTTCTTCTTTGGCCTGACCCATGATCCACCCCAGAGGAACAAATGTTGCTGGAATATGATCATTTGTTTCCTGCTGTCTCCCACTACATTCCATCTCCTCCTCTCCCAATCCCCATTTTTCCTCCAACATGGCTGACAAGTACTTCCTTCCTCCTTCACTTCTTCTCATCTCATGACCAGCCATGCAACCTCTTCCTCACAGTCTCTTCCCACTACATCACTCTTCTCCTGCTTGTTTCCCACCACACAGACATTTGTGTCTTCTCTGCCTCCTCTACATCACCTTGTCCATGTTGTATCTCACATGATGTGTTTAACTAGAGTCCTGAACATTATGAGATGCACAAAGCCCTGTAGGTAGCAGGGATGGTATCTGTCTTATGGTTTTGGAAGGCGTTGTGGGCATTCAGAGTAAAATTCATCCCTCTGTGGAAGGCCATCACAAACGATCTACTCTGTCCAAACCAGGCTCAGGAAAACAGAGGACCTCTCTGGGAACTTTGAAATTGACCTCTGTACACCATTAGTCAATCAATAAACGATCACGTCAGTGAGAGGAAAGAAAATCAGATCCATTCATACACAGAAAAGTGATTTAAAAAAAACTGTAGTACCGATGCATCATCTGCCCCCATTCATCTCAGTTTACGACTTCTATAGTTCTCCCTCCTCTTAAAGAGAATCTCAGTTAGGAAAGGCAAAAGATCCCAAACCTCCCTTGTGTATTGAGCTCCATTTTTCATAAATCCTCACTGGGAACATCAAAACAAAATAGAAATAGTTACCTCAAAGTGTTTGATCTTCAGAAGGTAAAAAGAATGTCGCTGTGTCTGATGACTTAGATGTTAATGGAGCTATGCAAAGTTATACAAGCTGCACATCTGATCCAAGGGCATGGAAGGACACATAAGAAAGCACATCAACTAAATAAAGACAACAGTATTTACAACAGCTAAACAGTACCATCTTCTGACTATCCTCTATTGGTTGGATGGACAAAAACAAATGAGATTTCTCCTCTACCAAAACTAAGAAAAGATAGAGAGACTAAAAGCTCTGCAGTAAATGGAATCAAAACATAAACAATACTTTATTGGGGTAGCCAGTAGCCAATTAAATTGGGAACCAGTACAAACAGATTAAACGAGACTCTCTTTTAACAGAGACCTATGGCAACAAGACAGCTTCTTTCACATTTTTTGTAACAAGTATTTAAATCATAAATCAAGTAAAACATCAAAATTAGTCATTGCAACACCACGAAATACAATAATTTTTTAAAAAAACTGTGCAGTAATCCAGTCTTTATACAATGTTCTGCAAAATTTATTAGAAATGCTTATAAGTTAAAATAAAGGGAACTTTTTTTTTGTTTTACAAAGCCACACACGCGCTTTAAAACCAAGTGTACTTTACTTTGAATTGCTAATAAAAATGGGTGAAAACAAACTGAAAATATGAACACCACCAAAAACACACAACTAACCATCACCTCTTAGGAAGGCCTTCTGCTATAGAAGGTGCTATATTAATTGTACATACAGTTTTAAACATTGCAATATACCACAAATAAACCTTAATAAGGTCAAAAATAGGACCCTTTGCAAAAAGGGGTGAGTTGGCAAATTCAGTCACACAAACTGCAGGGAGCAGTAACTTCAGTAGATTTTTGACATAAAACAGAATGCATGTTTGCTTCCTCTCCCCAAATGTATGTGAAGTTTTAAGAGTACTTTAACTCTTGAAAGTTAACCAATTGTTTGACTTTGAAATGAAGAACTCCCTTTCTTCCTTTTGTTCAGACATGATTTAATCATCTCCATGTACTCCGTGTAGGGAGCTGGAAGAGAAAGTTGTTACATACCATGTGAAAATCCCCTCCACCAGTCTCAGTTCAGTATATTGCCAAATCTATCCAATAGGATATATATAATTTCCATTTGGTTTAAATTCTTAAGACATATGTTCCCTCTTGTTCCATCACATGAAACCAAATTGCTTATTTATTATTATTTGAGGCAGAAGACCTCAATTAGACCATTCGCTATAAAGAATTGTTCTTTAGATGTTGCGTCTGTAGAGGTTTTACATGGTATTCATAGATTTTCAGAGCTGGCCCCAGTTTTAATGCAAGTCCAGTCAATACATCATTCCTTGTCATCAGTAGCAATGATTTGCCATCAATTTCCTAGAAAAAGAATTAACATGTAATTAAGGGTAACATACTCATCTAACAGATTACAAAGCTCTTCTCAACAGACAGAAGTATACTAAAGAGGATCATTCATGAAAAACAGAAATACTCAACTCTATTTTTTCATAAACAGTAATCATCTGTACAAATGATGACATCTGCTGATGGACCGATTTTCAATAATGCTTACTCCCAGCAGCATCCATTGAGTTTGGCACTGTCTAGAAATCACTCTCTTTATTCAGGTGTCCAACTAGAAGTCTCCACAGTCAAAGTTTTTTTTCCAGTTGTTTCAAGTTCACACATGCAGACAAAGGTTTTAATTATTAGGTATGGGAGGAAGGGTGATCTTGTTGCTAACGTAGTGACCAAGGCACCCAAGTTCTGAGTTCAAGTCTCTGGTCTGCCATAGACTGTTTTGTGTGATCTTTGCCATGTGGGTCTCTGTTCTCTCCCTTTTCAAAAAAGGTCATATTTCCTTTCGCTCTTGCTTTGTCTGTCCTTATCCATTTACAGTGTTTTTGAAACCTTCCCCCCCGCCAAATTTGGGGCCAATTTTAGAAATTTGCTTCAAGTGCCTTCTCTAACATTGCAGAGCCAGAAACCCACATCTCTTGACTTCAAGTCCTATGCTTTCATCCTTTTCCCCACACAGTACTGTGAGTGCTGAATTTGTGCCAGAGCTTTCCAGGGCTGAGCCCCAGCTCCTCTAGGCTTGGCAGGTCATAGCTTCTGCACCTCTGTGCTTGCTTGCATCAGTCATGAATGTTTAAAAAAAACTGCCCGAACCCCCACACCTCTTTCATTATATATTAAGCACTGACTGGATTAATACTGTGTGGCAGAATCCACTGAACTCATCTACACCTGGAAGACTCTATACGTGCGTGAACAAAGTGTAATGAGTGATACCTTTTAAGCATCACATAGGCTGCATCCTTTTTCAAAAGAACATGCAGTGCATCCACACAAAAAATACACTTGCGATCTAAAACTGAAAGAATGTGGCTCTTCTTCCAGAAGCCATAGTCCGCTCCTGGATTGGAAGAGCGCCTACTTTCAAAAGTTTCTTGGGTCCTATTTCAAAAGAGCAGTCCTCATGGCACCAGATTTTTCGATGGCTGGCCCGTTCTTTCAAAAGAGCAGAGAGCTATGTGGATGCTCTCTATCGAAAGAACAGATCGATCTTTTGAACTGCATTTTGTGTGTGAATGTGATCTTTTGAAAGAAGATGTTTCAGAAGAGATCTTCTGGAAGAATTTCTTTTTTAAGATTGCTGTACTGTAGATGTAGCCATAGTGTATTTAGTTGGAGTGCTTTCTACAGTCAACAAGTCCCAGAGATGTTTCATACAGTTTGCCTTTGCTGTTTTAGATTCTTTTTTGCCCCCCACAAAACCAACAGTTTTTATTGATTTAAAATTCGTTAACAAATAACTCAGACCCAGGTGACTCCCTATACTCCTTGCTATTTGCCTTTAAATAAATATATGGAGATACATGTCTCATAGAAATGGAAGGGACCTTGGGAGGTCATGAGTCCAGAACCGTGCCCTCCTGGCAAGACCAAGTGCCACCCCCCCACCCCACTTTTTTGATATGTATATATATAAAAATATATATATATATATATAAACCAAACACCTCTTTCCCCGATCCCTAAATGGCCCCCATCCAGGATTGAACTCACAACCATAGGATTAGCAAGCTAATGCTCAAACCACTGAGCTATCCCTCCCACCCTAACAGAAATGTAGAGAGCCAGTTATCAAAACGTACTAAGCTGCCAGCATCTGTGTCAAGCAAGAAAACAGCCCACCAGAAACACATTAGCGTGCATTTATCTCATCCTGTGCTAAGTTTTCCCTACTAATTTAAATGAATAAAGTTTGTCCTCAGAACGTTAACTTCAAAGCGTATTAGAATTTGGGTTCCCAGTCAAACAAATGACAAACATAACATTCATGTTAGTGTAAGTACTGACTGGCCTGAACTCCGTTCATTCTTCATTTTGGATAACTATAAATAAACGTGAAGTGCAAAATTAACAACAATTTTATAGAAAAAAATATATGCATTAATAACAACCCAGGAATCAACTGGCAAGTCTATGGCACCCAAACACAACAATTTTGGAAGAACTGTTTATAAATATTTTTAATTAGGACTCAGGAAATCAAAAGTAGATTTTGGTTGAAAACTCCTTAGCAGCCTCATTACTTGTGGTAATCCCTCAAATGAAGCTCATCATAATTTAATATTTTTGATGTTTGTTTTTAATATCTCATTATCCAAGTATAGTAGCTGTCTCATACCAACTGTTGCTCAGAATTTTAATGCTCGATAATGGTTTCTACTCTTTCTTCTCCATTCACCACAATCCTCTTTGTAGTGGTTTTGATGCCATTAACTATTTTGCTGGTCGTTATGACTGATTTGAAGTTGCCTTTTCCAGGGTTGTTCAGTGATACGATGGAGGATGAAGAGCAGCCCCCAGCTCGCTGGGAACCAAATGAAGTAAATCCAGTCCCTGAAATAGGAGACACTCCAGCAATAGAGACAGAGTATCCTTCACCACTTCTGCTGCTTCGTCCATGGAGTCCTCGCTGAAAGCCAGAAATGCCATCAAGTAGATTATCCCAGAATTTTACTCTTAAGGAGTCCATTCCTTGAAACGCAGGTGCTGAGGGGCTATTGAATGGGAATCCTGAATCCCTGCCTTTCTCTCTACCTCCACCTTTCCCTCCACTTCTACCTTTTCCACTTACATCTCCTTCACTAGACATGTCATAGATATCCCGTTTTTTGGCATCAGATAAAACCTCATATGCCTTAGAGACTTCTAGAAATTTTCTCTCTGCAGCCTCTCTGTGTTCTGGGTTTTTATCAGGGTGCACCTTCAAGGCCAGTTTTCGGTATGCCTTTTTAATGTCCTCTGCAGAGGCATTTCTGTGAACACCTAGAACATCATAATAGTTCACCATCTTGTCAGCATGGTCCCAACAGCTAAATTCAATCTTGTTCTCTGGAGCAGCTGGCAATCCAGTTAAATTAATTCCTCTTGGCACTCTCTCTGTCCCTAAAGTTTAATATGTTTCAGTAACATCACAATTTTTTAAAAGGAAAACTTATTTGTATTAAATTGATTTACCAATGTCCCTCTGTACTCCTCCATGTTTTTGTTAAGGTACCTCTGTTAGAGAGAGACATGGAAAACTAGCTATTTACCAACTAACAGTCAGCTTTCAAGACAGCTCTGAAGAGACCTTTGTTGTAGCAGGGATTGTGACATCAGAGATAAGTCAGCTAATCATCCTACTGAGGACTTTTGTTCATTTGCATACTGCAATCCTATTGTTTAAGGTGCTAGGAGCATGATTATGATTAAGTAAATTTAGCATTATTGAAACACAATCCTCTGGCTACATCACAGTCATGAATATTATCATGAGAGAGGCAACCATGTTTGCCTGTATCTTGAAAAACAACAAGAATTCCTGTGGCACCTTATAGACACAGATATTTTGGAGCATAAGCTTTCGTGGGCAAAGACCTGCTTCGTCAGATGAATATTATTAGTGGTGTTAGTAGCTGGCACTGCAAGTTTTGCTTTACCTGCTAAATATATAACGTCATAACCCATAGCAAAGGGTTACGTGCCTCAAGTCATCCATGTGTGCCTGTTTCATTGTGAGGACTCGTGTTTTCATCTGCTGAAGCAGTGCAGACATACTTGCAAAGCAATTCAAGTACAGCCTGGCAATATGTTGCAGTCTATTCTAGTATCTTGTTCTTTGAACCAATTGTTCAGCATACTCATGGCTCACATTTTCTGTTTCCATATTTTGCATCTTCTCACTTTTCTCTCTAATTCCCCTCCACCTGAACTCCCTCAGAGTTAGAGTGACCCGTTCTTTACCAATTTATTTTTATTTTAAGTGATTTCTTCCACTGAAATCGACTTGCAACCACTTAAATCAGAGAGATATTAACATTTAATAATACCAACAGAACCACTTACATGATCATTTATAATATACTTTTCTCAATGTCTTTTTATTCATCTGAGAGAGATAAGGTAGGTAAGACTGTAACTTTTATTAGACCAACTTCTGTTGGTGGAAAGAACTGACTTTTGAACGTCACAGACTCTTCCTCAGCTCTTTATCCTTATCTGTCAGACACATTGAGGTTTTAAAGCATCTTTGACCCACGTGTACCAATATATTTGATCAATGAGGTGGTATTATACCTCTCATTACAAAAAATGAACATTCAGTTACTATTGTGCAAAAGGCAGAATTTGAGAACAATTCTCTAACACACGCTGTAGCTAACCATTACACAAAATAAGGGCACTTGTGCTCCCTCTACTTAATGAAAGCAGTTCAGGGAACAAAATGTTATGTCTTCTAGGATACTTCACTCACTTTCCCCCCGCGCCAATGTGTGCGGCTAGGAGTGGGAAGAGAGACATATTATATACATGCCTGCCATTCCTGCTGTCAGGCAACTACATCAGGCTGCATCTACACTATGAGATAAAAATCGAATTTAAAGGAGTTAGCTTGACATTAAAATGTCATTGTCTTCACTGTAAATGTCATTAGCTCAATTTAGTCTGCCCTAATATCGATAGCAAAATGTCAACAGTAACTGACTGGTATAGCATCAATTACAAATTTAAAATCTCGAATAAAGAATAGTGTGGAAGCACCATCTCCTTAATTTGAATTTATTAGCCTCCACAAGCGTCCTGTATATATCCCAGAAAGCTACACGCTGCACCTCACTCCCAGCTACTAGTGAAAGCTGGGAAACTGACCAGGGCTGGGGGGCTGTCAGTTTCCCAGGTCCCTCAGGTTTGTTGGAGCTGGAAAATTGATTAGGGCTGCTGCACCTGGCTCGTGGCTCAGATGTTCAGCTGAGAGAACTGCGGGACAGGTTTCCACAATGCAGAGCTGCAACAATCGATGTTTGGTGATTTCAGGGTGGAAGCAATGTGTTGAATTTGTTGGAAACTTGTCAGAAGGTTATGAGGATATGCAAAATCAAATTAAAATAAAAGTATTATAAAATCACTTTTAATGAATTCAAATTTATCTTGTAGTGTAGATGTAGCCTCAGGGTGGAAAGTCCTGAGGGAGCATTAATTCCTGACGTAATTACACAGAGGATAGCCAGAAGGCAGCAGCCAATGCCAGCACAGCTCGTGATCCCCCTGTGCAGCCATACCTGGGTTCCTGAGGATAAAGATGTGAGGACCCTTACTGATCCAACAATTAACAGAAACCCACTTAGATAAAATGGAGCCTTATTGACGAGCAGCTTCCCTCACAAATCCATAACATCTGTCCAACCTTCATCATAATCAAAATAGTACTTAGCACGTAGACTTCCACAAGGTGATCTCAGAAATTTTACAGATATTAAAGAGCGTCAGTCTCACAAGAGTGCAGGAAAGCTGTTAATTATTACTCTTGTAATATTGACAAGGCAACTAAGGCACAGAGAAAGATTCACGGCTGAACTCAGCCACCCATGTCTGTCACAGTGAGGAAGACAAGCCAGAGCCCTTGAGTCCTCAGACTGTCTCTCTTAGTCATAAAACCATCCTTCATGAGGTAGAGGAAAGGAGTCACAGGTGGTGTTCTGGACTGTGTTAAAGTAATAACAGACTCAGTAAAATCTTGCTTCTTCCTGATTACTCATTTTTAAATATGCTGAACAATTACCATCAGCTGCAGAAAAAGGCTCCTTGAGCCCTTCCAGAGAATTACCCCAAACAAGGCCTTTTCTGCATAAGAATGAGACTAAAATTAGCCACTAGACTAGACTCATAAATCACAATCAGCTAGAATTTCGTTTCCCAGGCTTTCAGGTGAGCTAGATTAACTCAGTCGCAAGAAGCTAATTTTATTCCAATTTAATGCCATTTTTTGACAGCCCGCACTTCATTTTAGCACTGAATGGCTCAATGCCAAATGAAGAAAGTTAGGACAGGATTTTGATAGGCTTCTTGTCTGTGAGAGGAAGAATTCAGAGTTGCAACTTTGAAACAATTAATGGAGGTCTTGAAAGGCTGGATGGCAGAGTGAGGTGGGAGACAGTTTTGTATCAAAGTTTAGAGCGATCACTATTAAATGACCAAAGTCTTCTAGTATGAATGTTTCAGGTACATCAGAAAGTAACAAGGAAAAAGGCATCTTCAGGAGTTAAATCTTTGCTAAAACATGCATGCTAAAAATATAACTTTTAAGCCAAATTAAAAAGGGGGTTGCTGAATTGTACTTTTTGTAGATATGGATTTATTTATAGATGTCATAAAAACTTATGTTACATATATAAAAAGATTCCAGATCTTTCTTCCCTTCCTACCAGCTGCAAAACACAACAAAAACATTAATTTTGTAAAAACTATAGAAACCAAGTAAAGAAATAAGCAGAAATAAAATGCCAAGGAAGAGATTTTTACTATAAAGTTTTGACAGCTGTAATTTCAATCTGCCCAATATTTTGTAATTTATCATGTCCTGAGCTAAATGAAAGAAGTTTTTATAAAAAAAACCTCCCCACGAAGGATGTACAGAATAAAAATAAAACTGTTTCCAAGTAGGTATGTTCCCCTATCTTCATTATGGAGAGAAGCTGTTCACAGAAGAAGACTTGGTTATTCATTTGTCCTTTTGTTAAGGCATTTAAAAAAAAGCTGCACTAGAGTTTCTTCTCCAGAAGTACTACACAGCCACCTATGTCACTGGCCCTGAGTTATGACTGCTCAGCATTCTGGGAAACCAGGGTAATGATATAGCTGCCTAAATATGAATTTGAGTACCCAGCTTTGAAAATTTGGGTTTCAGTGATCAGGAATGGTGCCAGAATAACAGGCCTGTAGACTCATGGTCTTGAGCTACAAAAGAGGAAGGCACATATGGCCAGTTCTAGTACAAACTTCTCTATGCTGCACCACTGCTGCACCTCAGCTGTGTGCAAGTAACCCAGTTTTAAGGGCTTATTCGGTCATTAGCCCCACAGCGGATAGACTGCCAGCTAGTGTGTCAGTCAATACCAGACCTGGCGATGATGGCAACATGAATACTTGTCCAAGTGGCATAAGACACAGCAAACTCACTCCACGTGGACCAATGACTTTTGCTCATTGCTGTGACGTTTGTCAATTCTGAACCGTGAAACAGAGATGTGTAAGAGAAAGGCTCCATATTCCATTAACAGCTTACTGAGCAATCAGCCCCGGCTGCCCTGTTCATTGATTCTTCTTCATTATCTTCTTCCCTGTCACATCAAGAAATCTACTGTGGGAACTTTCCACCTCCTGCGGTTTCACTGCTTCTACTCAGATGACAGAAGTGCTGTAGGAGGGGGACTGCTCCTGCCATCACCTTTTTTCCTTTAAGATAGAAAGTACACCCAGTGTCTTGTGCCTCCTCTCCAGCAGCCCAACAAGTGAAGATCCAATATCTTTCTCAAGCTGGTAAGCTTGACTTCAGTACGAGGCAAACTGATTGGAATTTCCAGATCTCAAGAAGTGGACTTGCCCCACGAAAGCTTAGCACCTAATAAAATATTTTGTTAGTCTTTAAAGTGCTATCTTGCTGCCTTTTTGTTTTGTGATTGACACTATTGCAAAGGAAAGAATTATCAGACACACAAATGAACATAATTTGTTGGAGACGAGTCAACCTGGTTTTTGCAAAGGGATATCATGCCTTGCCAATCTATTAGAATTCTTCAAGGGGGGACGGAGGTGTCAAGAAGCACGTGAACAAGGGAGATCCACTAAATAAAGTGCACTTGAATTTTCGTAAAGCCTTTGACGAAGGCCCTCGCTAGAGGCTCTTAAGCAAAGTAAACCATCACAGGACAAGAGGGAAGGTCCTCTCATGGATCCATAACTGATTAAAATATAGAAAGCAAAGGGTAGAAATTAATTGTCAGTTCTCATGATGGAGTGAGGTAAATAATAGTGTCCCTTAAGGGTTGAAGCTGCTCATCATATTCATAAATTATCAGGAAAATGGGATAAACAGTGAGGTGGCAAAATTTGTACATGATACAACACTACTCAAGATAGTTAAGACCAAAGCAGACTGAGAAAAGCTACCAAGAATCTCAGAAAACTGGATGACGAATTTCAGCGTTGATAAATGCAAAGTGATGTACATTGGAAAAATATAATCCCAACTGTATGCATCAAACGATGGGGCCTAAATCAGTCTTTACCAATGACGTAAAAGATCTTGGATGCACCTTGGATAGTTCTCTGAAAACATCTACTCAAGATGCAGAGGTGCAAAAAAGTTAACAGACTGTTGTGAATCATTAAGAAAGGGATAGATAATAAGACAAAAATATCTTATTGCCTGTATGGAAATCTATGGGACACCCACTTCTTGAATATTGTGTGCAGATATGTTTGCTCAACCACAAAAAAAAGATATCTTGGAACTGGAAAAGGTTTGGAAAAGGGCAACAAATATATAGAATTTGTTGATAGCACCTTCCTTCTGATGAATTCAGCATCTTATAAACAGTAACAAATTTACTTCACCACACCCTTAGGAGGTAGGGAAGTTTCCATTTTACACATGATGAAGCTTAAGCACAAAGGGCACATCTACACTTACAGGAGATTGACTCGGTCAGGGTCAATCTTCTGGGGTTTGACTTCATGTGCCTAGTGCCAGTACTCATCATGAGGAGTAAGGCAGATTGATAGGGAAGTTTCTTCCATCAACCTCCTTCACTGAGGACAGCCAAATAAGTTGATCCTAGATAAGCCAATTTCAGCTACGCAATTGTTGTAGCTGGAATTGTCTATCTCAGATCGACTTTTAGGTCTAGTGCAGACCTGCCCTAGAGAGTGTAAGTGACTTTCCTGAGGTCAAACAGAAAGGGCTTAGCTTCTTCAGCTCACAGTTCAGCACTTTGATCACAAGAGCAGCCTTCCTCCAGCTACTGTTCCTGTCCTGTAAAATGAGGGTATTGTTTGAAGATGATAATCACCCACAAAGTCTCCTTTCTAGGAGACTTACCATGCACTAGCCTTTGTACAACAGCTCCGATAATGAGCACATGAGGAATCAAAGGAAACAGTCAGTTGAAACTGATTTACCTGTTCTTGAAAAGCATTGGCTTGTTCTTCAAATCCTGCTGTTCTGAAGTAATTTACAACATCAGTGACAGCCCAGTCAGCAGGGTCAGGAGGTCTCCCATTCTCTACTGAGCTACAAAATGCAAATTTAGACATAAAATCATTACGTGTGCATGCCTATTATATGCTGCTTCCGTGTGTGCATCCCCCTTACCTCCCCCCTCCCCTCGAGAGAGGCATTCTCAGGACCCTCTCAAAAAGGAGAGTCACTCATTTTCTTTTCCACTTCAAAGACCTTGCATCAAGGACACAACAGAAAGGCTGGATGCCTCTACTTTAAGGATACATTAATGATTGTACTCAAATTGGTCAGAAGGGGTCAGCAGAGACTCCCTCATGTCGGAGCTGAACATGCTGTAGTTCCCAGCTCTCCCCAGGATCTGATTGGCTTTGGAGCAAAAGACCTACAAAATTTGGGATTGAACATCAGTCTCCCTTGACTTTCAAAACAAAAAAAGCAGTTCAGTAGCACTTTAAAGACTAACAAAATAATTTATTAGGTGATGAGCTTTCGTGGGACAGACCCACTTCTTCAGATCATAGCCATACCAGAACAGACTCAACATTTTTAAGGCACAGAGAACCAAAAACAGTAATCAAGGTTGCCAAATCAGAAAAATCATCATTAAGGTGAGCAAATCAGAGAGCAGAGGGGCAGAAGGGGAGTGGGGGTTCAACAATTAGATAAAGCAAAATTTGTAAAAGAGTCCTTATAATGAGCTAGAAAATTGCCATCCTGGTTCAAACCACGTGTTAATGTGTCAAATTTGAATATAAAAGAGAGTTCAGCAGCCTCTCTTTCCAAATGGCTGTTCAAGTTCCTTTTGGAAGAAAGGCTGTTGAACTCTCTTTTATATTCAAAGTCGACTCATTAACATGCAGTTTGAACCAGGATGGCAATTTTCTAGCTCATTATAAGGACTCTTTTACATACTTTGTTTTATCTAATTCTTGACTCCCCCCTCCCTTCTTTCTGCCCTCTGTTCTCTGATTTGCTCACCTTGATATGTATTTTTCTGTTTGGCAACCTTGATTACTATTTTTGCTTCTCTGTGCCTTAAAAATGTTGAGTCTGTTCTGGTATGGCTATCATCTCAAGAAGTGGGTCTGTCCCATGAAAGCTCATCACCTAATAATTTTTTTTGTTAGTCTTTAAAGCGCTACTGGACTGCTTTTTTGTTTTGATAGTACATAGACTAGAATGTCTCTCTCTCTTACTACTCCCTTGACTTTGTTTGCTATTTTTCTCCTAACAAACTCTGTACTGCTGATTTCAGTCTATTGCTTTTGATTTTTCCTAGTCTTTTCCTAGACTAGATTGTGCTTCCTGGGGATATCCCTAATGGAACATATATGTATATATATATAAACTCTCCTATTAATCAAGGATACATTGGCACTATTAGCACCATACATGTTCCCGCTTTACAAGTTGTTAAAAACAGCCTTTAGGATGTCACAAATTATGGATTTTCTAATCAGCTAAGAATCCCAGAAAACTTCTGGTAAACACAGTCAGAATTGATTCTTTTCTGTGGCGGACCTCAACCAATTGTTTTCAGAAGCAACAGCAGCAGAAACAACAAATCATTCAGAATGTTTCCCATTAGTAATTAATTCAGAGTGATTCCACACAGCAACGCTTATTCTTAACCTACATTCTTATCTCAGATAACCTTTTTGGCACTGCAAGTTGTTAGTAAAACCTGTGCGTAAGTAGTTTGACTTTGGCTTTTATCTGGTAATTTAAGGAGACAAAACAACAAGTAGTTCCTCATAAGAAACATGCAATTTTACAAAATGCTTCTACAGTTACAGATCTCAAAGTTCAGTCACAAATATTCTCCATTTTCACTGTGCCATCTCTGTCAATGACTCAGTTGTAGCATCAATGAGGAAATAAAAACTAATTTATGTCTGTATGTCTGAAATCAGGATAAACTTCCACCATCTCAAATAATTACAAGGGGGTCTCAAGAGAGAAACAGACCCTCAGAAAAAAATTTTATAACTCATATTTTGAATATGAATATAACCAATTAGAAGCCCAAATTCAACCTTCAGATATGTGACCCAACATTCCATTGTAAACACTGGGATTTGCATGTGTGTCCCGGTATAGAAATCTAGCCCCAAGAGTTATTGTTCTAATTGTCTTTAGTCTGAACATGAAAAACAAGGATTCTGCAGAAACTTCTATCTCTGGGCAGTATTTAGTGCTGAATTCTAATCCCAGGTACGCAGCATATATATCCATATCTATGTATCATAAATTTATTTATTATGATGTAATATGAGGGCTATCAAAGCTTGTGTAAGCATACAAGCACTCAGGAAGACTATTATCTACCCCTGCAAAAACATTAATGTAGTGTATTTAGAAATTTTAAAATTTCTTCTCCTGCTTCACTTTTCTCTCTTCTCTTTCTGCATTTGTCTATCGAAACTGGTGAGGGCCAGGATCGCTCAGATGGAGGAGAGGTCCTGTTGCAGAGAAGGTGTAGTCCCTGCCCTGGCAGCCTACCACACCAGGAGTTAAGACTTATGTGTCTAGGTACCCATGTGACACAGCAGGGTTCCATGATTCCTGTGGACTAAAATGGTAGTTTGTGGTCATAGGGAGCTAAGTGATCACTGAAATAGCCTTGACGATCAGGATTCAAATTGTAGACTGTGGCCAGTAGTGTACCAAGTCAAAAGTACATGCGTTTAGAACAGGTCCAGGTGTAGGGAAAGGCAGCAAGGTGGTCGCCTTGGGCCCTGCATCTTCAGGGTCCTGTGCTCCAACTGAATATGGAATTCACCACCCACCAGCAGGTCCCTGCTGTCAGCATGTCACCTTGGGCTTTGCTCACCAGCCAGGCCCCACTGGGCTGGTTCTGGCTCAGGAGATTAATTTTGGCCTGTTCTTCAAAAGGTTCTTTCCCCTCCATCTTGCCCAGGCATAGTCAGGCAGCCATACCTAAGCTCAGAGTGGTAGAAGATCGATTTTGCTGAAGGATGCAGTGACCATGTTTCTCAGCAGAGAGTCCATGGTCTCCTTACTTACTGCTTTTCACCAGCCCTGGATGACTGGGACAGAACTGGAGGCAGTGTCTCAAACTCCACCTAATACCTCAAGAGGCTCCCAGTTGTGTGCTTGAGTAAATCCTATGAAGCAGGGAAGGGAGCTTTGTCTCTCTTGCTTCCCATACATTTATATGTGACAGGGGTGTATGGGGTGTCTAGGGAGGGGTAGCACCTCTGGTGTCAAGACTTGTTGTGTCTCTTCGGGGGCAGCTCGTGCACCTTTGGTCCCCACCTGGCACCCAGCTCTCACCTGTGGCTCGAAGAAGCTGTAGCATGCAGCGGCCACACCCCGATAAACCGCTTCGACAGGCGGGCTAAACCAGGTGAGGGTAGCCGGCAGGTCTGAAACCTGCGGTGAGACAGGGAATTGCCTATTCCCAGCATGCAAAGTCAGCCCCGGTGGACTGGATGGATGTGATCAACAGCAAGATCCCACAATGAGGAAGGCGGTTCTGCAACGCTCTGTGGAGAGCGAAGGGAATGACAAGGCACCAAAGACGGCATAGCCATCCACTGCAGCCTAGGAAGTCCCAGCCGCAATGACTTTTCGTACCACTGAAACCAGGCTTCTGAGAGTGGAAGTGCCCCTGTGCAATGGCTTTTCCACTTTAAACGTTCTCCTGCACAGGTTCTTTGCACATTCTCATCACTTCTGTCTACCTCAAAGTCCTGCGGTGACGGCAGAGGGTGAAGCGACAGGTGGAGGTGACCACTGGGAGTCATAACTCCAAAACTACACGAAGGTGGCCTGTGGACTCCGGTCACTCGACTCTGACCCCCAGATGACAGAGGAGTTTGGCAGCATCCCAGGCAACTGAGCAGGCTGTTTTAGGAACAGCACTGCTCACTCTCAAAATGAGGGAGGGGGACTAGAAAAGGTATCCCAAAAATTGCTTGTCCCAACCAAAATGGCCAGCATGCCGCAGCTGGCAGGTTTACCCCCACACCGGTCGAAAAACAGTGAAAAGAAAGATGATATTTGCCGTGTGGAACGCCCGCACCCTCTTGGACAGGCAGAATGCTATGAGGCCTGAGAGAAGAACGGCCCTCGTAGCAAGAGAACTGGCACTTTATAGCACTGACATAGCCGCCCTGAGGGTGACCAGACTGGCAGAAGAAGGATCCATCTACGCATCAAAAGGAGGTTAAACCTTCTGGAACGGCAGACCAGAAAATGAAGACAGAATCCATGGAGTGGGACTTGCCAGCAAGATATCACTTCTGCACCAGCTTCCTGACCTACCAACTTGCATCAGTGAGTGTATGATCAAGCTCCGCTTTCCCCGCAACACCTCTCGCCACGTTATAGTCATCAGCGCTTATGCCCCCACACTGACTAGAAGTGACAAAGCAAAAGAAAGTTCCTATGAGGATTTGACCATCTTGTGAAAGCAACTCCTCCTAGTGATGAGCTTCTCCTGTTGGCTACGTCTACACGTGAAGCCTACATCGAAGTAGCTTATTTTGATGTAGCGACATCGAAATAGGCTATGTCGATGAATAACGTCTACACGTCCTCCAGGGCTGGCAACGTCGACGTTCAACATCGACGTTGCGCAGAACCACATCGAAATAGGCGCTGCGAGGGAACGTCTACACGCCAAAGTAGCACACATCGAAATAAGGGTGCCAGGCACAGCTGCAGACAGGGTCACAGGGCGGACTCAACAGCAAGCCGCTCCCTTAAAGGGCCCCTCCCAGACACACTTGCACTAAACAACACAAGATCCACAGAGCCGACAACTGGTTGCAGACCCTGTGCATGCAGCATGGATCCCCAGCTGCCGCAGCAGCAGCCAGAAGCCCTGGGCTAAGGGCTGCTGAACACGGTGACCATAGAGCCCCGCAGGGGCTGGAGAGAGAGCGTCTCTCAACCCCTCAGCTGATGGCCGCCATGGTGGACCCCGCTATTTTGACGTTGCGGGATGCGGATTGGCTACACGTGCCCTACTTTGATGTTCAACTTCGAAGTAGGGCGCTATTCCCATGTGTAGCCGTGACGGGCGCTATTTCGAAGTTAGTGCCGCTACTTCGAAGTAGCGTGCACTTGTAGACACGGCTGTTGGGTGACTTCAATGCTAGGGTCGGCAAGGACTGTAGGACCTGGAAAGGGGTGCTGGGGCATCATGGTGTTGGTAACATGAATGCCAATGGCCGCCTCCTGTTGAGCTTGTGTGCAGAAAATGACCTGACGATTCAGGCAAGCCGATAAATACAAGACCACATGGATGTACCTGAGATCAAAACAGTGGCACTTGATTAACTATGTCATCAGTCGCAGGCAGGACATTCGAGATGTTAAGGTCACCATGCAGGCAGCTGAGTGCTGGACTGATTCATCGACTCGTCAGATTAGTCCTTATACTGCACATCACACCACTGCACCGCTAGAAGCTCAAGGTTATCAGACTCTTCTTTAACACTGGGAAGCTGCAACATACTGGTCATCACGAGAAATTCACAGCCTGCCTTGACAAAGTGCTGATGTCCCATGGACCTCTGACAGGAGACCCAATACAAAAGTGGGACCGGTTCAAAACTCTGGTGATGGAGTCAGCCAAGTCAACACTAGGACTGAAAAAGAGTTCACCAAGACTGGTTTGATGAAAACGATGAAGCCATCACGAAGATCTTAGAGGAAAAACAGAATGCATTTCTTCTGTGGCAAAACAATCAGTCCTCAATCTCCAAACGGGATAGTTTCAAACACCTTCAGAGCCAGGTGCAAACGGCACTTCACAAAATGAAAGATGAGTGGTGGGAGAGTAAAGCTGATGAAGTCCAATACTATGCTGACACCAAGAATTCCAAGATGTTCTTCAGTACTATCTAAGCTATATATGCACCTTCAAAACCAAGTACTACATCTCTTCTGCGTGCAGATGGCATGACCCTTCTGAGGGAGAAGAACAGCATCAACAATAGGTGGAGAGAGCACTTAAGCAACCTTCTCAACAGACCCTCCATTGTTGACCCTGTGGCCCTAGACCAGATCCCTCAGAAATCCAAAATAGACAGCCTTGACCTGCCCTCTACAATGGTTGAGGTCAAAAAGGCAATCAGCCAGACCAGCTCTGGCAAAGCACCTGGGATGGACAGTATCCCTGCTGAAATTTTCAAACCGGCAGGACCAGCGTCACTTGAAGCATTTCACAACATCTTGATCAGCATCTGAGAAGACGACGACATGTCGAAAGACTTTAAGGATGCCACAGTCATCTTGCTCTTCAAGAACAAGGGCAACAAAGCTGACTGTGGAAATTACTGGGGCACCTCCCTTCTCTGCACTGCTGGGAAGATCTTGGCTTGAGTCATCCTCAACTGTCTGATCACCAGCATTTCAGAGGAGAACCTACCAGAGGCACACTGTGGTTTTTGCCCAGGCCGCAGCACCATTGACATGATCTTTGCTGTTTGTCAGCTCCAGGAAAAGTGCAAAGAGTGGAACTTGGATCTGTATGCTGTCTTTATAGACCTGACCGAGGTGTCTGGCACCGTCAACAGAGAAGCCCTGTGGATTATCCTGTCAAAACCTGGCTGCCCGAGAAGATTCTTTATCCTCACACGCCTGGTCCAGGATGACATGACTGGCTTTGTTCTTTCAAATGTCGAGTCCTCAGATCCAATTGAGATATTCAAATGGTCTGAAGCAAGGGTGCGTGCTGGCCCCAGTGTTATTCAACCTCTTTTTCACGTGCGTCCTCAGCCACGCAGTTAGGGACCTGGACCATGGAGTCTACATAAAATACAGACTTGATGGGTCACTTTTCGACCTTCGTCGTCTGAATGCTAAAACCAAGACGCTTGAGAGGCTCATCCTTGAAGCCCTTTTTGCTGACGACTGTGCACTTATGGCACACAAGGAATCTGATTTCCAGCTCATAGTCAACACGTTTGCTGATGCCACTCGCCTCTGTGGTTTGACCGTCAGCCTAGGAAAGACCCAGGTACTGTTTCAACCTGCTCCAGGATCTGCTGCTCTCCCCGCTTCAATCTTTATTGAAGGCACAGAGTTAAAAACAGTAGAGGAATTCAAGTACCTTGGCAGTGTGATAGCCAGTGATGGCTCCCTTGACAAAGAAATCAATGCCAGAATCTGCCAGGCCAGCTGGGCACTAGGACGTCTGAGTGCACGAGTGTTGAATCAGCACAATATCGGACAGTCCACTAAACAAAGTGTACAAGGCTGTAGTCCTGACCAGTCTCCTGCATAGATGTGAAACCTGGACGTTGTACAGAAAACATATAAAACTGCTGGAGCACTTCCACACACGCAGCCTGAGGTCAATACTGCACGTTCTGTGGCAGGACAGAGTTACGAATCTGGAAGTCCCGGACAGAGCAGGAACCACGAGCATCGAAGCCATAATTCTGAGAGCCCAGCTTCACTGGACAGGGCACATCAAATGAATGGAGGAGTCAAGAATCCCTTAGCAGCTCCTCTATGGTGAACTCTCCCAGGGCAAAAGGAATCAAGGTCGGCCTCACAAGAGGTATAAAGACTGCATGAAGGCCAACACTGCTCATGCTAGTTTAAAACCAGATCAGCTAGAGCAGCATGCAAAAGACTGAACAGGCTGGCGTGCTCTTGTACGACATGTATATGACAACTTTGAAGAGCAGTGACGTGTACGCCTCATTGATGCTCGTGAGAGGAAGAAAACAACAGCAGCAGCTGCACCAACAGAGCCAGGACAATTCCCTTGCCCCCACTGTGAACACCCCTGCCATTCAAAGCTTGGACTCCTCGGCCACATGAGAGTCCACAACCAATGAGCCTGTTCAAGCTCAAGATGTCGTCATCGGACACAACGGACTACCTATGGTACAACGATATGTAAAAACAGAATTCTGTATCTGTAGAACTGCACGAGAACATTTTCTGTCACTCATTAAATACAAAACAAAAAGCATTCCACAGCAATGGCCGTTCACAAACAGAAGCACTGATTTCAGGGGGGCGACTTGTGGAGTAAGATACTGTTCACTGCAAAGGATTTCCTGACCAAGAACAGTACTCAACATAACTTGCAGTATTTCTGTTAAATACAGAATGCATTTTAGTTTAGGATTTTTCTTGTTCAAACTGTGATACTTAACCCCTGAAATACACTATATCAACCTCTGTCCACTCAAGTCACAGAACTTCTATATTTTGTAGTCGTGGTGTTTAAGTATTACATAAATCCCGGCATTTTCTCAAGGTGCAGACTACGCCTCTGACATCACATTGACAATCTGCATCCCTGTTCCACTTAAAATAAAAATTGAACATTAAAAAAAAACTATGGTGAATTTTGGAAGTACTTTACTTTCCATTTTCTTTCTATGCCAAGCGAAAGATTTTGTGTAGGGAAATAGCCATTCACATTTTGTTTACTAACAAATATATTGCAATTTTAATGTGCTTTGAGGCATTAAAAATAATTTTAGGTTCTAATTACCTGGGCCATTGTTCCAACAATACAGGAAATATTTATGTCCAACAGCTCAGACTCAAACCAGGTATAAATATACTGTATTACTGTCATCAGGGCTTCCCTGGTGATTAACTTGTCCCAATAGATGCAGGCTCCTGCCACACAAGTGACAGCATCTTGCTGGACTTCACGTGACAGGTGACATCAAAAACTGCGGAACTAAAGGCTTGGAAAGCATGTGGCAGAATCCAGCTGAGAATGGCTAGATTTTTAACCTGCTCTCTTTGCTTCCAGACTGTGTATTGAACAGCTTCCCTGTTGCCTTATTACTATGCACAGCTCAATTCTTAGCTTCAGCCATACACACGCTTCTGTCCTGCACACAGGGTGCCTTAGAATGGTAAAGGGGCTGTCCCTTTATGACCTGACAGGTTAACCTGCCGGGAGCCGACACGCTGATTATGAACAAAACTGTAGCCTGTTTGCTTTCCATCACAGTCTGTGTGTTGTGACTTTATAAAAGCATCTTGAAAGAAACAGCTTTTACTAAAGTTATTTATAACCTATTTAACATTGCACCAAATGCTTGCTTCGTGCATAGGCGCATACACATGGTGTATACATTCACTTAGAGACCACAGCTTCTGTTCAATTTAAGTACGTTACCTACCAGTTTTACGCAGCCAGACTGAGCCGCTATCATTTGAACTGAAAGCAAAAATAATTAAATGTAAGTTGACCTTGTTTTACTTACTTTCCCTCCACAACACCAATGGTAAAAATGAGGCTGCTGATCGAGGGTGGTCTCCCAATGGACATATACATTATGATCTATGGAGAATTACAGTGTAAATGCATACTGCTGTGCTGTAACCAGTGCTTAAAGGAGATCTAAATAAAAGGGGAAGCTCATCAGATTTGATAGCTGTCAAAGGTCTTGACGTTGCGAGGTAATAAGGCATTGAATCATCATTTTTCAGTGATGAGATGCCGCACAGGTCGAGAGATAAGGAATCATTTACCTAATTTAGCTACCCTTGTCTTATATCATGCCCATCACCAGGCGATCTGTTTCCTCCAGGGAAAAAGAGAAGGAATATATGAGAAGGAATATATTTGAAAGCAATTTATGTCCCTTGCCAGCAGGCCTGCCATGAACTGACAGAAAGTATGGAGTCTACAAGTGTACACCTGCATGCCTGCAGGTTTCCTGCTCCCACCACTTAGTGCCACTACTTAGATTTAACCAGGGTGAGGAACCTGGGCTGATGTCAGAATAAAAATAATAAGTCCAGGTTTTTAGACAGAAAAGCTAGGAAAAACATTACATCAGACAAGGCATTGCAACAAGTGTATGTATCATCCCCACTGGTCATCACCTCTAGATGGGAGCCAGTAGGGGAACAGGATTCTTTCTGGAACTGGTACAAAGGTGACTCCCTCCTGTGCTATTTTTCCCATCAGCCGCTTCTGCTGTGGCAGTAAGTCCCAGACAGGTATCTGGAACTACAGCCCCTCTTCTGATCCCCTGCCTGAGTAGTCTCCATCTCTTTGACAAAGGTGAAACTTTGTAAGGAAGGAAGGTGCTATGTAACTGCATCTTTAGATGCTTTTTCTCAGCATTTGTACAAATTTAGAGGAATGAAAGCATGTAAGCAGCAAACATAAAGAAGAAAAGAAAAGTGCTATGAACTTCATAGGGCCCAGAGTATTACAGATATGTAGGCATTGCTGCGCTCAGCATTGCAACACCTAAATGACTTAGAAGGCAGATTGCATTTTAAAAGGGATTTAGGAACATTAATTGTCAATAGGATTTATGCTCAAAAAGAGGCAGATTTACTACAGATTGGAGACCAGCCTTTCCACAGGCTGCATATATACTTGGGGCATGCAAAATAGCACAGTGCTAAGAAAACAGCACACAGGTGACCAGCCAATGGGATTGTGCTGGGGGCAGGGGCAGTGCTTGAAGCCTCTTCCCCCCAGCCTTGCTGCAGCTACTGAAAAATAAGCAGGGGCCTGAAGCTGCTTTTCTGAGTGGTGTGCCAGGGGTGGGGGAACTGGGGCAGGTAGGGAGCCTGCCAGAGGCTCTGAACTGCATCTGCAAGCCGGACCCAGCTGCTTTTGCCCAGCCCTGCCCTACACACTACTTTCATAATCACTGTCCAAAAATTGCCTTGTGAGGTATCATCTGAAAACTAACAACTCACTGGTCCATAATAGAACAGTGAAATGTTTGTGGTAACATTATACCTGAAGTCATAAACATAACCTGAAACACGTTTATCAGACAAGGCTGGATAAACCTGTTTATCAAGGACCAAGGATAAGCGGACACTTCGAGCCAGGTGTCAAAGATGATGGGCAAAAACCAGTTGAGCGGCCATTCTCTGGTAAGGGAAAGGGCAGGAACAAAAAGATCTTAGAAAATGACAGCATGAAACCTCTTTCACCTCAAGACTCCTTGACTCCAGCCTCTAGAGATAACCCTCAGGAAAATGCATTTCAAAGGAGGACTGAATTGTAAAGTAAGGGCAAAAATACACCAAGGTGTCTCTCCCTAACTGTCTTCCTCTATTTTACCTAAGGCAACAAAAGAAACAAACTTTGGACTTTGAGAGTATATTCTGGACTGAGAATTTGGTCGGCAATGCTCCCAGGAACATGTGGGTATCAAGTTCACTGTTTCTAAGTCTAGTTTGTTAAATTTTAGCCCTACAAAGCATTTTATTTTTATTTCTTTTGAAACCACTTCTGAGTTTAATGCCTGGAACTTGTATGCTTTTAAAATGCCTGTTAGTTATATGAACTTGTTTTATTCTTTAATCAAAACTAATCCGGCACTGTGTTTTAACTGATTTGTGTAGGCAACTCCATTTAACTAACAGCTTGTTGTACACTGATCCCCTTAGAGTGATAAGAGACTTAAAATACCTGCATTGTCCAGAGAGGGCTGGACAGTGCAGAATGTGTATGTTGTGGAGAAATCCAGAACTGACTTCAGATAAATTGCTCATGTCTGTGTGTGAGGAGATCACCCGTTTAATTGTTTTATTGACTCTGTACATAGTGACTGAGATCTTGCTCCTCCTTGGCAATTTATATGGTAAACAGCCACTCTACACGCTGTCATTACTCTGGCTCTGAGATCTTGGTGGTGGGAAGGTAAATTATTCAGAGTTCGAGGGAGCTGACTATAGCAAGACTCTTGGGAAGTCCATTTGCTTTGAGCTGTGCAGTTCAGAAGGTTGGCATCCTAACCTAACATTAAGACCCATGGTGATGATCTTTGTAGGAGGTCAGAGCAAGAACCAAACTCCTATGTAGAGCCTGGGGAGTCTCTCAACCAGCTGAGAGAGTTCAGGAGTCTATGAAGGACAGAGAATCTGTGTTTATTGGGAGTGTAGTCAGATCTGAAGACAAAATATATCCAATCTTTCAAGAAGTGTCACAAATTAACAGGCTGGCCTATGCACCAGAAGCTGAAGGCCATCTTTTAGTTTGGCGGCTCTGATGTAGTGGAGAAATAAGACTGACTTTGTGTGGAAATTGTCTGGGAGGCAGATACGCTCTGGCAACTGAAGAGTCCAGAGTATCCCCAGTGCAGTCTGTGTATGGACAGGTATCATGCTAGCATTGAGATGAAGGCCAAGAGAGTGGAAGAAGGGTAGGACCTTGCTGGATGCCAACTGTACCTAGTGGAAGGGGTGATCCCTGAAGACAGTCATCCAGACAGTGGAGGATGACTATTCCAGTCTGTCAAAAATGAGCTGTGGTGAGCTGGAGGACTTTTGTGAAGACTTGCTCGCTGAAAGACCAAAGGGAAGAACCCACTGCTGGCAATACTTGTTGCACACAAGGATCATATAACTCAACTGTGAGATGGATTACTGAAGCAAAATGAAATATGTACCTTGGAAGTTGAGAGCAACAAACAATTCCCCTGGAGCTAATGAAAACACAGTTGGTACCAGCTGAGGAATGGCTCTTGTGGCTAAGAAGTTCCTGGTGTTGGACCGCTTTATTGTAAATGGTCATTCCAGATCAGGACTATTTCTTTTGCTAACTGGATAGACCACTACAAAGTTTGGGACAGGATGGGAGAAAAAGACACTCTGAACCCTTGGTTCCTATTCAGAAGTTTTTGTCAGCCCTCTTGGAGGTAGGCAGGATGATCGCTAGTTTGCCATGTTACCTAGGCTGGTAACAGTGGAGCATTATTGCTAGGCAAGGCATCTTTCCTTGAGGGGAGGTATGTAAACTAGGGGCTGCTGAGGTTCCTGTATCTGCTCCAAGGGAATCTGCAAGGCCTCTGCTATTCTCTTCTTTAGCTCTTGGAAGGTTTTGTAACCATGTGGATAGGATGGTGGAGGGAGACCTTCCCATATGCTGAGGAGAACTTACCTTCACCTCCAACCTTGACTCTTGTTCCGTAGTAGGGTCTTCCTGGGAAGATGGTTCCTGAGTACCAATGACTGTTGTTCCGAGTTAGTCCTATTGTGTGACAGCAGTCTATACACCTGATCACTGTATGGGGAACCTGTCATATCACAGAGCTCACAGCTTCACAAAGCTCCCAGTGGTGAGGTCCTACTAAGGTTGTTGATGGACAACCAACTGATTCCTGGGTTCTCATCATTGGGATATACCTAAAAAGGATGGAAACTGGAATGGAGAGATGGTGGAGTTCGGGATGGCAGTGCCTGAGTTTGAGAAGATATCATCCCTGCATTCACTGCAGGAATTATGGGAGTCCGTACCAAAGGCTGCATGAATATTGGAAGCCTAGGTGGTGCCTGTTGTTTCATCATATCAGTTGCTGAGTCTCTGTGAGCAGTGTAGCAGCACCAGAGGATATGCTGGCTCTCAGGGGTAGGCTGGCATCAGCAGGGTATTCCTATTAGTATCCCTCAGCAAGAAAGATTCAATATTTTTTGACTAGGAGATCCTTGTGAAAGAAGAATCAGCACTTCTGGACAATGTTCCTCAAAATGAAGTATACAGAGTGACACCAGATATGGTATGAATGGGCAGTCTGTGCACTCTTTATGATCTGAGGAAGACTGCACCTGAACAGAGATGAAGGACAGGAGTCCTTGTTCTTTGAGGAACCTGTTTTTGGAGAGCTCTGATTTAGGTACCTTTGAGGGCGCTGCATTAGCTTACTTGCTGGTAGACTTCTCAATATGTCTGTTGCCTGCTGGAAGTCTCTGTTGGTGGTACTGGCCTGTTGATAAGGGAAGAGGTGGAAGCTTTGGCAGTATCCATATTGGGTTGTGAGATTTCCCTATTCCATGGTCTTTGGGATGACTTTTTTCAGACTCCTTGCAAGGAGAATGGTAGTTTTCATTTTCAGAAGGCTTTAAAACCTCTGAATTTGCCCTTTGGCCTCTGTTGATCAGAGACAAGCCAAAGAGGCCAGAGCTCTCTGAGAGGCCAACACGGATGTATGTTTGGGGGGAGCAGCGTTCAAAGCATTCAGGAGGTGCCCTCCATAAGAAGTAGTTTCATTCTGTTCTCCCAAGAGCTTCCAGGATCTGCTCTTGAAGCTGGAGCAGCTTTTACCCTTTAAGAAACAGCCAAAACACCCATCACTGAGGGGAAAAGACACGTGGCAGGTCTTGCAGGGGTTTGTATCCTAGGATTTTGGATAATCTCCATAGCCAAAAGGGGCCACTGACCAGCAGAAGTCAAGGGTGGTAGACTGCAAATAAAAGTAGCATGGGATGACTCTCCTCCAGAGAGCACAACTCTGTGCTAGAAATTAAAATAAGAAACAGCCAAGTAAATAAAGAAAATACTAATGAATACAAGAAGAAAACAAGCAAGCTGGGTCAAAGATTACAAACAAATACTGTGCCACTCCAACTCAAGCAACAAATGGCTGAGAAGGAACCTGAACAGGAGCAGGCCAGCCCCTTCCCACCTACCCCTACACAAGAACACAGGGGGCTTGTCTACGCTACCACCCTCCTTCGAAGGAAGGATGGTAAGTAGGGTGTTGGGAGTTTACTAATGAAGTGCTGCGCTGCATATGCAGCATTTCATTAACCAAATTCCCCCCCCACCCCCCGGGTGGCAACTTTGAAGTTTTAAACTTCCAAGTACCAGCTCGTGTCTAGCCACAGCTCACCTGCCAGTACTTCAAAGTGCCGGGGCAGGAGTAAAGGGACTTCGAAGTTGCCCCCGGCACTTCAAAGTACTGGCGGGTAAGCCGTGGGTTGACACAAGTTGGTACTTCGAAGTTTAAAACTTCATAGTTGCCGCGGGGGGGAAGGGTGGAATTTGCTTAATGAAGTGCTGCGTATGCAGCACAGCACTTCATTAGTAAACTCCCAACACTTTACTTACCGTCCTTCCTTCGAAGGAAGGTGGTAGTGTAGACACAGCCAGGGCGTGTAGAGCACCGCTGCAGATCCACAGATACTGCTGACGAAAAATCTCCAATCAAAAGTGTATGGGCGTGCACACACCTTTAATGAAGCACCCAGTAGGACAATTACTTGAAGGAAAACAAGGTCTTTTCCCCCACAGGGAAGTATGTACTTGACATAATCAAAGAAACATAATGCCAGTATGCACGGTGTATGTTTCCACCAGCAGAGTTCAGAAAAGAATTCCAAAATGGACTTGGATGAGAAGCACCCAGTGCCAGGATGGCCCCTTTAATTAGTGAAAGGACTGAAACATTGGTTTCCCGGCTAGAATGCAATAGAGACAATGGCATATGGGAAAAGCTTGCAAACCAATGAATACACTGGCTTTCTCCACATCAGCCACCTTACGGTGGAAGAACTAAAACTAAAACTGAAATTTCTTGATTGTCTGTGTATACCACGCCCAGGAATTCACTTACTTCTTGACATCCAGAGAGCCATTCTCCTTGTTTTCCATGTCAACAGACAGCATGGAGAAGATAGAGGTTTCTTTAACTTCAGCAACTGACCAATAAGCAGAGAAAAAAAGCTGTGTTTAATTAACAGTGAACACAAAAGAGCAATATAATGTGACAGCAATGAATGCTGGCCTGCAGGTCACCACCTTCCCTTGAGCTTAGAGAGAAAACAAATGCGGCCAGGGCCTCTCTTTCCTCAGAAACATCCCAAGAGCTGATGATCAAATTCCAGAGGTGCTCTCTGCTCTACAGACCAGGACCGAATATTTGATTTGACCCTTTTCCAAAATAAATGCTTTCATATACTCATTTATATGGCTTTCTGTGCCCCCTCAATATGCCATCATCTCACATATGTGTATAATACTTACCCTCCAACATCCCTGTGAGGAAGGAAGTATTGGTGCCCCATTTTACAGGTGGGGAGCTTCAGCACAGATGAGCAAGGTGATTCACCCAAGGTTACATGAGAGAATTCTGTGGCAGAACCACCAACTTCTGTGCCTTACCCACATTATCTTCTCGAGCTAGTGAAGCATCTTCAGTAGATGTAGTGAGTGCAGAGGAAAGACACTAAGACCTATAGTCAGAGAGAAATCCTAGAAAATGCAATTTGTTCTCCCTTCCCCCCTGCTGTGTGCAGGGCTATTTTCAACAGTACACATTTTTGCACCATTATCATGTGCCCGGGAGAAGAGCTGAGGTGACTCAAGACTCTGCCCCCCCACCCCCAGTGAGTGATTCCTGTTTCACAGAACACTGTGTAACTAAACATTCAAGATATTCTTGCTGTGGCATTAATGGATGCCTATGACATGTCACAGAGCCCGCTGAAGGAGAAGAGAATGGGAAATCATTAAATCTATATAAAGTTTACACAAATCAAGGATAATCAACTAAAATTCAAAAAAACACCTTTTGAAAAAACCATTACCGTGTTTAACATGTAATTAACAGAATGCAGAACACCAAATGCAGCTGTAACAAACTAATCAAAAAGATGATTCTTTCTGCACTTCAGATCAGATAATTTAATACCTTTCCACCAAATCACTTCCCGTTCCATCTAAGGAGATGACTGTAAAATGACAAGTGAAACAAACGGACTATTTGCAAAATGTTCTCCCCGATACAGTTAAACAAGACTAAAAGAAGAAATAAAGCTGCAGGTGTGAGGTATTTTGATCTCCAGCACACACAAGCAGACAAAAACTTGCAGTTTTTAATTAGTGAGATTATCTGTTGAGAGTTGCTTTCCTTTCCCCTATCCCCACCCCAAAATGTACAAGGAAAGATTTTGGAAACTGAGTTACACACATTCACCATTTTATAAGCATCTCAGAAATCATTCACTAGGCAACATTACACCACACTGTCATTTTTCTAAGAAAAAAAGTAGAAAAGAAAAACCTACCTACAAGCAACTAAAACAAATCATTTTTACAAGCTTATCAAGAACAGCAAAAGAACCCCCAAGGATTTCTTTCATAAAGTAGGCTGGCAAAGGAATTCAATAAGGAGGTACAGTTTGACACAGTGAAATAAGATCAGGCTGGCTCAGCGCCAGCATGACGTTAGGAACCACATACAAGCTGCACCAACAGCCTTCAGTTTCATGGCTGACTTTTTAAAGGCACAGTGTTCTGCCTGATCACTTTACCTAAATCCCTTCAGCAGAACTCTTTAATGCTATAAATCACATGTCCTTTCCTGCTGAATCCACCTAACAATTGCCCTGTAAAAGAGCCACAACTCTTTTGAAATTAATGTCTTTCCCCCCCCATCGTCTTTTATTAAACAACTGCTTCCTCATAACTGCTTACACTTCAAATATTCACAAGCACTTTCCAATTAATTTAACCTGAGTGAAAATAAGGAGAGGACATTTCAGACGTTGCAGGAACAAATATGCTTCTGAGGTGCTCACTAACAATATTTGCCCTTGGAAAGAATCACAGAGTTACCAGTTTTAGCAATTTCTTTTACAGGATAGAGTTCCTCCGCAGACCAGAAAATCCTCCAGTATCTTTATAAAAGGAAGTAATACACTTAATGCTCAGTGCAAGATTCATAATTTGCTTGTTGGATCTTAACATGGTAAACATTTTCCCCACCCCTACTACAAAATGCAATGTATTTAAACTGCAAATGCTGTTTGGAGCAACTTTGCTCAAACTGTAAAGTAGTTGATCCAATGAAACTTTTACGGACAGTGGAAACAATTAGGAATGGGAGAGCTAATCACTGAATTCATAAATGAGTTAATTTAATAACACAGTGGACAGAATACACCAGGCATACGCACACACCCAGAAATCAAGTTCCACCTACTTTCCGTTGAAATCTGTACACTTCTGGTTGAGCATGAAAAACAGAGACGCTTGAATGGAAGCATGCAGACTTTTGAAAGGATATCACAACCGTGTCACTGAAGGGATTGAGTAAAGAGAAGAGACGAAAGAAACTCAGGGGGATAGATTCCTCCAGCCTTCCTCAAGATTGATTTGTACCTTATTTCACAAGTTGGTACGCTGATGTCAATGGGACCACTTGCAGAGGAAAATACTTCTCACTGTGACTGCAGGGGGCAGAGTCTGGCCCAATGAGAAGCAAAACCAGCAATTTTCCACAGCCAACAGTATGTTCTTTCCTTATGACAATCATCCTAGTTTACCTTCACCTCCTAATTTTTCCAAACAGGACACACAGAGACAGGTAGGTTGCGTCTAAACTAGCAAGTTCTTTCAAAAGATTTTTCAGAAGAGGGGGCCTCTTTCGGAAGAGGCCAATGTGCGTGTACACACAAAAGGCTTTCTTTCAAAAGGAAATTGAAAGAATGTGTCTCTCCTTTCGAAATCACTCTCTTTCTTGTTTCAGGAACAGCACCCCCTTTCAAAAGCTTCTTTTGAAAGAAAATGTGTGTAGATGCTCCTCAGGGCCCTTTTTCCGAAAGAACAGTCTTCATTTTTGATCCTTCGCCCATTCGTTCGAAAGAGTGGAGGCTGTGTGGACGCTCTCTTTCTAAAGAAGTTCTTTTGGGGGAGATCTTCTGGAACACCTTCTTTCAAAAGTTATCTGCAGTGCAGACATAGCCTTACATTGTTTTGGTGGCTGTGCTAACCAGTGTTTTTATACCACTGCAAATCTAAACTAACTTCTCTGATTTTAGGAGTCTTTCAGCTGTGTAAGAAACTTTTTGCTATTATGTAGATTACATGTCTGCAAGAACTTGAGGCAGCAAAAACCCCACAATTAGGTACTGTTCAGCCACACTTAAGTATTGCAGTATTCCTTCATTATGCTTCTCAGCTGTAACCCAAGTTGTTTTAAACACACACTGGGCATGAGTCTACTTTGGACAGTCTGGGCTACCACAGATCCAGGCATTGCTTTGAAACAGATTTTTCTTCTAAGCACAAACCTCTTAAAATTATATCCATTCCGTTCAAATCCCCACAAGGTCAGGGAAGACAGAAGGAAATCATTACTATCTGATGACTGCTTACGGACTTATGAAGTAAATGATGGCCTTGCCCTGATTTTCAGGGGACAGCCATCCCTTCACGAAATGACCACCACAGCTAGACCTGATGGATGACCCTGATGGCAGTCTCAGAAAAGAGGTCAAAGCTGACTACTAAGAACCTCGGCTCAACCCCCACTCCTAAAGATGGTGTCCCTCCAAAGCAATCCTGATGGACTCGGGTTGGTTAGTAAGGGTGAAATGGCACTACTATGTCTGTGCTATAAAAATTGTGCGAATGGAGAATTTTGATTTCCAGGCTCTTAATCTGACATCTTCATGAACACTTCAGACCCTGAGAACATGGTATTATTGTTGTACTATTGTACGCAAGAATTAAAGTTAATTTCCCCGGCAATTTTACTTCACCTGCATTGTGCAATGGCAGGTAAATAAACAAAGCACACACAAACCCTGGACACAGTAAGGGGTGGTAGTGCATGCTTCTTTGGTATTTTAGAATAAGGCAATACACACATAGATCAAATGGAGCAATACACACTTATGAGGCAGTGTTACACAGTAAAGAAACCCACCACCATTTCCCAGCTCCCATAAAATACTGGAAAATGTGGCACGCATATTAGACAGTTTAGCTGCACAACAATTCTCTTTGTTTCGCCAGTAAATGAGCAAGTTCTAAATGAGGTATTTTAAGTTTGCTGCATCCGTTGGTTTCTAACTTTGGTAATGAGCTGACATTTGACGATACAAACAGCAGGCAGCTATTCACTCACACCCTCTCATTCCTTCCATCATGCTGTTCAACTAATCCTTAGAGTATTTAAAATAAAGTTCACACTGCACATGTTCTGTCTAATTCTTGAAAAGTGGAGATATGAATCCAACATATAATGTCCTGCAGGAGAGTTCAAGGGTGACCCTAATCCTCACGTGCTGTTGTTTTTAATCAATTATGAGGTAATTCAATTAATACAGAAATAATGTTTGGGAAAATATTTCTGGAGCAGGCAGGCAGGGGTTGCATATGAAGCCTTGTTGGATTGTTTGGCCTCTCTTTACTGGTGAAAAAGTATTTTCCAGGCCACACTGGCAATGAAATGAAACTACTCAGGTCTCAGTTCCATGACTTGGAATCAGTCCGCCATGAGTGGCCTTAAGTTGATTTTATCCGCATAAGATCAAACATTCAGAAATCAGTGCAGACACTGTATATTTATTAATATCCAAATGTCAGCTTTCTGCTAAGAAGCTTTTCAGGTCTCTGAAAAGGTCTGCAGTACAGGAAAACCAAACATCTCACACATGCCTGGCAGCAAAGTGGAGAAATCCTGTAACAGAAGAGAGAGATGCTGGAATTTAGATCTGGGGGAGCAAGAGAGAGACAAATTTAAATTGGGGGGAGTAAGATGGAGCCAAATGTCTTTTCTTTTGCAATGGCAATGGGGAGAAAATGTTTGTTAAAAGGGAAAATCAAATGAAACAAAAAAAAATCAAATCACTTTCACTTTGGAACTTCAGTTGTGTGCTGGACTAGCTAGGGAAACTTCTCTTGAAAGATTGAAACAATAAGTGTCAAACAGAGTGAAATGCAAGTTCTTAAAAGTGTGATAATCCCCTCTTTTAGTCCCTTCCTTTAAAATAATGGTTTATCCCTTTTTGAGCTCATCTTCAATTCATAAGCAAGTCCTTGCTCTCCACACAGAACTGTTGTGAGTTACTCTAAATATACTTCAGGGCAAAACACGCATTTTCAGAAAGCTGTTTAAGGAAGGAATGCAGCAGTAATTGTCTGAAGAAGGAAACTGAATATTTAAAAAATCCCATTCCCTCTCTGAAGTGCACAACAGACCTCACTTACCTTACTTGATAGCCAGCAAAAGGCAGCCTTCCTCCAGCACAGAGGCACCCACATGCAGAGTTCTAAATAGAAGATGCTCTGGCCAATCACAGACAATCTGTCAGGTACTGTGGCATTCTGGGAACTGTAGTCAATAACTTCAGGGCAAGATAAATAGTCTCAGAGGGCTAGCCATGTTAGTCTGTAGCTTCACACAAAACAAGCAGACCTATAGCACCTTCATGACTAAAATTTATTTTTAGGTCTTGTCATTAGATCTTACCCACAAAAGCTCATTACCTAATAAATAAATTTGTTAGTCTTTAAGGTGTTATAGGACAGCTTGTTTTTTCAGAGCAAGAGCAGTGGTCTAAATTTTACTGTCACTACGAGATCTGAATAAAAATATACCAGCCTGCATTGAAAACTCTTTAGCTGGGAAGGAGACTTCCTCTATGAGGCATTATTTTTAAAAGCATTGATTAAATGGGCAGGGAAACTGATAGATTTGTTTTTAAACAACCTAGTAAATTAACTCAACATAAGTTACTTTTACTATGACTATTTACAATATACTTATCACAGAATAAATGATAAGAAAAATAGACTGGGACGCCAAGAATACAAGGTGTTGCTGCGTGTGATTGTCGGTCAACTTGATCTTTAAAATCTTCATACTGGTTTTCCTTGCATTTCTTTGCAGATAGACTGGCGAGAACCCACAAATTAGGAGAGAATTTAATCAAAGAAGAGCAAAAATGCTCAGATTTTATCCAAAATTGATTAGAAGGCAAAAATCCCAAATCCCCCTTCTTAATAAGAATTGTGCACAACCCTAAAGATGGTGAAAAATGTCTGATGGAGAAGAAATCACTTGGTGGTTTTGCTGTTAAAATTTATGCTTGCCAGGATGTAGATGGCAATGTGAAACCGACGCAAATTCAGGCTGATCCATTGCCAGGTTATGCATAATTAAGAGCCCACCCCCCAAAAAAGTCATAATTCATACAAACTGCTTTCTCATCCACCTCCAAACTATTCATTCTCTGGCTCTAAATATTCATTAACTTGCCAAGATGGGGCTGCCCCTCCTCTCAACTCCATAGTTTCTTGTATTTTGATCATCATTCCTTAATTGCATTAGGACAGAATCTGTTACTTACCTCATTACATACACAGCTTTGAGATTTTAGCATTGCTTGCCTTGCCCTAGCATGCCTTCTTCAGTAATTTCACAAAGGAATTAAAGTTAATGTTCCAGGACATTAGATATATCAGGATCAACAACTGCTGTTCCTGAGCTGGACAAGAAGGTCAATGGATAACAGCACAGGTCACTCTCTCTCTTCTCTGACATCCCCCGCTGGTGCTGGAGTGTAGGTCCAACCTCAACCCCTTCATCTGAGATTTTTGCATGACTGAATGTTGTGCTGCTGCAAAGCATGTGCGTATAACTAAGAGGTGAAAAGCCAGCGTTATGAGAGATGTCAGTGGTTTTCTTAGGCACATATCAAATAGAAGAGAATGGGGTAGGAATAGAGTCTTGTAAATTGCATGAATCAGGCATTGAACTGGTGCTCACAATGGCTGCAAACACATATGCCAAGGCCATGATTCAGCAAAATTAGGTAAAAAGGCTACAATGCTTAAGGTTAATTATGTGCTTATAACATGTGCTGGATTGGCCACTTCAATGAAGTGACACCAGGTGTAAATCAGGCTAGAAGTGGTGTTGAAGGAAGAGCCATGAACAGGAAGGAAGATATCACATTCTAGAGTGCAATCTAGACCTATGACAGGTTGTCACCACCTGCCTTGCAACCAGTATGTTTAACAATGCTTCGCTGCTGTTGCTCCCAACTAGATTGACCATCTGTTCAAAAAGCAAAATCAGGACACGTGCAGGAGTCCCAGCTCGGCTTCTCCTCTTTCTCCTAAGCCCTCACACTCTGGCCAGGCCAGAAGCCAAAGCCAGGCGGTGATAAGAGCTCTCTGGGGAACCTAGATCACTGTGGGGAGCCCTGAGATCTCCCACCTGCTCTGGGTGGAGGGTTGGGGTGACCAACAGTGAGGTCCCAGCCTGTGTCTCTGTTCTCCAGGGTGTGCTGTTCTGGGAAGATGGAGGGCCAGGGGTGCCTCTTAGAAGCCCAGGCTCTCTGGCTGGCTCTTATTAATGCCTGGCTTCTGGGCCACATGGTGCAGGGAAGTTAAGGCCCATCTCAGTCACCATCCTTCCCCAGGAGAGGCTAGCTCCACCCCTGAGTCTCTGGCAGTTTATTACAAGGTTACTATGATGGTATGTTGGCTGTGAATACATGCACGCATGAGGTCACAGAGGAAAATAAATGAGAGAGTCTCCTGCTATGTCTTATGCTTGTTATTGGTGTCGCAAAGATTAAGCAGGGGGAACGTCTTGTCCCCCAGTTCCTTCTCATCCTTTCCTGATAAAATAGTTACTGTTTTTTTATAGTTTGGTAGCCAGTTTACTCACTGCTGAGTTCTCTTTGACCCCTGCTCATCCCTTCCTCCCTGGTAGCTCTGACCCTGGCCCCTTCTCCTGTTTACCACATATGAAAGTGAGTTTGGTACCCGTGGCTTTACACACACACGGTCTAAAGGAAGAGGATGGTTATTGAGCCCTGCAGCTTTTCTACTCATAATACCCTCTCGGTTGCATCAGATAACAGAAGCAATGCATGTAGGTATTCCATTGTGAATTAAATTTCTGATTCTTTATTCTGGAATGCTAATGGGGACATGAAGCATTTTTCTGGTGTGGGGGAGAATGCAGGCAGCTTTTATTAGAGGGGACACTGAACTTAGTTAGGAAAGTTTCAGTTGAGAAGATCCTGAATGTTGCAATCCAGCCTGAGAGACTACAAATCAGGAGCCTGCTGGGGCTTAGATTGAGCATGGAGCTTCAGAAGCTGTTGGTGGCTTCTCTGGAGCCAACTGCACCTAGAGCTGACTTAGAGGGGCCTGCAATGAAGCAGTGTGAGTAACTACCTCCTTCGGGAAAGCGCTTGCAAGGGAAGGAGAATAGCAAAGTAACTTTAAGGGGTTGTGTCAGTCTGAGAAAAGGCAAAGTGATCTCGTCCTCTAACCAGATCCCAGGGTTGCTGACATCTGGTTAAAACACTGTCCATCTAAGGGTTGGGAGCAACAGCAGCGAAGCATTGTTAAACATACTGGTTGCAAGGCAGGTGGTGACAACCTGTCATAGGTCTAGATTGCACTCTAGAATGTGCTATCCTCCTTCCTGTTCATGGCTCTTCCTTCAACACCACTTCTAGCCTGATTTACACCTGGTGTCACTTCACTGAAGTGGCCAATCCAACAACACATAATTAACTGGGGGACAAGACATTCCTTAGAACATATACAAGCATTTAGAACTCTGAAATCCACAATGGTGCACATTCATGGGCGGGGTAAATGGTAAATGCAGGTTAGATATTTTTCATTTACTACTGTAAACTATATTTGTTAATTGATTTACCAAAGTGCCCCCATAGATTTAAATTAATGGTGGCATTTAATCTGTTGTACCATGTTTCCTTACCTTGCTAAGTAAAGATGTGTTAATTCTAATCTAAATGTATTGGCTATATATTGTTTACAGTTGGCTTTTTGACTTAGACCCATTGCACAGATTAATTTAGAATAATCTCTAGAAGCTTGTCACTCTAGAAGCATGTCACTCAGTGTACACAGGACCATACTAGATGGAGGCACCATCAATTTTAATTTCCTTGTAAAGTAAAAACTGCAGCAGAGGGGCATTTACAGATTTCTCACCTACCCAGTGTTGGTATTGGAACACTCAGAATCTCCTTTAATGTCAAGGCACCAGAGAGTAGACAGTGCTTCCCTGTGTGCTCAACTAACCCAAGAAAGAAAACAGGGAGGCAGCGTGGGGCGGGGGCATGCTTAATTTACATGCTATCAGGGAGATGGGTGAATAAGCTTCCTGTCTGACAGGAAACCCTGTTCTCCGCTTCTGGTCTGATACAGAATCTGAGAACATACTTTAGTAGACATACAAAACTCTCTAGATAGTATCTGTCCATATATTTCACAACAAACAATGACCAGTGTGATCTTAAAACCAAGACCTCACATGACACACTTTGGTGTATCCAAACATACATACATAGCGAAAGGTGGATATTATTGCATCCCCCAGTGCCAGCTGGGACAGATAGGTTCTTGGGTAAGACCTTCATAGCTTTTCAAGCTGGATTTTGTTTTCAATAGGCTGGAAATTGGTTTAATTTTGAACAGGAACAAAGTTAAGGAAGGGTTAAAGGGGATGTCCTTTTTATACTATAAATGTGACACAGTAAAAAAACAACAACAAAAAATAAAAAAACAACTACCGCTTATCAAGGGGAACTGCAAGAACTGGATTGCCATGTCTTCTGTTAAACTGACTGGTTTCATTTTAATGCTCTGTATTGGGTTTTCGTTGTGGTGTTGGCCCGCGCGCGCACACACACACACACACACACACACACAGGCAAATAAACAGAGGGATGGACAATTAGCACTGACTCCTGAGGCTATGTCTATACAGCAATGTAAGCTCAGTCTCAAGCTCAGGTTCAAGCCTAAATTCCTTTGTACGTACTCACCACTTGTATGAATTAGGGCTCAAACCTGCTGGACTGGAGGGACCAAACCAGTATTACACTGGGACCTTACCTCTGAGGCCTATTGCTTTCCTGTGTGCATGTGACCACAGGTTGACTCAGATTCTGGAAGCCCTTTGGATGTAACCCAGAATTCCATGGGGCAACTTCTTTAAGCCTCCCTAAGCTAACAATCTGTGGCATGGTCTATTGCCCTCTGTTGCAAACAGAAGACATATTTCCGTTTGCAAACAGCAAAGTTCAGATCAGTGGTAACCCACTGCTGAACACAGTATGCAAGCATCAGTGATAAGAGCGCCTGCAGGATTGCCAGTGGAGATTGATCAGATGAAGTGCAGTGTACGTGCTCAAAACCAGGGTCCCCTAATGCGGGTCAGTTGACTGGATTCCCACTAATCCCAGGCTTAAGTTGTGGTGTAGACATACCCTGACAAACCCATACCAATTCTGTTACCATTCCATTGCCATTTCCACTAAGCTATGCTATAGGACAATGTTCCTCAAACTAATTTTGCCACGTAACACTTTTGGGTTTGGAATGTTTTGACAGAACACATACATGCTATTCAGTGAGTGGTGGAGGGTTTTATACTGAAAAATTGCTGCATGTAATGCTCAAAAAGTGATTTAAAAGAAGGTTTTTTTTAGATGTCTTATTTTACAAAGAACAAAAAATAAGAGAAAATCATCTGAATGACGTCTTCCTTTTGTGGCGACAGTTAACAACCCTATAAGTAAGTATTAAACTAAAAGTTAAGTGCAAACCCCAAACAAAGCATCAATAGAACAGCTGAAAATAGGATGGTTAGTGTCATTCTTTAGTACAAAAACAGAAAGGACAATATTGTTAAAAAAGGACTGTCCTTCCTTAAAGCTTAAAAACCATTTTTTTAGACGAAAAAGAAATGCAAAACAAATTAGGTATGGAAAAATATTTTTAAATGTTGTGTTTTTATAAATTTGTTATTTTTACCAAAAGAAAAAAAAAAAACTTACTGGAAAATAAGTAATATTTGACTTTTTTTAATCCAAAGCCACTATGGTTGTTTTGGCATGAGTTTCATAACAACTATACTATTATGAATGTGTTATAAATATTAATTTACCTAAATCTAAATACTTTTCAAATACCTTAGTATTTTTGATACACACATAATTTCATATTTAATATTTTAGAAGGAAAAAAATATCTCTAGCATCAACATTTTTTCCTGGAACACCTGTTACATTGGTGTTTCACAGAACACAGTTTGGGAAACTCTGCCATAGTATAACAGAAAAGTTTTGAGCATGAGCTTTCGTGAGCACAGACTCACTTCATCAGAAGTGAGTCTGTGCTCACAAAAGCTCATGCTCAAAACTTTTCTGTTAGTCTATAAGGTGCCACAGGACCCTTCGTTGCTGTTACAGATCCAGACTAACACAGCTACCCCTCCGATACTTGCCATAGGATATTTATAATTGCCCTTCTCCTTAGGGAGTTGCAATTTATCTTGCATGTTTCTTGTATGAGTAAAAAGCTCCTCATTCACCCAAGTTTAGAGCTCTTTAACCCCATTAGACAAGCCAAGAGAACGCATTGTACAGTTGCCCATATCTTCCACGCACTGGGACAGCTCCGTGCAATAGGTCACATTCACTGGGGTAAGTATGTGAAATTCCTGTGAGGCAAATGGGATTTCACCTCTATTACACCAAGGCTCAAATGGACTTGGGTAAATTTTACTAGAATGCAAGCAAATGCGCTGGTTTTCTGCTTGTTTACTGTGGTTTCCAACAGCAATGTGTTGAATTATGAACCCAAGTCAAAAGAATGCTTTTCTTACTCTTGAATAATATTCACTTCACTTAGAATTTCCTGCCCTAGTTATTTTGCTGTGCTTGTTGTAGTTATGGTAATTTGTCCCATATTTCCTAAAGCTGCTGTCCACCCTTTAATCTTTGCTAATTTGAAGCATGTGCTTGAACACAAATATCCATGCCCACCCTCTATCACCCCAACACACACTTGGCCTAACTAGTGAAACTAGTAGGGAGTATTTCAAAGGAATATTTTGAAATTCTAAAAGTTGTAAAATACATTTTTACATAACTTATTCAAAGAAATACCCTCAGAGAAAATACCCCAATTAAATAGCCACATGTACTGTGAGTGACCAAAAAAAGCTACATGATCTATTCAACCTAAATAAAACATGCATAAAAGTACACATACCATGTGAACCAAAGTGAAAAACATAGAATAGTAATTGCACCAATTTGGCATTCATTGTGTTGTGTAAACAGAATACAACTTACACACTAAAGTGGGAAGGGAGCGTCTTCTGCATTCTGTGTTTCAGAGAGTGGGTTTTTGGTTTGGGTAATTTAATTCTGCTATTTGAATACCAAGCAACATCAAAAAGCAAGGATTATTGTGAATACATGAGAATTCTGTTTTTTATCTCCCTGAACTGTCAACAAGGAAATTGTCTTGTTAGTGTCCAATAAAGATGCACTAGCAGGACAAGATAGTATATACACACTGAAATTAGAAATGGCTAATTTTCAGATGCATGAAAATCAAGTTAAAATAAATCTCTGCAATTAAGTTAAAAAATAACCTGGGGTTTGATTTTGATTTGTAACCTGAGAACAGATAAAATTCATCACTTCGACATTGCTCTATCTGCTGAATATGTAAGAAGAAGAGCGGAAGCAAGCTGTCAGGGAAGCATTCTTTCAGACCCTACTTACGCTTGGAACCCACCAACCTGTTGCAATGTGGACCCATGAATGGCTGAAATGGGACAGGTAGCTTGCAAAAATTGAACTCCTTGATTGTTCTTGATCTGCTATCAAATGTACTCAGGAGGATGCTATCTGCCTCCCTGACCCAACAGCTGTAGGTGCAGACGTGAGGAATTCCCTCACCTTGCGTAACACTCCATCTGTAGTCTCTGCTGCCCAGAAACATCTCAGACTCTCCAGTGAGAAGCACTTCCATATTATTTATTTATATTCCCATCAACACAGTCATATGCAGTCAAATATACAGTGGTTTCTTGCCCTTTCCCACAGGCAGAGAAAGGAACAAAGATCTCCCTCTTGGGATTTCTGCACATAATGAGCTTAGCTGACTTAATCCTCTCTCTCTTGCTGTGTCCGATGGCTAATTGCTTCATCAGTTCCCAGACTGATCAGTTTATTAGCTGGATATTCCCTCTCAGCCTTGTCCAGAGGCACTAAACTGATGAAGTTATCAGAGGACTGCCTCACTTGTTAGTTCCAGCATGCTGTTACACCCCTCCTCTGGGAGCTTGTCTTTAAATACCAAATCATAGCTCAGAGTGACATGATAGCATCCCAGCAAAGCTTGCTGATTGGCAATGTGAAGCTGTTATCCATTCGTAGGGCAAAAACATCCTCCCCAGTAGGTCCAACTTTTTGTTCTCTTTGTGTTTTGGAACTGAGGTCTGGTGTCCCTGTTTTTTTTTTCTTTTTCCATTGGCCACTGTGATTACAAGGCAATCAAGAGGAGGTTGGTTATACAGATGGCTGAACCCCTAAGGAGGGGACATTGTACCTTCTCTCTACTCTCTCCCAGTTGGAGGCAAGGAAGTTGAGGTCTTTCCACAGGATCTTGGCAAGCTTGAAGATGACTCATTTATTGGTGGAAATGTTGTATCTGGAGCCAAAGATGCTTGCACATCCATCAGCTTGGAGATCAAGAGCTACAGCCATCTTCCTCAACAGCCCCTGATGAGACTCAGAATTGTCAGGAGAAGGAGAAATAGGCTGTGCCACAACAGCATTAGCAGGAGATGTGAAAGAAGATGCTAATGGTACAAGAGGATGGCCCAGTTTCTGGTCTTCTTGCAGTTGCTCATGTGAAGTATCTCAGGTCTGCTCATTTCCAGGCTCAGTGTTGATGCTACAAGGCTCATGACGCCCAGCAGATGGAACCAGCTGAGATGGCTGCAGGTATGTTTCTGAGTGGGCGGGGGAACCCCACAGGCCCCCAAAGAGCCACTAGTATATTCCTAGACACCTGCTATGCACAGCCCCAAAGCGCTTCTTGTAAACTCCCTACTGGTATTGGGGCGGAATCCAGTCACATGCCTCCTGATGGGACCAGCTAAGTAGTGTTGCATAGGAACCCACTTCAGAATCTTATGAGCACAGCACTTCTTCTTGAAACCAAGGCAACACGTATCTGTTGGCAGGAAAGAAAAGTCTCGGCGTTGAAGAAAGGGGAGCCAGGGATATCATGTGTGGCTTTCCCCTACCTAACTCTGGCCTTCCCGGCACACTGGCAGGTGTTTTCAATGGTACCACTTTGTCTGGAGGCAGCCTCAAATGCCTCAGGAGCAGACAGCACAAGGAAGATACTCTGAGGCACCAAAGCATGAGGCAATGCCAATGGAAGTGCTTTGGGAGTTGCTCTCTACAGGCTTGCCTTGGGCTTGTGAGAAACAGACTCCCCTGTTTAGCAACATGCTCTGGGGAGAGCTCCTCCTCTGCATGTCCTTTTCAGAGCCCATCCTCTTCAATTCCATTGATGACCTAATTTCTGAGGCCACCTCTTTGATACTGGGACCCTGACCTGCTGCTCTCCACCAGTGGCACCAGATGTGTGCTACAGACTGACACCAAGATGCTTGTTATCCAGACACATACAGGGGGCTCAGATAGAGGCTGTAGTGCCATTTCCATGAGCGGGTATTTTAATCTCATGGTCCTGTCTCTTTTTATACAGGGTTTTACATTCTTACAAATGCTGCACCCATTGCTCAGAGGAGACTCTCCCAACCACTTCAGGTGGGTGAGGTGCAAGTCACTATTTGACATAGCCTTGGTGCAAGACTGGCAGGGTTGAAACCCAGAGAACATGTCATATCTCCAGTACTGGGGTCAGTATACCCAACCTGAGTGTTGAAACAAAACTAGCTACCTACCTAGCTACCTGTAGATGGAAAGATATTACTAACAGACTACTAAAGTACACTAACTATATCCAAGTACTCACTACCAGCGTTGAGAATGACTTGCGGAAGCAAGGACAGAACTCCAACAACTGTCCCTCATGGTAGGAAGGACCTGAGGTAAGGTTGAGGGAGGTACAGGACCTTATGTCTGCATGACGTGTGAAACAGCAGAATTGCCTGGGCCACCATGATGAGTACTGCTAAGAGTAAAAACTCTCCAGCAGGTGTAGACTGGAGCCCACAAACCCTTACAGTGGAAGGGGCTTGTGCAGTCACTCAGAGAAGCTATAGACGTTCGTCCACTACTGTGCTAGAAGTGTTTGTGTGTTATAATCAGAAGTTTATTTTCTCTGTCTTCTCTCATGAGCTCCTTGTTAGAAAAGCAAAAAACAAAAACTAATAGGGAGTGGGCATTGCTCTCAGCAAAAATGATATTGAAAAGCCAAGCATTTTATTACTGTTTTCTATAATTTAACTTTTAAAATATATGGTTGTGCAGTACTGTACTTGTGAAAAAATTAAACATGGGTACTTTTGAGCCCCTCTTCAGTTAGTGGGCTGTTCCTTAACGTCCTTCCCTCCAATTGTTTTGTTTTTAGTATTTAGATTAACACCGACTTCTGCTTTTTGCTTGTTACTATTATCCAAATAATTATATGGCTCAATATAGATACATCTGAATTTCATCAACATTAAGCTGCTTATAAAATGCTTTTACTCAGCCAGTTTGCAAACACTTTCTCCATAAGTTTCACATTTATCCTTTCACGGAAGGATTTTATGTTGTTTGGTGCCAGCTTTTAAATATATAAGTTTTAATTTCCAAAGCACTTGCCGTTATAATTTCCTGAATCAATAACAGAATCCAAGGGTACATTGATTTTGCCTTATTACACCTGTTTGTACACAGTTTAAGTATAGATGTGGGAAATACAAAGCATAGAAAATGTAATCACACCACCCGGCAAGCAAAATACCCTTAGCATAAAAAGATTTCAAGACGGAATGATATGGGGTCGAGAATGTATTTCATATAAGACCAAAGAAATATACAAGGCGTCTAAGTTAACATTTTCAATACACAAATCTAAGGTTTGGTGCCCAAGCCCGTGTCTGGTCACTTAGACAAAGGAATACATACTGAAACCAACTGGAAGACTCAGATTCATTGCACTGGCAAGTGGCCAGATTTTTAACTCAGTGGAAGCTGAGCACTTTTGAAAACCTGTTACTTATTAAGTTCTTAAATGTTGAGTTAGCCCAGTGGTTTTCAACCAAAGTACCACTGTGGGCTTTTCACTGCTTTTGGAATTCAATCCAGACATCTCTTGTCTGCTGTTCTATGGTTTAGCCTACTTCCCATTCCCTCCACAAATATGCACTGAATAACAATGTCATTTGGGGTGGGGTATGTGTGTGATCATCCAAGCTCCCTCTTTTTCACAACACCACGTTGAGAAAACAGAGTGTTAGCAGGGACTGGTCTTATGCTTTCAGAACATACATATTACAATGGAGACCCGATTTGCATTGTGGTCTCTGGGTGTTACTGTGTTTTTACATATGATAAAACAAAGAGCATGGCACTTTGGCCTTCTGAATATTGCCTTTTCATTCTCTGTGCAGGCTACTTGGTGAACAGCTGTTTGAACTGAGGACAGTATATTAATGAGCTTTTCCTCTTCTCTTTCAGATTCTTTTCTTCCCCCCGCCCCCGAGAAAGTCTATTATTGTTCTGAAGAACAAATACAAGTCTGCCAGTCAATGCATGGGCTTTGATGTGCACATCATACAGTAGTGGGTTAATATACAGGTCAAATAAAGCTGGGCTGGGCCGCTTATTCCAAGAAGATTTACCGATCAGGATGTATCTGGCTCTATTACAATAGGAAGAGCTGGTTTTGTGCAAATAGGCATCAAATACTGTAAGTCTTATGAGATACATTTAATTTTCATCAATAACTAGCAGATTTACCTGTCATTGCTCAGGTCCTTAACTCAATTAAGGTTTTAAATAAAAGAAAAACGTACATGGTTTATTTAAATGATTCTATTTTTCAGAAATAGTATTAATTTTGAGTTTATTTTTTGAGTTTCTTACAAAAGATTGCTAAAATTTCTGCTTTTTTGGTAATTTTTTTAAAATGGAAATTCCATAAAATGCATTTTTCCTTCATCCTTATAAACTCTTGTAATTTGCTATGTTTTAACAAAAAAGAGCTATTACCTATTTGGTACCCAATAATACTTTGTTGTACTTTTCAAAACTTAAGCACTGATTTAGATGTGCCAAAACACACCACTCCAATTCTCTCCATTTTATCTCTTTTCTCTAAAAGTTTCTTAATATACAAATCTGTTCCAGGTTCATCCTATTTTTCTGGATAATTTTGGGTCAGTTTTGTCAGTTTTGGGGACTGTACTTGATTTGGTGATCTTTTCTGCATGGTTTTATGAGACGCAATCCCAGACAACCTCCCAACGTTAAGAGGATTTTCACCCACAACCACAGTTTATACCACAGGAACACCAGTCCTGGAACTTTTGCAACAAAGCCCGTTGCCAGCTTTGTCCACATATCTATTCTGGAGATACCATCACTGGACCTAACCAGGTTATTCACAGAATCACGGGCACATTCTCACGTTCCTCAACTAACATGTGCCAACAATGACCAGATGCTTTGTATATTGGACAGACTTCAAACGCTCTTAGACAAAGAGTTAATGGGCATAAAACAGACATAAAAACACTCCTGATTCACAAACCGGTCAGCCAGCATTTTAACAAAGTGGGCCATTCTGTTAATGACCTGAAAGTTTGCATCTTACTAAAGAGGAATTTTCACACTACTTTGGAAAGAGAGGCTACTGAACTCTCTTTCATATTCAAATTCAACACATTAACATGTGGTTTCAACCGGGATGCGAATTTTTTAGGTCACTATAGGGCTCTTTTGCATATGTGGCTTAATCTAATTCTTGACTCCTCCCCTCCCCACTTCTGCTCCTCCGCTCTCTGATTTGCTCACCTTGATAACATTTTTCTGATTTGTCAACCTTCATTACTATTTTTGGTTCTTTGTGCCTCAAATATTAAGCCTCTTCTGGCATGGCTATATTCTGAAGAAGTGGGTCTGTCCCACGAAAGCTCATCACCTAAGAAATTATTCTGTTAGTCTCTAAAGTGCTACTGGACTGCTTTTTCCCGCCCCCCGCCCCCCGCCCCCCAGACACATCCTGTTTTCCTGGCACAACCAAACCCTTGCAGTGCTGTAACCCATGATCAGAGGAAGCTCTATACCAAATTTGGGCCTCCTAGCTCTCACCATTTAAGAGAAGTTCTTAAACAAACAAACTCACTAATATATATAGTAGATGAAATATCACTTTAGAAATTTGCACTTCATGTCAGTAATAGCCAGAGGAGGCTGGCTTCATTCATTAGCTATAAACATGTTTCATAATGATGCAGTTAATTACAATGGCATACTACAACCACATAAATTGTAGTTTGAATTAATATGGTGGTGTGAACTGGGGGATTAGCATCCAAGGCTGGGACCCAGGAATTCCACCGTTCTAACATCAGCTGTGATGGCACTAACTTTGCTATCTCAGGCTGCTGCTACACTATCATTCTCCTGTGGGAGGTGGCATGGTAATGAGGCAATTTGAAGCAGGCTAATGAAGTGCTAATGTACATATTCAGTGCCTCATTAGCATAATGGCAACCATGCAGATTTCAAAGGGCAGACTTCGAGTTGCAGATTGATAGTGAAGATGGGGGCAGCTTCAAAATAAGCACCCTGCTTTGACATTCCCTTATTCCCACAGAACTAGATCGGAGTAAGGGAATGTCAAAGCAGGGTGCTTATTTCAAAGCTGCCCCCATCTTCACTGCCAATCTGCAATTCGAAGTCTGCACTTTGAAATTTGTAGGGCTGCCATTATGCTAATGAGACACTGAATATGCATATTAGCGGCTCATTAGCCTGCTTCAAATTGCCTCATTACCATGCCACCTCCAACAGGGGAGTGGTAGTGTAGCAGCAGCCTTTGTTGCAAGAGAAAGAAAATGTCTGCCTACTTCTGAGTGTTGTGAGGAAAAGTTAATATTTGCAATGCATTTTGAAACTACTAATATATAAGGATTTATTATTAATGCTGTTTGGAGTATGTAATTAGACATACATTTCCAAAGAGGCAGTTAGCATTTTCCACAGGCTTGTTTGTCTTGATCCACATCTTAATTAATATACCATCTACTGACCAATTCAGTTTATTGAAATTACATCATCTTGCTATCAAGAACCTAAGACATAGAAATATGGTTTTTGTTTTGATCGTGTTAAAGTATTTTGGAACTTAATTTGCATAGTATGGCCATTTATTGTGTAACATTACATTTGCCAAGCTCTCAGGGCTGCAATGGCCATGTTTTTCTGTATAAAATAGTCAGAGTAACAAAAAGACATGAAGAATCAATTCACTGCTAAGAATTCCCTTGCCATTTATTAAAGTGTGAAAATCAGATTTTTCTTACTATTTGAAGACCACAGGTAATCTTAAATTGTATCTTAATTGCATAAATAATATTTGGTATTAGCTGAAATATGATATGATGGGCTCATCAACGATTTAGATATTGACATAGGTATTAGATACTGGCATAGAAAGTACACTTATTAAGTTTGCAAATGATACCAAGCTGGGAGGGGTTGCAACTGCTTTGGAGAATAGGGTCAACATTCAAAATGATCTGGGCAAATTGGAAAAATGGCCTGAAGCAAACAGGAGGAAGTTTAATAAAGATGAATGCAAAGTGTTTAATTTAGGAAGGAACAGTTTCACACATACAGAATGGGAAGCGACAGTCTAGGAAGGAGTGTGGCAGAAAGGGATCTAGGGGTTATAGTGGACCACAGGTTAAACATGAGTCAATAGCGTGATGCTGTTGCAAAAAAAAACACCAAACATGATTCTGGGATGCATTAACAAGTGTGTTGTGAACAAGACACAAGAAGTCATTCTTCCGCTCTACTCTGCACTGGTTAGGCCTCAGTGGGAGTATTGTGTCCGGTTCTGGGCACCGCATTTCAAGGAAGATGTGGAGAAATTGGAAAGGGTCCAGAAAAGAGTAACAAGAATGATCAAAGGTCTAGACAACATGACCTATGAAGAAAGGCTGAAAGAATTGGGCTTGTTTGATTTGGAAAAAAGAAGATCGAGGGGGGACATGATAGCGGTTTTCAGGTATCTAAAAGGGTGTCATAAGGAGGAGGGAGAAAACTTGTTCTTCTTGGCCTCTGAGGATAGAACAAGCAGCAATGGGCTTAAACTGCAGCAAGGGAGGCTTGGTTTGGACATTAGGAAAAAGTTCCTAACGGTCAGGGTGGTCAACACTGGAATAAATTGCCTATGGAGGTTATGGAATCTCCATCTCTGGAGATATTTAAGTACAGGTTAGATAAAAGTCTATCAGGGATGGTCTAGACAGTACTTGGTCCTGCCAGTCCTAGAATTCTATGATTAAGAGGATTAAAAATGAGTAACGTGCAAGGAAAAAAAGATCTTTTGTGAGAAGCAGCAACTAGGCAAAGTGCTCCTGGTAACTATGATTTTCACTGAATATTCTGTGTTTTGAGACATCATTCTGTACTCAGCCCACAATATTTTAAAAAGTGTATTTGGAATGTCTATTCCCTTTCAGTTGAAAAGCCATAGGACTCACCTGGTGTCTTGACCATGACTTCTATGCACTCACCCTAACTGCTTGCTAGTTGCTCTGTCCACTGTCTGGCTCCCCACAGGGCTGTTGATTAAACAATTGATCAGACATATTATACAGCTTAACAAGGTCATTCCCAATCAAATCTTTAATAGCTGGTTTTATAGCTGGTTTTAATTCAAAACAAAGCTTTGGCAAGGTTCTTCTTGCATTCTAGAAACGTAACAGCTATAATAATGTAAGTACTGCTTGGATTAAGATCAAGGCAGCAAACAGTATAGAGGTAGTGTAAGAGTAGCAATATTAGACCAGTATGTATTAAAATCTGAAGGACTGAAAACTAAAATTGGTCACCACTAATTAATATTCATGACTTTCCTGACAGTGGTCCTAATTTTGGATGTGGTTACTTTACTGCTGATAGAGCAGTTACCTAGCAGGCTCAAATATTGCCCTGACCTTTTAAAAAGCCATGTAAAATTTATACTCAAGTACTTCACAAAGCAAAATGGGTTCAGCTGCTTTGAAACATGTTAGACTGAAAGATTTTATGGCGTTCTCGTTGACAGCTGTCTAGTTAGGGGAAAATGTACCTGCTAGTGGCAGGCATCCACTCAAGGCACCCTCTCTATAGAATTCTGAAATGCGCATTATGCAGTGAGGGGTATTTGTGGGGGAGGGGGATAGCCATGAAGAAGGTGTCTGAGCCCTTGACCACCAGGGGTTGGACTTCATGACCACTCCAGATGTTCTAGTGCAGAATGTAACCCTCGAGGAAGAGAAGAGCTATCAGCAGTTAGAGCTAATGCAGCCATCATATAGGAAGAATTGAGAGGCTGGCCTGGAACAGCATTTATGTAATAGCTGTTACAGTGCCCCATGTGAGGTATATGCCTTTTTAGATGACCCTAGGGGATTCTTCTAGAGCTTATTAAACATTAGTTAAACATGATGGTTTGATGTGCCCTGTCTCTTTTCACACTACGCACGTGCAGTGTGACAATAGTCATGCTATACTGCTTCCTGTTAACAGGAGAAATATCTTGAGCCTCAGAGTTTATTAGCACAGGATACGATTATGAAGTCAAAGTGGGAGGGCACTTCTTCCCGAACAGTTACACTGAAACGTGTCTGCCATTTTCTCCCTCGTACGTGCTGGATGGCTACAACCCACAGAACTCTGCACCTGTTTCCCCACAATGAACATGGGAAACTTCTGACTCCATCCAACTAATTAGCTTCCCCCCTTCTCTATCCAAGCTCACCCTCACACATCACACAAGCAAATAATTGTCTGCTCTCTTCTGCTTCTCAAAGGGGGCTTAGATCCCTCTTCCTCACAAGGGGGCCAGCTCCATTTCCAGTGAAGCCAAAGGCAAAACTGTTACTGATTTAAGGGGTTCTGGATTAGTTTCAAATTACGAGTTTAAAAGCAATTGCATTTAATACCTGGATTCAGTTTAGGAGATGACTTTACAAGGGGCTGGAGGTTGCAGCATGCTTGTTTATGCGAGGCACACACTGGGTGAGGTTTTAAAGGAGTGGCCAGAAAGGAGACACTTGCATAATCATCAAAAACCTGAAAAAAAAGCCAATGAATATGAAAAATCTCTGTTCCCCAATGAGTTCACAATATCCTCTGGTCAGCTGCACTGTATGGTTCTGAAATAACTGTTGAGCTGTTAAGTAAGAACCCCCTATGCTTGGGGATCGTTTACAGTTTTGGAAGCACTGATTGGTACACAAATCACCCAAGGGTCACACAAGTGAGAAGAAAAAAGTGGTCCCTAACCATATGGGGGCCAGGGCTATGGGATTTGGGTGGGAGGGAGTGTGCAGGGGTGGGCTGGGAATTAGGAAGCCTGGGCCAGAGTGGGGGCACAGGAGCAGGCTGGGGGTATGGGTCTAAGTGGGAGGAAGGGTTTGGGGTGTGGGAGGGTGGGATCAGGGTGGAGAAGAGGTGTCTGACGGGGGGGAGCAGGAGCAGTGTACAGATGGGGAGTCTGGGCAGAAGTAGGTGCAGGAGAGGGATGTTGGGTCTGGGCGCGATGAGAGTGGAGGTTTTGGGGTGTGGGGTCCTGAGGGATCAGAGTGGGATGGAAGTGGGGGCATCAGGATAGGAGGAAGATGCAAGAGTGGTCAGGGGGTCTGGGCAGTCAGGGTGCCTGCTCACCTCTGGACACACAGAGCTCTGCAATCAAAGCAATGGCATGAAGCCTCTGAGCAGGCTGCCCAGGTCACTGCAGCTTCCCCTCCTGTCCCCTGACAGGAGGAACAGCAGCGGAGCGCAGACCTGGCAGAGCCTGCTGGTTGGATCAGGACTGTGGCTTGCCTGATCCAGCCTGTGAGGCTCAGGGCTCTGCACCCCAAGTCCTGCTGTGGGCCAAATGCTATGGAGAGAAGCCCTGAGCCTGGGGGTTTGCATCTAGACAAGCCACAGTATGGATGTGGACTGCAGGCCGGGGGTTCCCCACCCTCACTTTATCCAATAAAAATGCAGGAAACCACACAGTCAAGAACAACAGTTAGAGGTCAGCTATAGAACCACCTTTATTTTAATTCTGAAAAATTTGCCTTTTGTGTAAATAAAAATTTTCACTGAAGGTTTCTGCTCTCATTGAAAATTTATTTCCTCCAAAAAAGCAAGATTTGTTGCGGAAAACTGCAATAAAAATCAGTTTGGGGCCAAAAGATTTCCCATTTCAGTGGTTTCCATATAAAAATGGTCATTGACAGATTTCTTTTCTCAATAGCTCTTTTCAAAAAAAAAAGTCAAAGATACCTGTGTAGACATTTCGTTTTCCAACCAACACTAGTTAATAACTATATGACAACCCTGTGCTAAGAGGAGCAGAGACCAATCTGTCCGTATCTTTGGCATACAAAGCTGATGCACATTTAACTATTAGTTCCAAGAGGGATGAAAAGAAAAATAAGCTGTCATTTTACAAACACTTTTTAGAGTTGCGTGAAAGGAAGCATAGAGAATTTAAAAAAAACAAACAAAAAAAAACCCCAATGTGAGAAGTTGAGAACACTAAAAAGATATAGTTGATATCACTGGTAACATGCTGAAATCACTGTTCTCTCATTTTCCCCTGCCCTTTCATCCTTACTCAGACTTTCAACTTGTCTTCCTCCCCTCCCAGACCTCATAACACATGCATATATTTTTGGTATATAAAGCAACACCTCCTTCTCACCTTCCCCTTTCTGTCCTTCCCTAACAAGTTACTCCTGGTTAGGTCAATATTTCAGTTATGCTGTTTATCCCACTAAATTTCTGTTGCCAATTAAGTTATAATTTTATGTCTATAACACTTTCAGTTCATTCCCAGTAGCTTTTGCATATTCATATACACAGCTAACGTGACGAACAGAGATTCCCCAACTGATTTCCTTTGTTTCTCCTCTAACCCCTTTTTTAATCTGTTGTGCCCTCTCCTCCCAACATCTAGCCATCTGTAAGGTCAATTTTTAAAACACCTACTTGTGAGCTTTTGTCATATGTCCCTTTGAAAAGTGTTTAAAGCCATCTGCACTAGGTTGGTGAGTTTGTACACAAAGATGCTTTTTCCCTTCTTGGTCCGCTGGATCCCATCTCCTCCTAGTAGATTTTGTGACATCGAAATGCTCCTCTGCCTGTAGTACCATACGGACAACGTGTGGAAATCAGGCTTCTCCCGGTGTTCTTTTTTATTTTAAATTGTTACCAAAATCATTAGGATTCTTCTGAGTGATATGTAAAATGTTCCCTGAAATTTCAGAATTAATCAGATGTGGTCATAAAAAGTTATCATGTTAGACACACAGACAGTACTTAGTCGAATGTTTGGCCTCTCTTGTCGTCACCTAAACATATCTCAAGATGTGACTCATTAAATCTTCTACAGGATTTGGAAGCAAAGGAAATGGAGAGGAGTAACTATAACCTTTATCTCCCAGTGAAGAAGAAAAGCATGTGTGGCTAGGTTTGGACTCCTGTATATTCAGGAACAGACCTCAGGCCTTTGCAAACAGAAAAGCAGCTGGATGTTTCCATTTGGCAAAGATTGAAGATATCATTGTCCTTTAGAAACCATTCTAGTTGGTCTGCACTCACTCACCTTGTACTGTTGGGGCCAGGGTTCTTTATTTCTGCCATGCACAAAGCCACAGGAGTCATTCTTGATGCATCATTCTCAGGCCATTAGTTTATATATGACAGGGAAGACTGAGGCCAAACTTACCAAATCGACTACTAGAATTTCACAGATAACAAGGGCATCTACACCATCTTGCCCCTGAGTACAAGGAAGAATGCTCTTAGGACAACTCTTATAACCAAAATCTCTAATGGGTAGGGAGTGGGTACATGTGGTGTGGAAGTAACTGAGTATCTTTCTGATTACGCATTTCATGGGTCACAAGCTAACATAGATGAGCACCACAAACATGTTGTTCCTGTAATTTAGAAAGAAAAGGTTTTGAGTTGGTCCATCTCAGGAGATCGTAGGATCAAGTCACCAATATTTAAAAGGGAATGGTGTGAACACTGGAAAAGACTCCTGTGAAGTCATGCAAATGATAATATGAAAGTGTAAGCAGACATCAGATCTAGCCTCCTGCAGCAGAACTTAACTGGAGTACAAAGTCATGGTGCAAGGATAATTGCCCTTCCTAGGTCCACAAAATCTCTTTGAAGCAGACAAGTCCATCTGGAGTCTGTAGAAACCTCAGTAAATGCTCTCAAATTCAATGCAAATCATTGCTCACACAACCTCAGCTACAGACTTACGTTACCTTGACCGAGGTCACATCTTGACACAACTGAGCTAGCTGTCTAAGTAACAGCAACCAAGGGTCCTGTGGCACCTTATAGACTAACAGAAAAGTTTGGAGCACGAGCTTTCGTGAGCACAGACTCACTTCTTCAGATGCTGGTTTTGGAAATCTGCAGGGCCAGGTATAAATAAGCCAGAGCAAGGGTGGAGATAACAAGGTTAGCTCAGTCAGCAAGGGTGAGGCTTACTACCAGCAGTTGATCTGGAGGTGTGAACACCAAGGGAGGGGAAGCTGGTTCTGTATTTAGCCAGCCATTCGCAGTCTTTGTTTAAGCCAGAGCTGAGGGCGTCGAATTTGCAGATGAATTGTAGCTCAGAAATTTCTCTTTGGAGTCTGGTCCTGAAATTTCTTTGCTGTAGGATAGCTACTTTTAAGTCTGCTACTGTGTGGCCTGGGAGATTGAAGTGCTCTCCTACGGGTTTTTGTATATTGCCATTTCTGATATCTGATGTATGCGCATTTATTCTTTTACGTAGAGACTGTCCAGTTTGTCCGACGTATATAGCAGAGGGGCATTGCTGGCACAAATTATATTGGTAGATGTGCAGCTGAATGAACCCACCATGGTGTGGCTGATCTGGTTAGGTCCTGTAATGGTGTTGCTGGTGTAGATATGTGAGCAGAGCTGGCAACGAGGTTTGTTGCATGGATGGGTCCCTGAGTTAGAGTGACTGTGGTCTGGTGTATAGTTGCTGGTTAGGATTTGCTTCAGGTTGGCAGGTTGTCTGTGGGCAAGGACTGGTCTGCCTCCCAAGGCCTGTGAAAGTGGGGGATCATTGTCCAGGATGGGTTGTAAATCCCTGATGATGCGCTGTAGAGGTTTTAGCTGAGGACTGTAGGTGATGGCTAGTGGTGTTCTGTTGGTTTCTCTCTTGGCCCTGCAGGACCCTTTGTTGCTGTTACAGATCCAGACTAACAGCTACCCCTCCGATACCTGTCTAAGTAAGGGAATTTCTGTATTATCCCTGTCACACCTGCTCTACAGGTCTCACCTGCAAAAGGAAATAAGCTTTGTCCCTTAACAGTTTCAAATGGAAGCTGCTTTCCCATGGTAAGAGATGAGAAAGGGGAATTTGGTTTGGCAACTGACAAGCACAGCCTCCTCCTATAATCTTTGTGACCCAGCAGTACAAAGTGACTATCCAAAGTTTGATGGCAAACACTTCCTTTGTAAATGGTGAAAAATTATAGGAGTCATTTACAGATTAGCATGACATCTACTAATCTGACGTTTGACAGGCTGTGTTGGTTCAACAGTTGCAGAAGCGTAAGTCATGTGATTGAGAAGCCTGCAACAAAGCTGTGTAAAAGAAACAAATAACAATCTTTAAACTGTAACATTTTGTTTATACTAGGAAACAAATAAAACTACAGCCAGTAGGTTTACAGCAGCAGAAAGCAAGCATTTTCAACTTCTGTGACCACAACATAGGGAAAATTGAAGCTGAGGTACGTACAGCAGTGCCTTTTAAAACAAGAAGTGCAGAAAGCCCTGAGGATACATGTTAGTTAGCTTTCATTAAAACTTAAAATTAAAAGTTTTTACTTTCTATCAATAATCTAATAGTTTGTAATGCACTAACTCTATACAACAATAGTCCACACACATTTCATGAGAATTATTTTTAATAAAAAAAGTAAGGGATAAATGGGAGATGACAAATATGGAAAATCTGCATTTAATGACCAGCTTATTCTCTCTTTGGTTTTAAAAAAAAAAAATCCAAATTTTCTTTGCCTTTTGGTAGCACCTTCAACCAGTACTGTCATCTTCAAAACAACAAAATGGAGTGTGGTATTTCACAGGCCTGATATGGTGTGTTTAGTACATTACTCAGAATCTGTTATTAGTAAATTCAATTTTAAGAAACCGTATGTGGGGATGTAGTTCAAATAAGTAACATACAACATTCTGGTTCAAAAAGAAAGAACACAATATTTCATGCAGTGTTATAGATAATTTAATTTGCACTTTTGTATATAAATTTTTACTATATTGCACACTATTGCAAGACATAAAAACATCTAATTATTTGCAAAAAATACTAAAATATTTTCACCTTCAAGGATTTAAAAATAAGGGTTTTAATGTCAGTGACAAGAGAATAAAAAAAGCAATTTATTTTTAATGAGATACAATCTTTTATGCTGGAAACGAAATTGCACATACAGTACAGTTAAAATATACCATATGGTTTAACATTTAATTTCTCAATTGCGTAAAATTAACAACCCTTTATTGTCGGATATACAATTTTTGTATAGTAAAACGGATTTTTGAAATTAAACACAAATATGATATTGTTGTGGTTATATTTTATGACTATTTTTAAATGAGAAGATTGCATAATATTCACACTGTCAAAGGTACTCACTAATGCCGTGGAAACCAAACTCACCCTCTTATTTCTCCACCCCAACCAAGATTTATTTCCTTACTGAAGTCTAATGTGCAATGATGGAAATTTATTTTACTTTCCATAATTAACTGCTTGTTGATAAAATTAAGAAATAGAACATCATTATGGAATTAATAACAGGCCTTCTCAATTTATGCTCATCGAGAATTTAATTTGGATATCATACAGACGTGGTAGAATTAATGAGAGACTCCTCTGTTTTACTGTACAACCAGGGTGAGCAATCACAGTACTTTATAGAACAGAAAATCTCTGAACCATATTAGACTATAAATAACAACTAAAAATTAAAATAAACAAATTGTGATCTCCAGCATTTATTAAAATCTTTTAAAGTTCATAAATGACAACAAAGTTACTGCAGAATTTAATTGCATACAGCTAGCATACAACAGCATGTCCTCAGTCTAAATGAAATACAAAAGATTTTAACATTTTTATACAAAGATTCTTTAATTTATTCATATGACATATTTTATTACGTAAAATTTGCTACAGCAAAAGTATCTTATACTTTTCTTGTACGTATGTAAATATGGGTGGGCAAAGGCTACAATCAGTGTCAGCCTCCTAAAGACATTGTGCAAAAATGCTTGACAACCTAGAGACTTACAGAATGCTGGATGGTACAGCTCATACTGGTTTGTAAAATGTCTACAAAGGCTCTTCTTAAAGGAGTGTCATACAGATTAAAACGATGTAATGTCAATGGTTCATCTGCACTGACATTCAAACAAATACAAGAGCTATGTATCAATATTGTTCAGTTTTAATTAAAAAATCATCCTTGTACACACGTAAATTGATCAGAAAAATGAGCCTAGTTTATTTTCAACTGTTTATATGTGATGTTTTAGGTAGTTCACTCAGTTATCTGGAATCAAGTGTACAAATAAAAATAGCATGGATAAGTTTAAAAGCAAAAAAATAATGTGCTGAGCCACTGATTATTAATCAACACTGAAATAAATGTGTAAAAGTGCCAAAAGCTAGTACATGGCAGCAGTTATCTTAAGTCAGTTGGTGAAAGTATACAAGCCCAAATTCTTACATCTGTGATCACACATTCTGATTCACTGAAAGGGAGTAGGTTAGAAATGAAGACACAACATGACTAACAAAACAGCTATGGCAATTTTAACTATGTCTCTTTTACACATGAATGAAGCACTGTAATTAAAAATCAAATGATCTAGCAGTACTCCATCCTCAGTTTACTAATATAGTATACCAGAATAAAAACTTGGCAATAACCTCATGTTTCAAACAGCTAACCCCCCGCCCCCAAAGAAAAAAAAACACACCCAACCCATATCTACATTTTTCACAGCTAATGGCAAAGCACTTTTTCATTTTGTTTTTTAAACCAAATACTTTTTTTTAAATTAAAAAGGGGATTAAACTAGGAATAATTCAGAACACGTAAGATTGACTTTTTAATCATATTCTTTTACAATACTGACCAACACTTCTTAGGAGTTTAGGTTTATATGGTTAAAAACCCACTCAATATCCACCGACTGAAATGCTGGTTATTGGCTAAATATGGTCCTGATCTAGTGGAACTGTTCCTGCTTAATGAGATTGCATTCTTCCCACTGCACAGTCTGGATATGACATATTTACCTACTGCCTTGGTGAGGAATACAAAGGAAGGAGGCAGTGAAGAGAACTGCACGTATGGAGAAAATCAAGGCCCCGGGGTCTAGCTGTTGCCCCTACTTAAGCTGTCCAATTTAAGCTAACTTTGGTCAGTCTCCAGGAAGTAATGTTTTTAAATTAATTTAGCATAGACTTATGTGGTGATAAATACTACCTTCAAAAATGTTAAAAATGTTGGCTAGATTTAGTCTGTTCTACCAAAAATATATATCTATAATAATCAACTGCAGTCTCAGACTCAAGACGGACAAGAAGTATTGGCTGGCACAGACTAGAAGCAACACTTATCTTTCACTTCAGTCTAAATCACAGTAGCTGCAACACCTTCCATTTCACTCACACAAATACATTGTTCAAAATAAAATGGAGTATCCTGGGGTAAAAAAAAACTTCTTCATTTGAAAAGGGGGAAATGAGCATTATACAGAACCCAATGAAACAACAGAAACCAAAAATAAGTAGGAAAGTGGTCTAGTATTCTGTGATACAGCAAAACAGTGCTTGCTTAATTGTGCCTAGTTATAAGGGTTGGTGCAAACTGCACACATGGAAGATGGCAATAAAGACCTCAGTCAGCTTTGTGGAATGAAGTAACTAGGTAACTGTTTTCACATGACTCTCAGCTTCACCTCATCAGTTAATAGAGTGCAAAGATCCCAGTGAGTCCCAATGTCATCTTGTCCTCTTACCCATACTAAAAATCAGCAAATTCTTTTGCACATTTCTCTGTTAGAGACACACGAATATCTTCTTCTTCATAGTCATCAAAGTTGCTGGTATCTCCAGGTCCTCTGCACTTTGGTATAAATGGAGCTTCTACCTACATTTGAAAGAAAAATCATGTACAATGCCAGTTTAAAAAGAGCAAAGAAGTAAAAATTTTACCTTCATCCGATATGGTAACAAGCATAAAAAAACCTTGATGTTTCATCAGCATTTGTTTGTCACTGGCAAAAGAAAAAACTTAACCAGGATAACTTTACCCAGTATAATTCTTAATCACATTTACTTAGGGCTTTATAAAATGATCATATAAGAAGTGTCTACATGTATGCACAGACATTTATGAATACCATGCCTTACTGACAAATGTCAAACAAATGTGACTTTTGTCCAGAGAAAGATTACGCATAAACACTGCCTCAGACATAGACCTGAGCAAATGCCACTGTTTCTTATGCTACACTTGGTCAAAAGTCTCAGATTCCAACAGACAACAGGGGAAATTAATTCTCTGTTGAGGATACCCTGCTTCCTCTAGATGACATCTTAATTCAGTAAGTCTACAGTAAGGAGAAATAATCACAATGGTTACATGCAAAAATGGACTCCTGGCTAGCAGCAAGACCTTGGAATCGTGGGGCAATCTGGGATCCAAATGTCTCAGATTAAAAGAAATGTCTTTCAAAATAACTGGGCAATATGCAATAACAGAGGCAGATATCACTTCAGCTGAACCTCCTCCACACTTTTCTTTCTTACCACAACCTTGTGCACATTGAACATCAACCACCATGGTCTCATTCACATCTCTATCTCAATCAGGCATAAGAAAAGGGGGGAGCTGGTAGTGAGTATAATGGAAGAAAGTTTATGACATCAGTTTATACACTGCCTCACTATCTCTCCCCACAATGTCACATACATGTTGCTCAAATACAGCATTCAAAATTTCTCATGATAATTATTCTACATGACTCAGAGATCTCCCTAAGAAGAAAGGAGTCTGTTTACACAAGAGGCGAGAGTCCATCCGACCAGTCTTAGGACTGGGACATGATCAACGACATGAAGGTCTACTGAAAGATTAAAAAAATATAGGGAACTCTCTCTCTGTATTATTGCTATGAGGAGAACAGTGATGTCCTTTTTTCCTGCTGGAATGGTGCTCCAGCACCCTTTTTCTGGTGCTGCCATTTTTAAAAGGTCTGAGGAGCTCCAAGCTGCATGTGGCAGTGGTTTGGGTTGCTGCGGAGCTGGTTAAAGGGTATCGGTGGGGGTGTGAGGGGGTGCTGGTTAAAGGCTGGTGGCGGTTTGTGGCTGCACGGCAGGGGGAAGTGTTGAAGGCCGGCAGTGGGTTGAGGCTGCTGGTGGGGGGAATCTGGTGGTAGTTTGGAGCCGCAGGGTGTGTGTGTGTGTGGGGTAAAGCCTGGCAACAGTTTGGGGCCATGTGCATGTGGGGGTAAAGCTTGGCAACGGTTTGGGGCTGTGAGGGTGGGGGATTAAGTCTGGTGGCAGTTTGGGGCCACAGTGAACACAGCAATGATATCTTCAAGTCACTGGGGCCTTATGATACACATTTTAGAATGCTCCAGGGGCTGATAGTAGAGATAGCTGAGCCATTAGAAATTATCTCTGAAAAGTCATGGAAGATATGGGAGATTCTGGAAGATTGGAAAAGGGCAAATCTAGCACCAAATCTATAAAAAGGGCATTAAGGACCAGTTAAGGAAATTAAAGACCACTCAGCTTAACTTCAGTATCTAGAAAGCCAGATGGAGCAAATAATTAAGCAATCAATTTGCAAACACCTAGAAGACAATAAGGTGATAAATAATAATCAGGATGGATTTATAAGTCTCAAATCATTTCAAACCAATGGAAGACCTCTGTTTGACAGGGTAACAAGTCTTGTGGATAGCAGATAGGGCAGCAGTAGATGTGGTATAGCTTGATTTTAGTAAAGTGTTTGATGCTGTTTTGAATGACACTCTAAACAAACTAGAGAAAATACAACCTAGATGGAACTAATATAAGGGGGGGGGCCACAACTGATTGAGAAACCATTCACAGAGAGTACTTAGTGGTTCACAGTCAAGCTGGAAGGGGATACTGATTGGGGTCCTGCAGGGATCAGTTCTGGGTCTGGTTCAGTTCAATACCTTCATCAGTGATTTAATTAATGGTATAGAAAGTACAATAATAAAATTTGTGGACCATACCAAGCTGGTAGGGGATTGCAAGTGCTTTTGAAGACATGATTAAAATTTAAAATTATCTGTACCACACAGAGAAATAGTCTGAAGTAAACAAGACGAAATTCAATATGGAAAAATGCAAAGCACTTGACTTAGGACAGAACAATCGGTTGCACACATACAAAAAGAGAAGTTACTCACCGTAGTAACGGTGGTTCTTCGAGATGTGTCCCCGTGGGTGCTCCACCATAGGTGACGGCTTGGCCGGCGCCGCAGATCGGATCTTCCAAGCAGTTTCTGCCGGACCGCGCATGCGCCGGTACGCGCCGCTCCCTGGCGCGCTCCTGGCCATGTGCGCGATCCGGTCCCCGCCAGTTCCTCGACCAACCGCCTCGGTTGCCCCTGCAAAACACTAACAGAGATCCGAAGCGGGGAGGATGGGCGGGAAGTGGAGCACCCACGGGGACACATCTTGAAGAACCACCGTTACTACGGTGAGTAACTTCTCTTTCTTCTTCGAGTGTCCCCGTGGGTGCTCCACCATAGGTGACTACCCAGCAGTAACCCAGATAGGTGGTGGGTAATCGGATTATGTGCAGCTGGTCCCCGAGAGGACCGCTGCAGAGAGACGGGTATCCTCTTGGAATACCCTGTGAAGGGCGTAATGTTTGGCGAACGTGTCGTAGGATGACCAGGTCGCCGCTCTGCAAATGTCTTTCAATGCAACGCCCTTGAAAAAGGCTGTTGATGCTGCCACCGCCCTGGTGGAATGAGCCCTGGGAGTGGCCGACAAAGGAGTCTTTCTGAGCTCGTAGCACATTTTTATGCAGGATACAATGTGCTTTGAGATTCTCTGCGATGAGAGACCTTCTCCTTTAGATTTGGGAGCGAGGGAGACCAGGAGTCTATCCGATTTTCGGAAGGACTTGGTCCTGTCTACGTAGAAGGCTAGCGCCCTCCTCACATCCAGGAGGTGTAGGCGCGCCTCTTCGCTGGAGTTATGAGGCTTTGGATAGAACGAGGGTAGAACAATAGGTTCATTGATGTGAAACTCGGAAGAAACTTTGGGAACAAAGGCTGGATGCAGCCGTATGGTTACCGCCTCCTTGGAAAAGACAGTGCAGGGTGGCGTTGCCATGACTGCCGCAAGCTCGCTCACCCGACGGGCTGACGTAATTGCAAGAAGAAAGGTCGTCTTTACTGTAAGGAGGCGAAGGGGAACCGTGGCCAAGGGCTCGAACGGTGGTCCCATGAGTGTGGTAAGCACCAGGTCCAAGCTCCACGAAGGTGGAATCGGTTTCCGAGGGGGGTATAGGTTTACCAACCCTTTGAGGAACCTGGTAACCATAGGGTGGGCGAACACCGTGTGCCCTCCCTCCTCATGTCTGAACGCCGAGATGGCGGCCAGGTGGACCTTTAACGAGGATAGCGAGAGTCCTGCTCTCTTGAGGTCCAGTAAATACTCTAGAATTGTAGGTATAGGCACCGAGAGGGGGGCCAGCTGCTTGGTAGAACACCAAGCCATGAAGCGAGTCCATTTTTGTTTGTAGGTTTTCCTAGTGGAAGTCCTCCTGCTACTTTCTAGGACTTGCTGTACTTCCACTGTGCATGCGCTCTCTAGGGAGCTGAGCCATGGATTAGCCACGCTTGCAGTCGCAGGCTTTGGGGGTGCGGATGCACTATGGACCCCTGGGCTTGCGTGAGCAGGTCCGGCGCCACCGGAAGAGGCATCGGTGGGCGGTCCGACAGGCGCAGGAGTAGGGGGAACCATGGTTGGCGATCCCATGTTGGGACTATCAGGATCATTCGAGCCTTGTCTCTCCTGGCTTTTTGCAGAACCTTGTGGATCAGCACTGCGGGGGGAAACGCGTAAAGCAGGGGGCCTCCCCACGGGATCGCGAACGCGTCCCCCAGGGACCCCCGGCCCAGCCCTGCTCTGGAGGAGAATCGTGGGCACTGTTTGTTGTGCTGAGTGGCAAACAGATCTATTTGGGGAAACCCCCATGCGTGGAAAATAGGCCGTAGTAGATCGCGACGGATCTGCCACTCGTGGGTGAGCGCAAAACGTCTGCTCAACTGGTCTGCCTTCACGTTGTGCGTGCCCGGCAAGTAGGAGGCTCTCAGGATTATATCGTGGGCGATGCACCAGTTCCATAGGCGGATTGCTTCCGCGCATAAGGTACGGGATCGAGCTCCTCCTTGCCTGTTTATGTAAAACATGGTGGAGGTATTGTCTGTACTGATCCCGACGACTTTGCCTTGTATACGGTCTCGAAAGTGTTTGCAGGCGTTGAACACTGCTCTGAGCTCTAAAACATTGATATGCAGAGACTGTTCCGTGGGTGACCACAGTCCTTGAGCCACCTCTTCGCCCATGTGCGCTCCCCACCCTATGAGGGAGGCATCCGTAGTGAGGAAAACCGATATTTGCGGCTGATGGAAGGGTACCCCTGTTAGCAAGTTCCCGGGGTTTACCCACCATTGTAGGGATTCGCGCACCCCAGGTGGGGGCGACACCACCCTGTGAACGGTGTGTACTGCCGGCTTGTATACACTTGCCAGCCAATGTTGCATGCCGCGCATGTGCAACCTGGCGTTCTGTACCACAAACGTAGCCGCTGCCATGTGGCCCAGCAGCTGCAAGCACGTCAAGACCGGCACCGTAGGGCTGAAGGTGATGACCTGCACGAGGGAACCGATGGCTCGAAAGCGAGCCTCTGGAAGGTATACTCTCGCCGAGACTGAGTTTATGCGAGCCCCTATGAACTCTATGTCCTGTGAGGGGTCTATCTTTGATTTTGCCATATTGATAACCAGGCCAAGTGCGGAGAACGTGTTTGCTGTGACGCGTATCATGCGGAGAACCTCCCTTTTCGAGGTCCCTTTGAGCAGGCAGTCGTCCAGATACGGGAAAATAAACACCCCCTGTCTGTGCAGGTAGGCTGACACCACTGCCAAGGTCTTGGTGAAGACTCTGGGGGCCGAGGAAAGGCCAAACGGCAGGACCTTGTATTGGAAGTGTTCGTTGCCCACCATGAACCGGAGAAAACGTCGGTGAGCCGGATGAATGGTTATGTGGAAGTACGCGTCTTGTAGATCGAGGGCTGCGAACCAGTCTCCATCGTCCAGTGCTGTAAGGATGGAGGCAATAGTGATCATCCGAAAACGTTGCTTGCGCAGATACCTGTTGAGGCCACGAAGGTCTAAGATGGGCCTCCAGCCTCCTGTTTTTTTCTCCGTCAGGAAATACCGAGAGTAGAACCCTTTCCCTTGCAGTTGCTCCGGCACCTTTTCCACCGCCCCTATGAACTCTAGGTGGGCCACCTCCTGCCTGAGCCTGGCTACATGGGAGGCCTCCTGGGGGTGGGGCTTGGGCGGGGGTCGCGGCGGCGGGAGCGACTGGAAGGGGATGGCGTACCCCGTGGCTATGATCTCCAGCACCCATTTGTCTGTGGTGATCCTTTGCCACTGGTCGTAGAATGGTCGGAGGCGATGGTGAAAAAGTCGTTTCGGATGATCTTGTGCAATGGTGGTGATGGCGCAGCCCTGGATTTGTATGTCAAACTTGTGGCCTTTGGCCCCGCCCCGAGGACGTACGGCCCTGTTGTGAGCGTCGCCTGGGGGTTCTGTACTGCTGGTGCTGCTGATGCCGCCCTTGCTCGTAACCCCTGTGATACTGGGGGCGCTGTTGCTGGTATTGGTACCGCCTTTGTGGGTAGTACCTTTTCTTTGAGTATGGAGGGGTGTAAATCCCCAGGGTCCTGAGTGTGGCTCTTGAGTCTTTACTGGAATGAAGGACCGAGTCAGTTGATTCAGCAAACAGCTTCTGCAAGTCGAAGGGAAGGTCGATTATCTTCGCCTGCAGATCTCTCGGTATGCCCGAGGTCTGGAGCCAGGACTCCCGTCGCATCACCACTGCAGTTGCTGTGGAACGTGCTGCCGTGTCCGCAACGTCCAAAGCAATCTGAACTTCCATCCTCGCAGCCGCGTAGCCCTCTTGCACTATGGCCTTGAGGACCGGCTTTTTGTCCTCTGGAAGCGAGTCCATGAGGGAAGTTAATCTGGCATAGTTGTCGAAATTATGGTTCGCCAAGTGCGCTGCATAATTTGCCATTCGCAAGGTTAAAGTGGAGGAGGAGTAGACCTTTCTGCCGAACAGCTCTAGCTTCTTGGCATCTCTGTCCATTCCCCCTGTTTTAAATTGAGATGTTTTTAATCTTTGCTGCGAGGACTCCACCACCAAGGAGTTTGGCTGGGGGTGGCTAAACAAGAACTCCATGCCCTTCGCCGGCACGAAGTATTTCTTATCCGCTCTCTTTTGGACAGGCGGAATAGTTGCCGGGGTCTGCCATATGGTAGTGGCGGACTCCAAGATCGCTTCATCAAGCGGGATTGCTACTCTGGAGGAGGCCGGGGAGCTCAAATTTTTAAGGAGCTTATGATGTTTCTCTTGCACTTGTGCTGTCTGGATGCCTTGCGTGAAAGCTACCCTCTTAAACAGCTCCTGAAACTGTTTGAGATCGTCCTTGGGATGGACGTCCCCTAAGGCCGTGGCCTCATCCGGGGAGGAAAACGAGGAACCGCTGGGGTACATTTCTTTGGACCCTTCCGGTTCTTGATGGTGATGGTGCGCCCTCTCGCTGGAGGTTTGCGAGGGAAAATCTCGTGGGTCCACGGCCAGCCCCCCCTGGGATGCTTGAGTCTCCGTCCCCGATCGCGATTGCCCTCGGGGGTACGAGGTAATATGTGGGGATCTCCCCCTGGTAGATTGCCGATGGTGTCCATGCCCCGCGTGGAAGGGACGACCATGGTAGTATAGGCACTGTTCCTGGGAAGGTGACCTTGACCATTCCCTTTGCACGTACCCTGTGTGTCTGGGAGAGGGGGATTGTCGAGACACTGGAGAGAGCGATTTTGCATAATAGTCCAGCGATTCAAATCCCAGGAAGGGCGAGGGGGGTGCCAGCCATGGGGAGGCTGATTGCAGGAATGGAGAAGGGGGCTCCGGGTAGGCTAGGGGGGGCCCCTGCCTTCTGGTTGGAGTCTGCAACATGAGCGGAGGGCTGTGAGAGAAGAGCTCCACAGCCCTGTCTGGAGAGGGGCTGCAATGCCTCCTCTTGTGTGCAGCCTTCCCCCTCCCTTGAGGAGGTAACTCCGCCCCCTGATGGGCGGGGGATCCCGGCCCCGTCGGCACCGTGCTAGGCACGCTCGAGGGCGGTGCCACACGTGCGGAGTCCTTGTGCGCCTGCAGGCTACGTGCCTGCGCGCCCTGCACCGCCGGTTCCCCGGGGATCGGTGCCGCTGTCTGCGGTGCCGCTGGTACCGGCGCTTGCTTAGCCGCCGCCCTGCCTGCGGTGCGGGGCGGCTGGCTGATCATCGGAGGCTGAGCCGCTTCCACGTGGCTCTCCGTGCCGCCGCCGATCAGCTGTTGCTGCGGCTGGGGGCTGCTCGCTCCTCCCGTCCCGCTCACTGTTACTGCCGGCAGGGATCGGGTTGGAGAAACTTTCCTCCGTTTTTGCGCAGATGGAGTGAGGGAGGCAGCTTTCCTTCTAAGGGCCCCGGAGGGTCCCTCCTGCTGCGGCCGCTCCGGCACGTCTGGCTGGAGGGCCTTGTCAAGAAGCAGCAGTTTAATTCTCATCTCCCTGTCTCTCCGTGCTCTGGTCGTTAACTTTGCACAGAAGGCGCATTTTTGTGCCACATGGGACTCCCCCAGGCACCTTATGCAGAGACTGTGCCCATCGGACACTGGCATCGCCTCTCGGCAGGACTCACATTTTTTAAAGCCTGAGGCGGACATTGTTGGTGAGTCTTTGAGTTTGCTTGTGGGTACTTAGCACTTCTTTGTGCTGTTTCCCCGTCCGATGGCCTGCCTCCGCAGGAGGGCTGATGGCCCTAGCTCCCGGCCTCCGGCGCTGGTTACTGGGACTGGCTTGAGCTGTCCCTCCGTAGCTTGTTTGTTGTTTGTTTTTTTTTTTTTTTTTTTTTTGCAAAATAACAACCGGTTACTTATGGTATCCTAAGAACTGAAAAACTTTAAAGAGAAAAACAAATAAAGTCGTTGAATACGCTATGTGGCTTTAGCCTAGTCGGATTCCGTCTGCAGCCGACGGCGGTTGAGAGGAACTGGCGGGGACCGGATCGCGCACATGGCCAGGAGCGCGCCAGGGAGCGGCGCGTACCGGCGCATGCGCGGTCCGGCAGAAACTGCTTGGAAGATCCGATCTGCGGCGCCGGCCAAGCCGTCACCTATGGTGGAGCACCCACGGGGACACTCGAAGAAGAACGGGAAATGATGGCCTCAACAAGAGTACTGCAGAATGACATCTGGACATCATAATGGATCACAATCTAAATGCGAGTGTACAGTGTGAGATTGCTCCTAAAATAAAATAAAATAGTAAACATTTGGGGGTACATTAACAGGAATGTTGTAAGTTCTTTCCTGTAGTTGATGAATCTCCTTTTGTTTATTGCAAAGGATTTTGATCAAGTGGTTCTTCAGTTTCTTATAGAGTGCGTGGCATAGATTCTCACTATAGTCAGTGTAATATGTTGAATGTAATGGGTTTTTCACTCTTAGTCCCTTGGGTATGATTTCCATCAACTACATGAAAAAATTCACCCAGATCCAGGCAGACATCATCTTTCTCTTCAGGAGTGTTGTAAGCAAGACATAGGAAGTAATTCTTCCTCTGTATTTTGCTATGTTTAGCTCTCAACTGGAGTGTTGTCTCCAATTCTGGATGGCATATTTCAAGAAAAATGAGGGGAAACTGCAGAATGTCCAGAGAAGAGTAACAAAAATGAATAAGGGTCTAGAAAACATGATGTGTGAGGGAAGATCCAAAGAACTGGGTTTATTTAGTTTAGAAAGTAGAAGACTGAGAGGGGACATAACTAACTAACAAGGAGGAGGGAGAAAATTATTTCCCTTTGTCTCTTACGATAGGACAAGAAACAAGGGGCTTACACTGCAGCAAAAGAGGTTTAGGTTGGACAATAGGAAAAACCTTCTAATTGTCAGGATGCTTAAGTATTGGAATAAATTGCCTAGGCAGGTTGTAGAATCTCCATCATTAGGAGATATTTAAGAGCAGGTTAGACAAAATTTTTCAGGGATGACCTATGGTGCTTGGTCCTGCCATAATTGCAAAGGACTAGACTTGATGACCTCTTGAGGTTCCTTCCAATTCTAGTACAGTAGTCCCTCAAGTTATATGAGGGTTGCATTCCCATACATCCTTGCATAACTCGAATGGCACATAAGTTGGGGGCCGGCTTTTTTCCCAAGTGGAACACATGTTCAGTAGCTGGGGAAGCAGCAGAAACACCTGGATCTCCTTTTCAAAGGTAAGTCCTGGTGTTGGGCTGGTGCTGTGGGAAGGGGGCAGGGAGAGTTAAGGCTGGGGTGGGTTAGGGCTGCAGCAAGGGATGGAGTTGAGCTGGAGCCATGCATGGTGGGGGATGGGAGGCTGAGCCAGAACCATGCACGGGGGTGGTGAGCCAGAGCTGTATGTGGGTCTTGACCCAGGCTGCGGGGAGTTTGAACTGGGGTGGGGGTGTTAAGCCAGGGCCAGGGAAGCAGAATTTTGAGTTGCGCTTAACTTACTTTTTGAGGGTTTACCGTATTCTATGAATTCCTTCGCTCTACTCTGTGCTGATTAGGCCTCAACTGGAGTACTGCATCCAGTTCTGAGTCCCACATTTCAGAAAACATATAAACAAATTTGAGACAGTCCAGACAAACAACAAAAGTGATTAAAGGTCTAAAATATATGACGTATGAGGAAAGGGTAAATAAACACAGTTTTTTCAATCTGGAGAAGAGAAGACATGGGAGATATGACAGTTATCAAGTATGAAAAGGCCGTTATAATGAGGAAGAAAAATTGTTCTCTAACCTCTGAAGATAGAATAAGAAGCAATGAAAGTAAATTACAGCAAATATGGTTGAGGCTGGACATTTGGAAAAAACCCTTCCTGTCAGGGTAGTTAAATGTTGGAATAAATTGCTTATGGAAGTTGAGGAATTGCTGTCATTTAAAATTTTTAAGAAATGGATAGACAAGCAGTTGTCAGTATAGTCTAGACAGACAGTTTTATATGGTTTCTGTACAAAGTCCAGGTTTCACAGCCATACAGGAGACTGGTCAGGACTACAGCCTTGTACACTTTCAGTTTAGTGGACTGTCCAATTTTGTGTTGATTTAACACTTGTGCTCTCAGATGTCCTAGTGCCCGGCTGGCCTGGCAGATTCTGGCATTGATTTCTTTGTCAAGGGAGCCATCACTGGCTATCACACTGCCAAGGTACTTGAACTCCTCAACTGTTTTTAACTCTGTTCCTTCAATAAAGATTGAAGCAGGGAGAGCAGCGGATCCTGGAGCAGGTTGAAACAGTACCTCGGTCTTTCCTAGGCTGATGGTGAAACCAAAGAGGCAAATGGCATCAGCAAACTTGTTGACAATGAGCTGGAAATCAGATTCCTTATGTGCCATAAGTGCACAGTCGTCATCAAAAAGAGGGTAAGGATGACCCCCTCAAGCGTCTTGGTTTTAGCATTCAGACGACCAAGATTGAAAAGTGACCCACCAAGCTTGTATTTTATGTAGACTCCATGGTCCAGGTCCCCAACTGCGTGGCTGAGGATGCACGCAAAAAAGAGGCTGAATAACACTGGGGCCAGCATGCACCCTTGCTTCACACCATTAGATATCCCAACTGGATCTGAGGACTCGTCAGTTGAAAGAACAAAGCCAGTCAAGTCATCACAGAACAGGCGTATGAGGTTAACGAATCTTCTTGGGCAGCCAAGTTTTGACAGGATAATCCACAGTGTTTCTCTGCTGATGGTACCAAACACCTTGGTCAGGTCTATAAAGACAGTGTACTGATCTAAGTTCTGCTCTATGCACCTTACCTGGACCTGACCAACAACAAAGATCACGTCAATGGTGCTGCGGCCTGGGTGAAAACCACACTGTGCCTCTGGTAGGTTCTCCTCTGAGATGCTGGTGATCAGACGGTTGCGGATTACTCGAGCCAAACTCTTCCCAGCAGTACAGAGAAGGGAGATGCCCCGGTAATTTCCACAGTCAGCTTTGTTGCCCTTGTTCTTGAAGGGCAAGATCATTGTGGCATCCTTAAAGTCTTTGGGTATGTCTTCTTCCCAGATGCTGATCAGGATGTCATGAAAGGCTTCAAGTGACACTGGTCCTGCCGCTTTGAAAATTTCAGCAGGGATACCATCCACCCCAGGGGCTTTTCCAGAGCCAGTCTGGCTGATTGCCTTTTTGATCTCATCCATTGTAGGGGGCAGGTCAAGGCTGTCTATTGTGGGCCTCTGAGGGATCTGGTCTAGGGCCACAGGGTCAACAATGGAAGGTCTGTTGAGAAGGTTGCTGAAGTGCTTTCTCTACCTATTGTTGATGCTGTTGTTCTCCCTCAGAAGGGTCATGCCATCTGCAGACAGGAGAGGTGTAGTACTTGGCTTTGAAGGTCCATATATAGCTTTGATAGCACTGAAGAACATCTTGGAATTCTTGTTGTCAGCATAGTATTGGACTTCATCAGCTTTACTCTCCCACCACTCATCTTGCATTTTGCGAAGTGCCAGTTGGGCCTGGCTCTGAAGGTGTTTGAAACTATCACGTTTGGAGGTTGAGGACTGATTATTTTGACATAGCAGAAATGTGTTCTGCTTTTCCTCTAAGATCTTCAAGATGGCCTCGTCATTTTCATCAAACCAGTCTTGGTGAACTCTCTTTTTCAGTCCTAGTGTTGACTTGGCTGACTCCATCACCAGAGTTTTGAACTGGTCCCACTTTTGTGTTGGGTCTCCAGTTAGAGTTCCATGGGACGTCAGTACTTTGTCAAGGCAGGCTGCGAGCACTTCCACACATGCAGCCTGAAGTCAATACTGCACATTCAATGGCAGGACAGAGTTATGAACCTGGAAGTCCTGGACAGAGCAGGAACCACGAGCATTGAAGCCTTGATTCTGAAAGCCCAGCCTCGCTGGACAGGGCACGTCATATGAATGGAGGAGTCGAGAATCCCTACGCAACTCCTCTATGGTGAGCTCTCCCAGGGCAAAAGGAATCAAGGTAGGCCTCGCAAGAGATATAAAGACTGCATGAAGGCCAACATTGCTCATGCTGGTTTAAAACCAGATCAGCTAGAGCAGCATGCAACAGACTGAACAAGCTGGTGTGCTCTCGTATGACACGTGTATGACAACTTTGAAGAGCAGCGACACGTATGCCTCATTGATGCTCGTGAGAGGAAGAAAGCAACAGTAGCAGCTGCACCAAAAGAGCCAGGACATTTCCCTTGCTCCCACTGTGAATGCCCATGCCGTACAAAGCTTGGACTCCTCAGCCACACGAGTCCACAATCAAAGAGCCTGTGCAAGCTCAAGACGTCATCGTCGGACATGACAGACTACCTACCTACCTACATACATACATACATACATATCTAGATAGACAAACCTGCATCAGAGTGAACAGACCTCTTGAGGTCCCTTCCAGCTTTACATTTTTAAGATTACTGTGCCCAAGAGGCCTAGCAAAAGCACAACATGCTACCCTGTGGGAATTATGTATATCTGTTCTGAACTTCAAGGCCTATGTTTGATCCCTGTACAGAGGTGAGAGCTGTGAACTTGTATACTAGGCTGGTATCTTTCTATGGACATGTTAGAAGCAAAGTTGATTAAGTTTCAAAGGGAGCTGCAACCATCTCCTTTGACCTGAAGGATTGTCACTGCAGGGCTTTCAGGAGGGAAGGAAGGTATGCAGGATAAGACTAAATCACAGTTTTATACAAAGGAAAAATTGCACAGGTGAGCATTACTGTATACTCTCTGTTCAAATCACGGGATTTCAATGTATCACAAACACCAAGAAAAGTGGTTTGTGTAACCATACAACCCAAAAGATACCTATATAATTTTTGGAATCTATTTTTGCGTAGTGACATTCTTACAGTTAATGGAGAAGAGTAACATGTTTGTGAATTATGATACTGTTTTATATGATTACGTATGGCAATGTTTTTTCTCAACATACTACAATATGCCTGTGCAATGTACAAGTTGGAAAATCATGTTTTTTTGATTTTCTTCTTGATTTTAAACCTTGCAGTGGTTAATTATATTTGTAGACCCAAAATGAATGGGACCTCTGAGGAACATAACACATACATATGACGGGGATTTCTGTCAGTCACTCTAATGGACTGTCAACTACTTAAAAAGACTGAACAGAAAACATCTATTTTTATTTAGTGTTAGATCATGGTATTATAATCTGCGTATGCTGGGGTGGCATGATATTGCACTGGCTTGGAACAGCCTGAGAGGGAGACAGACTCCCTATCACACTGAAGAGGAAGGAAACTATTTTGTGTTTTCTTCTAGTGCAGCATTGGAAGGCTCGAACATCCTGCCCCATGCCCACATTGGGATGAAAGTAAGCAGCAACTCTGCAGAACCTGCTTCCTTTCCTGTACTGCCACCTTTGATGTATACGTATGCACATCTGGACCACAATACTACTCACTAATACTGGTGAAGCTAGAAGTCCCAAATAAGAACAGGGCCTTATTGCACTTGGCCTTATACAAAACATATAGTTGGAGTACATCCCTCACCTCAAAGCAAGAAGGAAAAGATGAACGCACTGAAACCTGTCTACATACCTAACCTATGGAACCATTACCTTATTACCATTACCGTCTTCCTCCCTCCAACTGTTCTCAATTTATTTTCTAACAAAAGACAGATGATTAGCTTATTTAGAAATGGGATTTTAAGATAGCCAAAATGACAAGCCATATATGTTTACCTGCCCTTGAAATATAGGGTTATTTTTCACATTATTCTCAGATCCCTACTAGAGGAAATTTCTGCAGGTGAACTCACAAGAGAACAGGGATATGTAATGGAAATACTGCTCTGCCTTAACTAAAGGGATGTTACCAGGCCTTGTTTTAATAAACACTATGCACAAATAAAAAGATGGTCTGCTCCTTTCTGGCATATTAAATAACTGATTGTATTATGCACAAGTGTAACACAATAGTACCATTCATATCATTTTTGTTGCTAAGAAACTATTTTTTCCATTATGCAAAGCAAATGCAGTTTAGGCAAGTGATTTTACTATAAGAAAGCACTGATGAAAGCCATCACTGTGAAAAGATGGCGCCAAACATAACAGCTGATCGCTAGATTTCAATACACCCTGAAATATTAATATTGTGCTATACTATTATTGTTTTTGCCTAAAAACAGTATTTGCTTCTGATAATTAATAATTTCCATGCCATTCTTCATTAGTTTTCCAAATGGTAATATGAAATAGGAATAGTTGTGCCACTAATTAATTTTTAGATATTTCTTGTTTCTGTGAGGTTAAACATGTAATATTAAGAATATTTTATTTACTACTATAAAAAGAGAGGCACATTACAGGAAGAACCCCCACTGCTTATAAATTGTGTTCTAAATGGGCATTTAAAAACAGAGAAGAGATAATTATAATTCTGTAATGCTAAATCTTTTCTTAAAATGTCTCCACTTTACACAAAGAATGCAAGATGTGGTAATAGTACCCTGTCTTCACATTAGTCATTACAATAACTATTATTCTGTCAGTTTGTGTAACCAAACAACCAGTTACTTTTTATAAACTATTGTTAGATTCTAGATTTGTACTTTAATTTTTTTAAAAAAATTATTATAGCAGCACATTCACACCTCTTAACATTTGAGTAGGATACCAATATTTGCTGAAGCGTGCCACATGACTATAAAAACTCATTTTTTGATAAATGCCTCAATTAAAATAAATTATTTCTGCTCTCAAAATTTTCAAAACAAAACCAATGGAATTTTAAAATTTTACCACTTCTTCTTACCTTCTTAAAGAAGAATTAAAAAAAAATAGTGGTTTAATCTAAGAAACTATTCATTCCCTAGGTGTATGTTACCAAGGAACTGGCTAAGTTCCAGGTTCTTAGTGATGCTACGAAAGTGGCACTATGCCACAGAGAACAGACTCTGGGAGCTGCTGGGAGTCAGTTGGGAGCGTTACGTCTCACTCTGCTTCACTCACTCTGCGAGGAACTAAATCCTCCCTCCAGTCTTCACTGCACCTATGATGAGAATTTCCTTACAGTCACATTCTAGTACAATTCCCACAGTGGGGCCAATAGTGGAAGCCATAGTAGATACTGCTGCCAGACCTGCATATAAGATGAACTGATCTAGGAAACATTGGGGTAAACTGCTGACAACCGACAAGGTCTGGAATTCCAATTAGGCACAGTAGGCACATACCCACAGGCACCAGCATTCTAGGGACACTTAAAAATTTAAAGTGGGTTAAAAGTTTCACTTTTTTATGGAAATCATGAGTCAGCTGTAGCCAGGGACATGCTGAAGATGCTGTAGCTAGGGACATGTAAGGTGTAAATGAGGCTGTGCAGCCAACCACTGAAAGAGCTCCCACTGTTGCTACCGCTAATGGAACTGCACTAGAACTAGAAAAACAGGCAAATTGTTAGAAAAATTCCTCTTTGTATACAAGATTAATGAGATCCGCCTCTGCCTGCTGCCGAGTCCTGTCCTCTGCCTCAGAGGAAGACAGCAGAGGAAATGTGTATGATAGCAGAGGCTGGGTATGTAAACAAAGGCTAGAGATAAATCCTTGCATTAAGACCAGAGCAACTCCATTTTGAAAAACAGGTTGGCTTTTGAAAACAAGCAGGCAAAGAACAAGTATTTCTTAGTGAGAAGGGAAAGTTCAGTAGCCATTATATAGCAAGGATTAAGAAGAAGACAAGAGAGGCAAGAAACACGTAATTTTGAAGATGGACAAGAAAGATGTTAAAAGTAGAGCATGAATTTGGCATAAAGTCAACAGGGAAGCATGTGGGAAGCCCAGGATAAGTATGCCTATTCTTGGTAATTTAATGCATTCTTCAGGATCCTAAGGAATATCATGGTTTTCTCAGAATATCTGAACTGGGTCCATCAAATTTGATAACTTTTCCATTCACAATACTATTCAAAATACTCAACTCTCATTTGCTTAATGAAATCAGAAATACGCATAATTTAAATTACTTAAATGAAAAACGAGACATACCTTTCTTTGATAAATGGCAATCCAATCTGTAGTAGCAAACCACTTGTGGTTCTTTATGTCATTTACACCATTCTTTAGATTTCCATATCGTTTGGTCAAGTCTACCTGGAGTAAATTTCTTAGTAAATCCTTCAGGTCTGAACTGAAGTGTGATGGAAACCGTACCTAAAACACATACCCATAGATTATTACAGTATGGATTACATGTTTTTTTAACTCCCATTTTGTGAAGTAAGGAGAAGAATGCTTATATAAATTAGAACTGCAACATCATTATACACTTCTAATCATACGTCTCAGCTAGAGTAAATGGAGACAGATGGCGTTCAGGTTGTTTATGCATTTCAATTTCAAGAGGCCTTTTCCAATGACATAACTTTTTCTGAGATGAAATTTTCTAGGTTTTGTCTGTCTCTGGATTATTTATGTTGACATTTTGGCATGCAGTAGTGGTTTTGGAAGAAAATAATTTAGTTTATACCAACTGACATCCCTCCAACACTTCTGAGTCCCCCTTCATCAAATAATTTTAAAACCAAATTTAAAACTAGCCTCAGGATTTTGCCACCCATTTTTGAGAATATAGGTTGAATTTCTCTCATCTGGCACCCTTGGAACCTGACTGATACCAGATGAGAGCATTTGCCAGATTACGGGAAGTCAATATTGCCTAGCACATTACTATCACTTCCATTGCTTACGGGGCTCTTAAAAGATATTTATGGGTAAATTGGAGCTAAACAACAGCACAGAACTCTGAGAGCCAGGACTGGTGGCTGTAAACCAACTTTATGGGACCACAGGAAACTTGGCCACACCCGTGATAAGTGGTCGTCTAGCTAACTAAAATCATTGCAGATAATGGATGTCGCTGGATGAGAGAATTTCAGATTAGAGAGGTTCAACCTGGACAACTGTTTTTTGCCACTAAAGAGGGGATACTCGCCTGACACAAATGGCGGTCTGTACACTTATGCTGGTGAAATCAGATAAATAAAAAGTTGAAGAATGAGACCAAGTAGGACAGCAATTTGTATTGTTGGCAGGAGAGCACTCCATAGCCACTGAATTCATCTGCTGGATTAGAAGGAGCCGATTTCTAATTAGCTGTTAATTGCACACCCAGCAGCCATATGTGAGAATTCAAACTACAAATTTATCTATATTCTAATTTGTCTAAGGACACTACATATACTGTCAATCAAGTTTCTAGCTGAAAAATTCTGAGCACTGTTTAAACACATGAAAATTTGTTTCCATTGTTATAGTAAATGCGCGATATTTCAGAGACCACCTCAAGCACAAAATAGTCATATCCAGTCTGCACCAGCAGCGTAAACAAGGTTTGTATGAATTGGATTTCAGCAGTCTTTAAAGACGGTCCAGGTGATACACTCTTCTCTGCATCATTTCACAGGGTCTTAGTCATCCAAGCAGCACCCCCAGAAGATCTAATGCAGGAGCAGAAACCGAAAAAAGTCTCGCTTGCCACACATCCACAGAGTCCACACTTCCATACTTGGGCATTTGTTACCTGCTCAGTTGGTCAATGGAACTCACCAAGTATGAAATACCATTAAATTACTAATTTAAGGGTTAAATGCAGAGTCAGAATCATTTAATCTGTGAAGAGATGTGGCAAAATCATCATATCTGCTTAGGCATGTGTATGGTTCTCATTAGTGAAGTATGTGAGCACTTTACAGTTATTAACGAGTATTATCCTCAAAACACCCTGAGAGGCAGGAAACTGATAATCCCGTTTTATTGATGTGGTACTGAAGCAGAGGATAGGTTACGTAATAAATCTGTGACTGAGCTGAAAACTGAACACGATTCTCTTGTGTTCAAAATCTAGTGCCCAATCCAATAGAGACAATCCTTCCTTCCCAGAGCCAGTAAAAATATCAAAGAATAAAACTACAGAAAATTTAAGAATGACTGCAAAAATGAAACTCCTTTTTCCAGTAGGAAGATAAATCTTACCAAAATGAATACATAGTTTAAAGACACTTTCAGTGAAGAGAGTTTTACTGACATTTGTAGTCATTTTAAAAGTTAATTGTTTAAGGAAAAAGTAACCAAGTAAATAAATAGTCCTCTTTTTACAGGAAGAGCCACAGGAAATTTAGTGATCTGAAGTGTCCTCAATTTTATAGTTTGTTCAAAAGATAGCCCTCTCAGAAACAATATTCTGTAACATCATGCTTGGTTCCATACTGACTTAGAAGGAAGGATACCTGTATTTGAATCACCAGTACCACCTGGGTTTTCCTAAAGACTTTTTATACAAGTGGTGAAGCAGGTATCCCTCCTAATGTTAGATCTGATGAAATCACTCACTGAAGTGATGTGGTTGTACATCTTGTGAGCACGAGCTTAAAAGGTCATCCTCTTCTAGTTCTCTCTTTTTAGCCCTGTCCCACATTTTGCTGCTTCCCATAAGCTGTTCAGTTGTTCTCTTTTTCCTTCCCAATAGACGAATCCTTTCAGCAAGTGATTAGTGAAGTAAAACTGCTCAGAATTCCTGACCTCATAGTTCATTTTTTACTTTGTTTCTCTCACATGAAGTGAAATGGAAAAAAATCTGTCAGTATACTGCACTGATGCATATTGGACTAATCATATGAAATCTCATATTTAAGATTATTTTAAATTATTTTACTGCTAAGATTTATTTTGGGGCACTCCCCATGAAAGGAAAAAATGTACCTCATTTCCACTTTCCTTTTAACACTATTTCATAGTAGTCTTTGTCATAAATATTGAAATATAACTGATTGAATAGCTTAAATTGGCTCTTTTCAATGTCTGCCTAGGACATCTTTCCCATTTATGGGTTCACTGTTTGTACAATATCTTTTATTTTTGGAACTGCCTCCCTCTTCCAATTCTCATTGGTTTCCTATCTATTACGTGCATCAGATTATTACCATTTCTTTTCCACATTTGCTGCAATAAAGCCTTTGTACACTAATATGCTCATTTTTAATTGGTTTAAATCTTATGGGATTTACTTTGATCTGGAAAGTGACCAGGGAGGACTGACTGAGGGCAAGTCTACACTACCATGACTGTGGTGGCTGTACACGGTTTAAATAGACCATACAGCCACCACAGTCATTAAATTGCTTTTGCATGTCAACACTAAGCATTTTGTGTCAGCAGTGCAAGTTTTCTACAGGAGTCTTTGCACCATTTTCAACGTGTGGGGGCATTAGGGGAAACAGAGGGTGTGTACGTGTAGCACTTGTTGACAGTACCTGGCTCAAAACTAGAGAAGGTATAAACTACAGCTGTATTTTCGTGCAGGTGCTGACAGAGTTAGATGGAAGTAATCTGCCTCACCAGATCTGACTGGGCCTATTACAGCTTGGCTGGCCTCTGGCTTAACCAGAATGGGCTATGGTTTTTCTGTAATAACCTAATGATTCACATTGCTGTGTTGACAAGTAAAACCCCACTGTTTTGGCAACATTGAGTGCCACTGCAAATGTCTGGTGAGGTTAACAAAGAGCGTACAAGTCTCTACCAGAAGTCTACCTCAGCAGAACTTGCTTAGCACAGTTCATTGTATGAAACAGGAGTACTGGAGCTCCAGAAGTCAGGTCTGAAGGAGGCAGAGAGGCCACCTGGCTTACTCTGCAGAGGAAGAGTGAAACCCTCTGCAGGTTTGACACCCTGAAGGGGTGCCTCCTACAGACTGTTCAAAGCGCAGGGTGTAGCATCGATCCTGTGGATTTGTGACAAAAACCTGCTGGATTACTTTGCGGGAATCCAAGAATCTGAGTTTCTAAACTTCAAAGGCAGCAACTTTCCAGAGAGTTAAAAAACAATGCACTTTATTATTATTGCATTAAGGATGTACTTTTGAATCTTTGGACATCTATGGACTTTTGTAATTACCTATATAAATGGATCGACCTCTAAGAAATCCGTGAATTGTAGATTTACTCAGTAGGCATTCAAGTTGCAGGACAATGTTACAAAAGTATTTTTAAAAAATAGACCCTTTTTGCGTACCTTTCCAGAAACTATCTTTTCATAAATCTGAATTGGCTGATCTGCAAAGAATGGAGGATATCCAGCAGCCATTTCATAAATTAACACTCCTAATGCCCACCAGTCCACTGCTTTGTTGTAACCCTGAGAGGTAAAGGGGAAATATGACCATTATTATCACAGCTAATAAGATTTAAGACTTTCTATAAACTTATAAAAACAAAACATAGTTTAATGTATTAGTATAAATCATTAAAATCCAGAAAAATTCAAAATTAATGGGTTGCCTCATGAATTACTGTTTGTAGTAGATTTAAAAACACGCATAGATGATGTACTCTGAGATTTAGTTCACAGCTTTTGCAACTTCTCGCACAGATTGCTGTCCTTGGGCAGAGCCCCTCGCAAACTAATCAGACTCACACAAATACAGCAACACACCCACCCAGAAGAAAGCACAGATAGCAACCCCACAACACCCCACTCATTGAAATGAAACATTGGACCCCGGTCCTTATTTGACTGCAGTCTCACCACGTGAAACTTCTCTTCAGAGCCAACTAAAGACATTTCATTCAGTACAATAATGTGTTTACTAATGCACATACCGTTTCACTCTCCATACTAGTTCTGTTTCTTAAAACTTATTACATTAAAACGGAACCTATGTAAGTTTTTAATAGAAACCAGTTAGTTATTTAGCTACTATTGATTCATCCATTAACCGACCTGTTCTTAAAATTTATCAGAAAAATTTTATAATAAAAAGCTGTTTACTCTGAAAATATAAATTAACAAATATTTTAATATTTAAATTACAAATACATTTCCATGCAGCACACTTAAAAATATGCTATATTTTCTGACATCTTACTATGACCTGAGCTCAAGCTTCAGCAACAGCAATATGATGAAATGAGAGGGGAAGGAACACAGCTTTTTGTGCTGCTTTACTTGTTGAGTGTATTATAATAAAAGGGTTAAGTCCTATTATCACACCAAAGGTTGCAAGAGAACCATCACCCTGCACTAAGACTGGAAGGTTACAAGTATTTTTAGTTCACTTGTATAGACAATAGGTAAGGTGTTTGTGTAATAAGGAGTCAAGAATCTGTTGAACTGGGTGATGCTTGGTTTCCTTTGTAAAGCACTTTGATACCTTAGTTTACATATAAACTAAGAATTAAAATAATTCCTTCTCCATTCAGATACTTGTGTTAACTTAAGTGTCATATTTGACTTTTTACTTCTGTTTAAAAGGAATTTTAGAAAAAGATTTAATGCATAACGTTTAAAAGTTGAAACACTCCTTCACATGGGTGTTTCCCAAATTCTTACGTACTAATAATTTGCTTTCGGATCCCCCAAAAGTTACTTACAAATGAGAGAACAGGATTTTACAAGGGTGCATTAAGAGTTCTATGAGATTATTGAAAAATACTCCAAATTATCTCTAACATAGGTGATTGAATGTTGGGTACTTTATTAAGGACTGGCAATGCATGAACTGATTTTCGCAAGTATCTAGCTACTATAGTTGCCTCAGATGACGATAAATAAATAAATAAATAAATAATTCTACATTGGATCAAATGTTAGGTCTGAACAAGACAGTGCTACTTAAGATTATACATATATTGAAATACCTTGCTGAGAATTATCTCAGGAGCCAAGTATTCTGGAGTTCCACATAATGTCCAAGTTCTTCCTTTTACTCTTTTTGCAAACCCAAAGTCTGTGACCTTGAACATAAAGAAAAGTACTTGAAATAATTTACTAGTTTAGTTTAAAAAAAAAAATCAGCGTGAGGAATGCTTTGAAAAGTTTTTATTCACAGAAGCCATTCACCACTTTTGACTCGTTCAAAATGGTGTTAGACTTCATCTTGTTTAGCCAGTTATTCTGATCCTCTAATTCAGAGAAAAATAATACATTTCTTTCTTTCTTTCTTTCTTTTTTTGAAAGGAAAGATACAGCAGGTACTCCACTGTAGTGGGGCAGTTGCCCCTCTTCTGGAAAGAGTTAAAACCCAGCCCTGAGAGGCTGACCAGCCAGCAGCTGGAGCAATTAGCTGTCAATTCCGGCCCAGCTGGGGCTATGCAAATGAGGGCTATACAAATGAGAAGAGGAAGAGGACTCTTGCTCTAGCAGTGGAGCAGGAGGGGCCTGGCTGCCAGAAAAGCTACAGAAGCTTCCTAACACAGAGCTGGGCTAGTGGAAAGGCAAGCAGAAGCTCTGGCCTAGCAAGCCCCCGGCTGCAGAGCCTGAGACAAGGGCTGCAGAGAGGCAGCCAGGGCAGCAGAAGGCAGCAGATCCAAAACCCCTTGCCAACATGAGCAGCCATTTCAGATTCTAGTTTGCCCCTGAACTAAGGGGATAGATGATGACTGGCAACAGGTCACTGAGGCAAGGTGAGTATTGGGTCTAGGGTTACTGGAGACATGAGGACCCCAGAGAGTGGAGGCTTGGCAGGAGTGCAGTACTGTGAGGGAAGGGCACTGTGGTCTGGGAGGGATGCAGTCCTGAAGAGGTAGTGGTGAATAAGCAGGTAAAGAGAAGTTACTCACTTGTAGCAATGATGGTTCTTCGAGATGTGTCCCCGTGGGTGCTCCACAGTAGGTGTCGGGCTCGCCCGGTGCCACAGATCGGAATTCTTCTAGCAGTTTCCACTGGATCGTGCATACACCGATGCGCGCCGCTCCCTTGCACGCCCTCGGTCGTGTGTGCAATCTGGTCCCCGCCAGTTCCTTGACTAACCGCCCCGGATGCTCCTGAAAAACACTGGACAGAGATCCAAAGCGGGGAGGATAGGCAGTTAGTGGAGCACCCACGGGGACACATCTCGAAGAACCATCGTTACTACAAGTGAGTAACTTCTCTTTCTTCTTCAAGTGGTCCCCGTGGGTGCTCCACAGTAAGTGACTACCCAGCAGTAACCCAAAGTAAGGAGGTGGGTACTCGATTCATGTGCAGCTTGCCCTTGAGAGGACTGCTGTCGACAGACGGGTATCCTCATCGAACTCCCGATGCAGGGCATAATGCTTGGCGAAGGTGTCGTAGGATGACCAAGTCGCCACTCTGCAAATGTCTTTCAACACGATTCCCTTGAAGAAGGCCGTTGATGCCGCCACCACTCTGGTGAAGTGAGCCCTGGGTGGGGCTAGCAAAGGGGTCTTTTGAAGCTCGTAGCACAGTTTTATACAGGACACAATGTGATTTGAAATTCTCTGGGAAGAGAGGCCTTCCCCTTTCGACCTGGGAGTGAGAGACACCAGAAGCCTGTCCGTTTTCCGGAAGGGCTTAGTTCTGTCTATGTAAAAGGCCAACGCCCTCCTCACATCTAGGAGGTGCAGGCACGCCTCCTTGCTGGAGCTGTGAGGCTTCGGGTAAAACGAGGGTAATACTATTGGTTTGTTAATGTGGAACTCCGAGGAAACTTTCGGAACGAAGGCTGGGTGTAACCGTAAGATCACCACCTCCTTTGAGAATACTGTGCAGGGCGGTGTTGCCATCACTGCTGCGAGCTCGCTCACCCTGCGGGCTGACATAATCGCAAGAAAGAAGGTTGTTTTCATGGTAAGTAGTCGGAGGGGTACCGTGGCTAATGGTTCGAAGGGTGGTCCAGATAGCGTGTGGAGTACAAAGTCCAAACTCAACAACGGAGGTAGCGGTTTTCAAGGAGGGTACAGATTTACCAGCCCCTTCAAGAACCTTCCGACGATAGGGTGGGCGAATACGGTGGGCCCTTCCTCTTTGTGCCAAAAAAGCTGATATAGCTGCGAGGTGGACTTTTAGCGAGGATAGAGACAGCCCGTCTCTTTTGAGGTCCAGCAGGTATTCTATAATTACAGTTATAGGGACATCCAGAGGAGCTAACTGTTTGGCAGAGCACCAGGCGGTAAAGTGTGTCCATTTCTGTTCGTAAGTCCTCCTGGTGGAGGTCCTTCGGCTACACTCTAAGACTTGTCTTACTCCCTCCGTACACGTGCTCTCTAAGGAGCTGAGCCATGGATTAACCATGCTTGTAGGCGGAGTCCCTGAGAGTGCGGGTGCACTATGGACCCCTGAGCATGCGTGAGTAAGTCCAGCGCTACTGGTAGCGGGAGTGGTGGACAATCCATCATGCACAGAAGCAGGGGAAACCATTGTTGTCGGTCCCAAGTTGGAACTATGAGTATCATGCGAGCTCTGTCCGTTCTGGCTTTCTGCAGAACCTTGTGGATAAGTGTTGTGGGGGGAAACGCGTAGAGTAGAGGGCCCTTCCATGAGATCATGAAGGCGTCCCCCAGGGACCCCCGGCCTATTCCTGTTCTGGAGCAGTACTGAGGGCATTTCTTGTTGCACTGGGTGGCAAACAAATCGACTTGGGCAAGCCCCCAGGTGCGAAATATCCATCATAGCAGGTCGGAGCGGATCTGCCATTCGTGTGTGAGTGCAAAGCACCTGCTTAGTTGATCTGCCTTCATGTTGTGGGCACCCGGCAAATACGAGGCTTTCAACGTTATGTTGTTGGCAATGCACCAATTCCACAATCAGACTGCTTCTGCACATAGCGCATGGGACTGTGCCCCTCCTTGTCAATTGATGTAGAACATGGTGGAGGTATTGTCTGTATTGATCCCGACTACTTTGCCGTGCAGGTATTTCCGAAAATGTCTGCATGCATTGAACACTGCTCTGAGCTCCAGTACGTTTATATGCAGTGTCTGTTCCGCGGGGGACCATAGCCCTTGAGTCACCTTGCTGCCAATGTGCGCTCCCCATCCTATGTGGGAGGCATCGGTTGTAAGACAAATGGAAATTTGTGGTTGGTGGAAGGGTACTCCCACTAGCAGGTTCTTGGGATCTGCCCACCACGCGAGCGACTTCCGTACCTCCGTCGTGGGCGATACTACCCTCTGGACGGTATGGGCTGCTGGTCTGTAAACACTCGCCAGCCAATGCTACAGGCTTCGCATGTGTAACCTGGCATTCTGTATCACAAACGTGGTGGCTGCCATGTGCCCCAACAGTTGCAGGCACGTTAGGATTGGCCCCATGGGGCTGTACGTCACGACTTGCACCAAGGATTTGGTGGTGCGGAAGTGGGCGTCGGGCAGGTATACTCTTGATGCGATAGCGTTTATGCACGCCCCTATGAACTCTATATCTTGCGTGGGTTCAGTCTTTGACTTTGCAAGGTTGATAACTAGGCCCAGAGAAGTAAACGTGTTCGCGGTAACTGGTATCATGCGTAGGACCTCTGCCTTTGAGGCCCCTTTCAGTGGGCAGTCGTCCAGGTATGGAAAAATAAACACGCCCTGCCTGTGCAGGTAAGCTGATACCACTGCCAGGGTTTTGGTAAAGACTCTGGGTGCCAAGGATAGGCCAAACGGAAGAACCCTGTATTGGAAATGCTCCCCGCCGACTGTGAAGCGGAGGAAGTGTCAGTGTGCCGGGTGGATTGTTATATGAAAGTAAGTGTCTTGTAAGTCGAGGGCTGCAAACCAGTGTCCATCGTCCAGTGCCATAAGCATGCAGGCAACTGTAATCATGCGGAAGCGCTGCTTGCGAAATTATCGGTTGAGGCCCTGTAGGTCCAAAATCGGTCTCCAGCCTCCTGTTTTCTTCTCTGTTAGGAAATATCATGAGTAAAAACCTTTCCCTTAGAACTGTTCCGGTACTCTTTCCACCGCCCCTACGAACATGAGGCAGTGACAACGGCATCACAGCCCTGCCTGGAGATGGACTGAGGTGCCGGGTTTTGGCTGCAGCTTTCCCCCGCCCCTGCAGGGTGGGCACCGCCCCCTCCTGTGCCAAGGATCTCGGCCCCGCTGTCGGTGCCGTGCTCGGTACTGTCATAAGCGGTGCCATGCGGGTAGCTTCCTCTGGCGCTGCTGGGCCCCGTGCTGGGTGCCCCTGTGCCATCAGCACCGTGAGAGCTGGTGCCGCGTGAGGCGGCGCTGCCGATTCCAGCGCTTGCCGCACTGGCGCCCGCAGTGCCCTCAGTGCTGACTGCTGAATAGCCAGAGGCCCCGCCCCGGCCATGTGCGCGACCGCGCTGCCACTTTCATCAGCCCGCAGCTCAGGGCTCTGCGTTCCGCTCGTCCTGCTTGCGGAAACTGCCGGCAAGGATCGAGCCGGGGAGAGTTTCCTCTTCTTTTGCACAGAGGGGGTCAAAGAAGCCGCCTTCCTTTTATGCGAACCAGAGGGCCCTTCTGTGTGAGGCTTCTCCGGCGGCTCAGGCTGAAGGGTCTTATCAAACAAAATCATTTTGAGCCTCATCTGTCTGTCCTTCCTGGCCCTGGCTGTAAGCGTAGCGCAGTGCGAACACTTCTGGGTAACATGGGACTCCCCCAGGCAGCGAATGCACTTACTATGCCCATCAGAGGCCAGCATAGCCTCGCGGTATGACTCACACTTCTTAAACCCCCAAGGAAGACACTGCGGTGAGTCTTCACTGTTAATAGGGTACTTAGCCGCTAATCAGTGCATTCTACAACCCAAATAACATTCACGGCCTTCAGGGTAGTGGACGGCTTAACCAGCCTTCTTTGTCTGCTCCTCTTCCCTCCGTTCCTCTTCTCTCCTACTATTTTGTATGTTTTTTTTTTTCCACTTTTTTTTTGTATAATAGTAAGAACAACGAGCTAACAAGTAAAAACAACTATCTTATCTGTCTCAGGCATTAGAGCCAGAGCGGATTCCGTCGGCAGCTGTTGGAGGTTGAGAAGGAACTGGCAGGGACCGGATCGCGCACATGACCGAGGGCGTACAAGGGAGCGGTGCGCATCGGCGCATGCGCAATCCAGTGGAAACTGCTAGAAGAATTCTGATCTACGGCGCCAGGCGAGCCCGACACCTACTGTGGAGCACCCACAGGGACCACTCGAAAAAGAACAGTCTATTTATTAAAATTACCTCAGTTTTTAATATAGCTGAAAATGAGATTAGTGATAATGGGTCACAACTTCTGTAAATGCCATAATTAACTGGACAACTAGATCAGGAACAAAAAAACCCCAAAGAAAGGGTGATCAATAGATCACCAACTCACTGAAAATCTGGGACATTTTCACTGCAGAACTGAATTAGGACTGTATGTACTATTTTGGCACCATTGATGTAACATTATGTAATAAAATAAGGAAGGTCATTTCTGATGATAGTAACTTCTGATGTAATCCCTCTGGCACACTCTCTCACAGACAATATGTACTATTCAATACAAACACCTACATAAAGAGGGTGTATAACTACAGGTTCAACATCTGACATCTGGGACTCTCTGGTCCAGAAACCTCCATGGATGTTGCTGGACCAGAGAGCACTGGTGGTCAGGAGCAGATGCCAGCGGTGAGTCCTGCAGCTGGAAGCCCCAACTGAGGTCAGGCAGCTGCCGCTGGGGTGAGAAGCCAGTAGGGGCAGGCTGCAGCAGCTGGGAAACTTCTAGGGAGATGTGACCAGGGAGTGGGAACCATGGTTGACAAGTGGGAAGCCAACTGAGTTGGAGCCAAGGTGCTGCAGGGAGCAGGAGCTGTGGTGCCACAGATGGGGTTATGCCACCACAGCCAGGAGCTGGCAAAAAGGACTGGGGAGCACGAGTCTCACCAGGGGTCAGGGAAGTCAGAGGCTGGGGGGGCCACTGGCTGGGGCTGGCAGCAGGCCAATGTCATGGAGCTAGCCAGCAGACAGCTGGGGACAACTGACTGATCTCCCCTGTCAGGCAAAATCACAAACACTGATTTTAGTTCTTTTCTATTTACTGGTCCTTTTATACTTTCAGGCTGAGAGGCCAAACTGTTGAGGTCTTCTGTTTTACAATGTCAGCTACATCGTTAATCAAACATACCAAGCGAGAATTTTGATTTGCAGCTATGTTATATGAAGCAATGCACCGTTAAGACTCTTAAGGCACACAGGGAAGGTGCCATACAGGAGTTTGCTTGAATCTTCAGGAACTTGGTATTTGAATTCAACAGTTGTACTGTATGAGATGCAAATATTTATATTTTAATAAACCTTTACCCCTTTTCAGCCTGATGATTAGCCAACATTTGGGGGTCTTGCAGGTTGTTTCCATTAAGAGGAAAAAACTGATGACAATGATGCCATCCTGTTTAGTTACAAATGAGGTAGTGTTCTGTTTCCTTGAACACAGTGAAGAGTCAAACAACACAAGGTAGTTACTTTGCTCACAACATCAATACTCTTCCCCAACAGAACTTTGCCCCAAAAAGCTCTCTCTTTCGGTTCTCTCTCAAGGCCAAGTCACGAGGGCTTGAATTACTGTCTGTCCTGTTCCTCTGCCCGCTTTCCTGTTGGCCTGTTTTGGGCTCACAGTCACAAACAACTCCACCAAACAATACCTGCCCTTCAACTGACAAGCAGACCCAAGGAAAAAACCTTTCAGATTGTATAGCACAGGTCCTATTCCAGGCTTTCCATATTGGTCAGAGATTTGGGCAGTGGTTTCTTATTGCTGCAGCCATTACTAAACATAGGGGCATTTAAGTGCTACTTCACTTAGCCTGAATGTAAAATGGCTATCGCGTCTACCAGCTTCAACAAGGTATGTTAACTGCCCATAATTTAAAGACATTTGCTAGGAACTACACCACCTCCAACAAAATATAGAACTTCCAAATATGTAAGTATTTGTTTGCACTATACCTGGATATATCCTTGTTGGTCAATTAAAAGATTTTCAGGCTTTAGATCTCGGTAGATGAGGTCTAGTGAATGGAGGTACTCAAATGTTAGCACTATCTGAGCTGCATAAAACCGTGCATGCGGTTCACTGTAATGAATTGAAACATGATTATACCTCTTACAATAGCCTTACTTAGTTACAGCATAAAACCCTACAATCCTAAAGGTCTAGAGAATGTAAATATCAAACAATTGTTTCCTAGTTATTTATGTGATAGAAAACGAATTAATGCAATAAACAACAGTGGTAGTCTCAATCTTCAAGGATTTATAAACATAGAAAAATACACATACACAAGTGGATAATGCACTCCTTGGGATATTTCCATTTTTTAAATTTCTGCTTTGGTGCAAGATGTTTTCACTTTACTTGGTCCTTTGGAGTGGCTTTTTAAAATCCCAAAACACTGTCAGCAACAATATATACACTACTCCAAGGATTTTCTGTTGTACAGATTACAAAAACCTATAGTAAACTACTTGCAAACTAATAAATGTAACTAGGAGACTTGCACGGCATCATTTAAGATCACTGAAAGGGGAAAAATTAAAGGTATGTACCCAAGTTACATAATTAAAAATCTTCCTTAATAATTACAGTTTTAAGAAAAATACACAAACTAAGAATTTAAGATTTTTATTTCTGAAGGAAGAATCTAATAAGTATCTTACCTGAATCTTCCAATTCTTCTTAGATGTGAGAACATTTCACCGCCAGGAACATATTCCATAACCATATATAAATTAGAATTGTCCTAAAAAAATCAAATAAAAAGATGCAAAAATATAAAAAGCCAACATTCTAGAATCTCTCTAGAAGACAATTTTCCAAGGAAAGCACATTGTACTTTTTACTAAACAAATAAAAGATTAGTCTCTAACCACATATTCAACATAAAACAACATCCAGTAGTTGGTGGAAATATCAAGACGGGGACACAGATACCATATAATGACTTGATGACGTGAGTTAAAAATCTAAACCAAAAAAGTCTACATTGCTGTGATCAACTAAATTGGGGGCAGGGCAGAAGTATTAAGGTAGTCATTTACCTACTGGATCAGAGTAGTGTAAAACTGATCTGAAAATACAGTGCCCTGTGTGTTGAACAGTAATAGAGGCATAGCCGTGTTAGTCTGTACTCCAACAAAACCTCCTAAATCGCCCATCAAAAGAGGCAATCTAAAATTATCCTAATTTTTACATGTTTCTAGGAATTTGAACTTTTACACAAAGGAGTAGGTTTACAATTTATAAATGGTATTATGCAAAGTCTACTATCTTCAAAGTGTTAGAGTACTAGAATACAAATATTTCTACTCCCTTCACTAGAAAAAGGGGAAAATGTCTCAAACTGCATAGAAAGAGACATCTAATGTCATTACACATTGGTCACGACATGGCGGCATCAGACCAGAAGGGCTTTTTTCAAGGCTGTATCATGGGTATCCAAAAACAATTCAACAGTTCTCTCTGAATACATTCATAAAACATTACCAGCTGGATTTACTCTTCCAAAGGGAAACCTATTTTAACAACTCCCTATGCTGCAGAAGTACTTGTTTCCAAGACAGAGGAGGCAGAACTTCTTAAGATTTCATTTTGGTTTTCAGATGTCCCTTCCCCTCTGTTGGAGCTGACCTATTTTTGTCAGGGGTTGGACATGGAGGGGAGGTATGGGAGATGTTTTACCATAGGCTCATACTCAAAACTTGTATTTTACCTAGAACTTTGAATTTTGAGATATACAGTGATTCTCTTTTGTATGAAAGAAGATCAGTGTTGACTTTGTTCTGTCACTGATCACTGCTGATGTGATCTCATTCTTTCTGGGACAACTCTTCACGCTTTTTACTCTCCAGGAATAAAAATCTCAGAAATGGTATCTTTAGAGAGGATAAAATTACTTACTCTCTAACTTTCCTTCGCTGAACGTATCACTGTGCAGGATTCTCATTTCCCCATATTTCCCTGTACAGCTCAGATATCATGCCTAGCACTTTTTTTCTGTTTTTTTTTCCTGAGACACATTTTTAATCTTACATAAATAACCAGGACTTTGCATGTCTCTCTTACTGGGAGCTGGAGCGTCACCTTCAATTCTGTGGAAGGAACTGACTATCATTGAGATGGCAGCAACGGTTCTCGACAAAAGTGGCATGTAATAGGCAGAAAAGGCTTAGTTTGCACTCTACTTCCACTAATCTGTAAGGTTTAAAAACCATAAGCATTAAGAGAGTTCAAACATGGTAAATATGAGCTAGGAGTGAGAACCATGTTCAATGTTTGGCAGGATCCTTAGCTGGAATAAGCTAACAGCTCTACTGAAATTACATGCACATAAACTAGCTGAGGACCTGGTCTGATATCTTTAGAGAAGTATATTCTCTCAACTGTTTAGAAAGAGAGGGCTGCTCCTTCAAATAACTCTCCAAAAATTGTTTGGAAAACAGAACTAACCTAGAGAAGGTACTTAAGGTTCATGCAGTGGTCCAACATGGTTAGTTTCATACTTGTTTTGCTACAGTCCTCTCAAAGTTAATTGTGACCAGATGCTTAATACAATTAACAAGGACAACAAAGGGGAAGAAAAATGAGCCAGAAAAGGAAAAGAACAGATTAAAGAATATTTAGACAAATTAGATATATTTAAGGTAGCAGGGGCTGATTAAATTCACCTAATGTACTTAAGTAACCAGCAAAAGCAATCTCAGAATCATTAGCAATTATATTCAAAAACTCATGGAGTATGGATCAGGTCCCAGAGACCTTCAGAAGGGCAAATATAGTACCTACCTATCTTTAAAAGGGGGAACAAAGAGGACTTTGGGTTTAGACCAGTTAACACAATGTCGATGCCTGTAAAGACACTGGAACAAGTTATTAAACAATCAATTTGTAAGTACAAAGAGTGAAATAGGGTGATAAATAATACTCAGTATGGATTTGTCAAGAACAGCTCATGCCAAACTAACCTAATTTCTTTCTTTGACAGCATTATTGGCATAATGTAGAGTGGGGAAGCTGAAGATGTGATACATTTTTATCGTACTATAGGCTTTGAGGCTGTCCCACAATATTGTAATAAGCAAACTAAGGAAGTGAGGTCTAAAAGAGATCACTATAAAATGAGTGCGTAAATGGTTGACAAACTATGCTCAGAGAGCAGTTATCAATGGTTTACTGTCAAAATGGGAGGACATAACAGGAGAGTCTTTTCTGGGTCTAGAAGTATTCAATATTTTCATTAATGATTTGGATAATGGAATGCGCAGCATGCTTATGGAATTTGTGGATGACACCAAGCTAGAGGGAGTTGGAAGCACTTTGGAGGACAGGATTCGACTTTGATAAAATGCAACTAAATTAAGATAAATACAAAGTATTACACCTAGGAAAAAAAATCAAATGCACAAACACAAAAAGGGGAACAGCTGGTGAGTTGGTGGTACTGCTGAAAAGGATCTGAGGGTTTCAGTGGATCTCAAACTGAGTAAGAGTCAGCAGTGTAGTACAGTTGCAAAAAAGAAGGCAAAATCATTCTGAGGGGTATTAACAGGAGTATCATACATGAGAAAGAAGAAAATTGTCTTGCTGTATTCAGAAGTGGTGACACCCCAGCTGGAGTACTGTGTTCAGTTCTGGGTGCCACACTAAGAAATAAGTAGACAAACTGGAGCATCTAGAGGAGAGTGACCAAAATGGTAAAAGGTTTAAGACACAAGACCTGTTAGAAAAAGGTTAAAAATACTGGGTATATTTAGTCTTGAAAAAAGAAGAGTGAGGGAGGATCTGCTAATTAACTGCAAATATGTTAAGGGGAATTCAGAGGTGAAAGTAAGTGGCGTGCCACTCCAGCAACCCCCCCGTCCTCCAAAATTCGTACCTTCTGCCAGCATGCATCCCTGCATCCCGCTCCCTAGCTGGGGCAGGAAGGCACAGAGGAGTGAGCAACCCCCGCTGTGCGAAGTCTTCTCACTCCCTGACAGTGATGAAGGAGAACAGCAAGCAGCGCCCTGGTATGAATCTCAGGGGGTGGAGAGATTCAGTCCCCTGGACCTTCTTAAATAGCACCCTTGCCCCTGCCTTCCCACACACATACCCACCCCCCTGCCGAAGACCCTGCTCACACCCCAAACTCTGACTCCTGCACCTCATCCCACACACCCCAGTCCTCTGCCAGGAACCCCTTCTCACACCCCACCCCTAGCTCCTGCCTCTCCCCCAAGATCCCCTGCCCCAAGCCCCTTCTCATAGCTCAACCCTGACTCCTGCATTCCTCACATCCTGAGCCCTTTGCCATGAGCCCCTCCTCACACCCCCCAACCCTGATTCCTACATCCCCTACAGCCCTCTGCCCTGAACCCCACATCCCCAGGCATTTGCCTTGACTTCACCCCCCCATGCATGCAGCATGTGCTGAGCCCCCTGCCACATGCCCCACAAACCTCTGCCCTGAGTTCCCACACTCCACCCCACACTTAAATTTCTTATAGGTATGATTGTATCACAACCTCCCCAACCTCACAACCTTGAGACACTCCACTCAGGGGGTTCAGCCCCCTTCCCTGGGGGGCTGTTACAATGGTATGTGTCAGAAATTTAAATTACTTTCACCTCTGGTAAGGACAACTGCTCTCCTTATCCATTGCAGGAAGGACTAGTAATAGGGTTTATCTACAGCAAGGGAGACATAGGTTAGATACTAGGAAAAGCTCTCTCCAAGTACAAGAATAGGCTGCAAGTGGAATCTGCACCATTGGAGGTTTTAAGAACAGGTTATACGCACACAAACACACCTTTGGGAATGGTCTAGATTTAGTTGGCTATGGCTCAGTGCAAGGACACGGATTAGAACAGAGGTTCCCAATCTATGTTCCAGCAGAATACTGGGGTTCCGTGAGCTACTGCGAAGTGTTCCACCAGCAAAATTGATTAACAGTGGTGTCTTCCCCATGTTCAGGGGAAAAAAAAATAAATTCTGGGATGCAATTCGCTCAAGTTTACAGTTTTGCTCACCATTAGCTTAGACCTACAGTAAACCATGGCTCAAGCCCCACCACCCCCCAGCCCCAGATAAACCACCACCACCTTCTTGGCCCCACACGGCCACGGCTCAACACTCCTAACCCCAGCTCAAACCTCCTGGCCTCCTGCAGTCCCAGCTGAAACCTCCCAGCCCTGCACGGCCACAGCTCAACCCCTCATAGTTAGTACAATGTAAAAAAGGTGAAGTGTTCTGTGGAGAGCACCGTGATGTCCAAGGGTTCCACAACCAGAAAAAGTCTGGAAACCACTGGACCAGAAGATTCTTGAGATCTCTTCCAGGCCCACACTTCTGTGATTCTATTACTTTCCCTCAGGCCATGGCCACAGAAGATATTTAAACAGAGCTTGGAAAACATATGTGCAGCCTGTACTTAACAACTGTTCCAAATGCAGCATTAAAGTAACTGATATTAGTTTGAAAAAGGGCCCCACTGGAAGCTGAACATTGCTCAAGCTATTTTCCAGCTCTCTTTTGCTCATCTGTACATAGCACACTGTTTATCTGAATGTAGGGGCACCCAAAAGTTTCAGACAACTGGGTATTTGAACAAATAGAAATGCTATTCATTAACACAGGGCTGCATGGAGAATATACTGTGGACTTGGAAAACTAAGATTATCAGACAAAGGGAATTTAGATATTTGAAATTATACTGAATTTCACATAGAGTGTAAGGCTAGTTTACAATAATATTTTGACATCAGGTTTAAAGGTCTTTCTATGGGAGACAGGGCTTTCTGAAATCCCAAGATGCTAATATGTAACTGACTCTTGGAAAGAACATGCCCCCAAAGCATACACCCCATGCTGCCTACCACCCAGCTATACACACACTTTTCATAGGTAGAAGGCACCTGTAGTTTAAATAATCTGAAAAGAAGAAATTTTGAATGTCACAGAATGTCACATAATCAACAAGATGATAACATCTAGGTCCCTGATAGTCTCTTCAGCTTCTATTTCTTGTATGTCTGCTTCATTTTAGCATACTAACTATGATCCCTGGAAATGTGTGTTGCTGCATAGTACTAATCTTAAGAGAATATGATGTACTTTATCATAAATCCATTGTACTACAATGCATTTACAGACTAAGCAAGGAAGTTATCTGCACACGCCTAAAATTTGAGAATCTGCTTTGTTCACATTTTGAAGCAACTGTTCTTAAAGTATTTACCTTAAAGGAATACTCCAGTCTCACAAGAAAAGGAAAATTCACTGCTTGTAATATTCTCTTTTCATTCAGCGTGTGTTCTATTTGTTTCAGTTTGACAACCTACAAACAAACAATCAAATTCTTCAGTCTAAACAATAAATCACATGCTTTCCAGTAAATATATTAAAATAGCTGAATTGAAATGCAAAACAAGAAGGTACACATGGATAAATGAAAGGCTTTCTAGTACCACACTACCATGTCATATTTAGAATTTCTTCCCTGTAACTTGTAGAAGACCACAACTCTGAAAACATGGCTAATGGATGTCTTCAGAAAATAGTAACAGTGAGGTAGCCGTGTTAGTCTTTACTTCAACAAAACAAAACAGCACAAAGTGCTACATTTCTGCTGTTTTGTCTCTAGCAGATGAAAGCCTTTTTATTTCTGTAAATTTGGACCAAGGGTGTCAATGGGACAAACTTCACATGCCCATGACAATGTACAGTAAATTCTTGTTTAACAGGTATTCGAGTAATTGGCACTCTCAAATAACTGGCGTAACTCAGAGCCAAGTAGCTCAGATGGGAGTGGGGGAGGAGGAGGATGCGGGAGAGAGCAGGGGAGCTTGCTGGCTGCACTCACAGGCAGCAGGCTCCTGTGCTTGCTCTCTGTCCCCTGGTGGTGGCTACACTGTAATAAGCTGGGAGCAATAAAATCTCATTGGTTTAGTTGGAAGCGACTCTCCTAGAGTGACGTAACTGACAAACCTCACATGTCTTGGCATCCTGTTCCCTACAGAAATTAAAAACAGGCATACTTAATCTAGCCCCATTAATCATGTAGTTAGCTAACAATGCAAATAGATAACAGGAACTCCTCTCTCCTCTGAGCCCCATGACTGCGGGCTTCCAGTGCAGGCTCCATGGCAAGCTGCCTGTTTTAAAGGGAACAGCAGTCATGCAGCACTTTAAAAGACTAACAAAATATTTTTTTAGGTGATGAGCTAGACGGGAGTGGGTCCCTCTGACTATTTTGTTAGTCTTTAAAGTGCTACATGATGCTGGTTTGCTTTGTTAGAATACAGACTAACATGGCTATCTCTCTGTTACTGTTCTTCAAGGGGAAAGCTGGGCATTGAGGTGGGGGCACTCTGGAGTCAGACGCAGCAAGCCCCACAGTGCCACCTCCCTCCCCTCCCCCTGTGGGGCTCTGGCTTGGAGAGTTTTTTCAGAGCATTGGGAATGGGAGATGGCAGCTGCAGCCTCCTCCTGCCCAGGCCCACTCCCCAGCCCATCGCCATCCTGCAACTCAGCACAAAGCCAGGAAGGAAAGCCCTCTGTTCAGAGGCAACTATAATAATCTACTACAAAAGGAAACAAATGGTAGGCTCCAGATCCCTCTTCTTCTACTGCTAACAGAAAATAATTCTATTTCCCTTTCTTTTAACTCCACCAGTAAATAATCACTCCAGATTTCCCTACTTCTCATCATGCAATTTATCAGTATCCCATTGCGAGAACTGGAGGAAATGCTTACGACTTGAGGACTACTTTCAGTTATTAATGATCTGGGCCAGCTTTGAATCGCTTACCTACAGGTGAAAGGCTTTGTATCCCATCTCATTATCAAGATGCTAAGCTACTGAAGTCTCTTAAAGCTGCATTCATTTTATAAAAACTTACACACACACACACACACACACACACACACACACACACACACACACACACTTTACAAAAAACAGTTTTATGTAGGATACAACAAACAATTTCTTTAAAGAACGCAAAAGAGAACAAAAAAAAAAAAACAAAACCAAAAATCAAAATAAAATTGGAGCCCTTCAAAAGCACTGTTTATTAAACAGAAATCTGATCACAGAATCACAGGGTTGGAAGATATCTCAGGAGGTCTTTTTGTCCAGCCATCTGCCCAAAGCAGGATCAACCCAACTAGATCATCCCAGCCGGGGCTTTGTCAAAGCACGATTTAAAAACCTCTAGGGATAGAGATTTCACCACCTCTCTAGGTAATGCATTCTAGTGCTTCACCATGCTCCTAGTGAACTAGTTTTTCCTACTATCCAACCTAGACCTCCCCACACTGCAACTTGAGACCATTACTCCTTGTTCTGTAAGTGACTAGGCACTATACAGTTTCCTTATGTTGAAGAATGTTCGATCAGATTTCATCTAAATCCTAGTCACTTACATGTAATCAAAAGATAATTAAAAGTTAAAAAAAATTATCTTTAAGTTTAGCCGTTTCTGCACTTCTCTTACTTGAACTTTTTAGCATATTCTGTGAAAGACTAATTGCTAAGGACTGCTATGAAGCAAAGACATTTCTTCAAAACCATGACTGAAAAAAATGGGAACTACCTATCTAGGAACAGTATTAATTGTTTGAATGGTTGATAGTATTAAATGTAGTAAGGAAAAGTATTACATGTGTAACCATATATAATCAGATTCATGCTAAAATAACATTTCTTCTTAGTAATATCTATCTAATAAATTATACGGCAAATTCTCTGAACTTGAAAAGTTTTAGCTCCCACTGGCCAGGTCTTGGGGTAGCAAGTGACTGCCCCTGGACCTAGGAACTGGCACACCATGCCAACAGCTTCTGGAATCTGTGGCCACTAGCAGCTAGGTGGTGGCAGTGCCTGCAGATGGGGGCAGTGTGCAGAGATCTTTGCGTCTGGGAGTGTCACTTCTCAGGAGTAGCCTGAGGTAAGCACTGGCCGTTGTCTTCATCCTGCATTGACTCCCACACTCTAGTCCCCTCCCACATCCCTGAGCCCCTTCCCACTCCTAAACTCCCTCCTGGAGCTCGGGAGCAAGCCCCCAGCCACCTCTGCATCTAGGAGCCAGCAGAATTTGCTGCCCACTTCTGGGTGCTATACAGAGCCAGCTACTGCAGCCATCTGGACTTTTTGTGGCCTGGAGAGCTGTGCTGAGCCATCAAAGTCCATCTTCAACTGGGAAGCCATCAAAGTCCATTTTCACCTTGCACAGGTGGCAAGCTTAAGAAGCTGTGGGGTGGGCTGCTCCAGCTCTCCCTCACCTCAAGAGCTACAGGCTGGCTGCTCCAGATCCTCTTAAACTCCTACTCTGCCCACAGGTATGCAATTAAGATGTTAATTTTGCTTTAAATTAATTGCAGTTAACAGCTGTGAATAATTAGCAGCTCTAATCAAAATATTTGAAGAATAGAAAGGAAAAATCCACACAAAAGCTGAAAATATGAGAAAGAATGGACAAAATATAAAAAGCTAAGTAAACCAAACACACGCTTTCCAAAACCATACTAATCTAAAGATCCAGAGAATGAAATATGATCGTTTGCATACAAAGAGACTATGACTAGAGTGCAGGATTTGTTACTTGTGTTTTTTTTTTCCTCTCACAGAATTGCTAAAGAAAAGCAACAATTCTATTTTCGTCTCAGAAGTACAAGGGCCAGCTAAAACCTATTTTAACAGCGTGACAAGTGAAGATAATGGGATGCAACATTTTTCCAGACCAGAGATGATGATTTGCAATGCTCTCTACAAGCAAAAAACAGTTTTAAGCACATAAAATATAAGTATAAAGTGTTCCAACCTTCTGTTTATCTAGTATCTTCATAGCATAATACTGTTCTGTGCCTTTATATTTTACCAGCATAACTCTCCCAAATGATCCTGTTCCAAGAGTTTTTTGTCTCTCAAAATCATCTAGGCCAGCGGTATTCTAAATGGGCATAAGAAGATAACAGATTAATAAATAATTATTACAGTTGTACATAGACACACTTAGGCTATGTATAGATTGCTGAGATTTGTCAGCAAAAGATACGTAAACAGCTCAATGCATTTGCATATCTTTTGCCAATAGTTCTGTCGAGAGAGGCTTTTCTGATATTTGGCCTGTCCGCCTCAGGCCAAATGTCAGAAAACTCACACTGTCAAGTCATCCCTCCTGCACTGTTGAATGAAGCGTACAGGGTGTTGACAGAATGCTCCCAACCAGCACATCTGTTCTGACAGATCTGAAGTCTGGATGTGCACTCTGTCGACAAAACTTCATTCGACAGAAGTCTGCAGTCTAGACATAGCCTTAGTGATGGGAAATGTAATAATTTTTCAAAGAGGATTGATGCAGTCTGTTCTGTCAAAGTTAAAAGAAACTAGAGCCCTGACTAATGTTAAATTATTTCACACAAAGAAATTTGTAATTGTGCTTTCATTAAAAGAGAAAGAAAATAAAGAGAATTTAAGTTTAAAAATTACAGAAATATTGGTACCGAGATGGTATCTAGTTGGCAGTAAGGATTTAATTGGCAACAGATTGATCATGATGTTAACACAAGAAAAAAAGAAAACAAAACCCGCAAAAGATCAGAATCATCATCACATATCCACTCAAGTGCTGAAGAGAAGTTTACATGGGAACGTGCTGAGGAACACATTTCATACATTGTGCAGAATTCATATTAGAACACATCTGTAAAAGATACCTATCACCACAATATATGAATGCTATTTGAAAAGCAACTAAAAGTACAACTTTTTTCAAAAACAGAAAGCATAGAATATTCACTTTCACTCAGTAAGAGGAAAATTTCTCCCCCGAGCCAATAGAGTACCAACTAGAAGAGTACTTTTCAAGAGGAATGTCCAAGATATATACCAAGGCCTCCTGTTACAAAAGCTTGTTTTATCAGGTCACCAGAATGGTGAGATTCAAGCTATCAAGTTACCAGTGAGAATAATTTCATAGCAAGGAACCTCTCACTAAATATGATCTTATCTGAGCTTCTGAGACTACAACCCAAGCATCTTTGTTGATCTCAACTGTAAATACAGAAAATGGATTTCAATTTTTAACATGGACTCAACCGTTTTTGTACGGAAAATATCTTCAATCTTCTATAGCATCCATCATAGTAACATCTGAGTATTGGATACTACACTCATTTCCAGAAAAGCTACCAGTCAGAGTCATGCAATGCATCTGTATTTTAAGTCATAGTTCCTTACCTGAGGAGGGCTTTCCCATTTTCTTAAGAAATCTTCTTTGGCTTTGGCTAGGAACTCTTTCACTGAAAATACGAAAAAAATTCCCTTAAATTCAATTCACTAAACAGGTAATGCAGATGTCTGATACATTTCTCTATTAAGTATGGCTGGTTTAAATAAAACTACATGATAAACTGCTCTTCAGCTCATCTAAAAAGATTAACTGCCTCTACTAAACACAAAGCAAGCATCAGCAACTCTAAGATTTCTACAGTATATCCAGTAGACCACCCACTCTTTGGAAATACTCCATATTTCTACATAAATTAATCACTTAATCTATTTTAAATCTAATGGTCCACAATTCCGTACACACAAGCATCTTTTAAGGTGATGTTAAGCATTCTCACATTGGAAAAAAAAACTTGCCTTTTTGCAATCAATCTGAGGCAAGCTTTTTTAAAAGTATACTTTCAATAACCGGAGAGCAAAATAATTCTCATTGTTCCCCTCTCCCACCACCTTTAGTTAAAGGCTGACTGCAGCAGAAGTACAAATTGTGCAGGATTATTGCAAACTGCCAAAGACAAAACACAGGGATATAGAAACACTGCACATTAGAGATGCCCATAGTCAGAGAATGAACGTTTAAAAGGTATTAATTTTCCATTTGAAATTAAACCAATTAGCATGAGTACAATTTTGGATGATTGTTTAAAATGTGCACAAGCATACGATAATCAAAGATCATTTTTCAAATATTTTCATTCTAGAAGGTCTTGATCAGGATAGGGTATTTTACAGCTGTAATGCAAAACAAAGGCTTTTTCACTTTTTACTGTTATTCTGAAACATTGAAAGAATCACCATCAGAGAAAAACTCATGCTTATTTTGTTTTATCGAGGTCACTCCACATAATACGAGATTAGCAGTGGTAGGCTTTCTGTGTTGATAAGCTTTGGTATAGGAAATTTTGAAAAAATTCAACAATATAATAAACCATAATCTGAAACATTTTTAATAAACATATTTACATTTCTGCTGTTTTTTTTTAAAGAAGAAAGAAAACCTGGTTTTATGACTTGCTAAAAACAAGCATGTGATGAGTAGTCAGGCTGTTCCTGCTGTTTGCTTCCTCAAACAATATGAATGCCTCACCTACATGGATTTTTTTTTTTTTTATTATCTCTAACCATTGCACCAGTGCTGGTATTGCTACAACAATGCTAGTAAATGTTGTGCTTCCTAAAGCAGACTAGTCATTGGTATTTTTACCACTATGCCACCTAGTACTGAAGTTAAACACAGGGATGAAAATGCCACTGGCTGGCTTGCATTGCTGACACAGGTGGAAATGAATCAGTGTAGGAAGAAATTAAGAAAATTCTCACATCAGATACAGTCTTAAAAGCTTGAGTAATGTTTATATCAGCTTTATTATGTAGGAGGGCCTCAAATCTAAGCACAACCTTTTACAGTCCAAATAAATTCTACCTATTTTATATTTATAATATAATTTATATTATATATAATAATTATAATATTTATAATGACCTGTGATGATTTATAGTTTAAAATCAGCTTTGTTCATATGTATTTAGATAAGTTGTTTCTATTTCCAGTAATATCTATTTACATACTAGCATAAACTAAGACTATTTACACATGACAGAACGCTAATGAATTGGTTAGTAGCACACTGTGTTAAACTAGGCCTTTTAAAATGCTGTGTGGAGCAGTGTACAGCCCACAGGGCCAGGCACCATTTTTTAAAAGCAAGTATAGTTAGTGCTCACTGATTATTCCTTCATACCTTTACTTCTTTCCCAGAATATTAGTTTAAAAGGACCCAGCAATGGTAGAGTGGTGAGGAATATACAATACCCCTGGGCTTTAGGAACTGTGACAACAGAAGCACAGTAGTCATTTTTGTAAAAGGAATTTATTCAGTGTTAGAGCAAATTAAACTGAAATAATTTAGTGAGTGATTAACAACATATTGAGCACATCCACAGTGAATAGGGGAAAAACAAACAAACAAAAAAAATTCCTTTTGTCTTTTGAGCCAGATACGTTTTCACCTAAGCTCATTTAAAGACAGTAATGCCTTCTGATAATGGCATGGAATTCCTCCTTAACTACAGGAGGAATGATGAACATTTGGTTTCACAACTGATTGTTTTGAGCTAGAACAGGGCAGCTATTTTTGATCAACTTTTATAAACCTAACTTTGAATTAAATTCAAGTAACCTAAAAAAATTTAAATGTTCATAAAGACAATAAAAAACAAAAACATGTCAAGGTTTGCTAGTCTATACACTATCAAAACAAAAAGCAGTCAAGTAGCACTTTAAAGACTAGCAAAATAGTTTATTAGGTGAGCTTTCGTGGGACAGACCTACTTCTTCAGACCACAGCCAGACCAGCTATGGTCTGAAGAAGTGGGTCTGTCCCACGAAAGCTCACCTAATAAACTATTTTGCTAGTCTTTAAAGTGCTACTTGACTGCTTTTTGTTTTGATAGGTCAAGGTTTGTTTGTCTGGGTGTTTAGTTTTTTGGAAGTAAGTGGAAGGACATCAAAACATATGGAGTATGTAGCATCATTACATAAGGAGCTGCAGCTGATACCATGAGGAATAATTTTGCCCCTCCACTGCAGAGCAGACAGAAAAAATTAAAGGCTTTTTTTTGTTTTTGTTTTTCCCTTATGGAGTTACATATTCTTTCATTGACATTTTTGGCCTCATTCAATATCCTTAAGGGCATCTGTCACCATCTATTTAAAATTTACTTGCACAGAGATTTATTAACTAGATTATTTTACAAACAGTCAGCCTTTCTAGTCTATTCTGATAATGGAATAAAACATGCTAAATATTGAAAAATAGCATTCTGGAGAGAGATTCAACTCAAGAATTAAGAGGCCAGAGGAATTCTTCCTTATGTAACGCCGACAGACCTCACTTGCTGGCCCCAAGGATAGAACCTGCAAGCTATAGGGTCTAAAGCCCTGCACTCTACCCATATGAGCTCGACGCCAGATGGCTCTCAGCCAAGGCTGTAGAGCAGAGACTTCACTCACCCCAGATGAGGTCTCAGTGCCTCTAGGTACTACACATATTAATCCTCCACATTATCCTACCATGCTTTCGGTCTGCTCTCTTCAAAGGTAATGATGAAAACATCTTATTTAAATAAATGTTCTGGATCCCACTTACTAATCCTTTAAATATGCATATTTTAACATTACAGTATGTTACAATGGCATGCATTGTGTGTTACAAAACAGCTGTGGGGGGGAATTAAATCCCCTACTGTAAAAATACCTAGAGGTAAAATATGCAAAAATCACCCAGGAGACTTAGAAACCCAAGGCTACATTTACCCTGTAGATTTCTGACAGCACAGCTACATCAGACAGGGGAATGAAGAGATGCAATCCCTAACCAACATACTATGCTCACAAAACTGCAGCTGTAGCTATACCCGCAAAGCTGTGCTTTTACCAATATAGTTAATTTATGTTATAGGAGCAGGTTTTATTAGACTGGTGAGGAGCGCTACTTTCTGAAAATTGCTGTATCTACGCTAATAATGTTTTACCAGCATAATATACCAATAGTGCTACACCGGCAAAGCACTCCTAGTATAGACACAGCCTTGGCCTACATTATTTTTCATAGTTTAGACCACATTTTCCATTGCTTCCTCACTCCTAAGACCAAGTGAAACTCAAATAATCATCAGTGTGACTGAACCACTTAAATATCTAAAACTTCGGAAAAAGGGAGCCAGACACTATTGAAAATTTCAACTCTGGTCTCAGAACACCAATACCTGCATTTAAGTTTTTCACTTTTTTTAAAAAATACATAGGCTCACTCATGTTAACAGGTTAATACATGCGACCAGTACTAGGAAACTAGCATACAAAATCATTTTCTGGAAGTAGCTTTATCAAATGACTACTTCCAAGTTCTCTCTCGAGTGCACATTTTTAGCCATTTTTTAATGTTATGACTGGAATTGTTTGGGATTTTGATTTTCATTATTTTAACAACATAGTCTGTGACTGTGGGCTCTAATGAAAGAATGAGCATACCAAAGGTCTCTATATGTTCACCAAGGGTTTGCAGGAACATTCACCCACACAGATGAGATGATCAAGTGAGGAAAAAAAGAGGAAAAAAATAGTTTTATGCATTTCCACAACAAACAGAGAAAAATTAATTTAAACCTACCCCCCTTGACCACCAAGAATGGACTCCAGAAAGAACCAATCTTACACCACATAGAGATAGCGGATCATGCTATATCAAGGAATGCTTGAGTAAAAGGTACTCAAGCAAAAACAAACAAACAAAAAAAACACAATACAATTTCACACAACTAGGAAGAAAAAGGTTGCATTAAAAAGCGCAAATGAAGTAAAGCAAGCGTATCACCACAGAAATAAGCAGTTTGCAAAATTTCCAAAGATTAAGTGTTTTACTTTAAGTTAGCTGGCCCCAAGCCAATTATAAAAATAAAGATGAGAGTGACTGCATTAAGTTGGATTCCAATTACTGCAATCGTCTGGAAAACATGTGGGGTGTGGGTGCGCATGTGCACTTGTGAGAGAGATAGTTTGCATTCCTTTGAAGCACAGGGAACAGGTCACCTGCAGGTTTAAACAAGTATTAATGGCAAATTCTGTCACTTGAAGTCATGATTTAAGGACCTCAGTAAATCAACAAAGACTGAGTCTATAGGTGAAGTTCTCTGTACTTAGATGATCATGATCACTCCCTCCGACCTTAAAGTGTATGATTTTCTTCTGCCCTTTATCTTGTAAAGGCAGTGTATGTGAACTGTTCAGTGGGTATTGGCAATCACAAAAATAGAAAGTAATATCAAAATAATTCACAATACTTTCAGTCTCATTACTGTACAACAGAGCAACACCTACCTTCAAAACCCCAATTTGCATTAGTGTGTGACTGATTTTCAGTTGCGCTGTGATTTCTGAAAATTTTATGTTCTGTTTGATTACTAAATGGCTACAGTTACACTGCAGCGATCTGTCCACAGAAGTTACTGTTGGAAGAGTTGCTCCACCAAAACTTCTGTTGACAGATCATGGCTACACATAAAAGCAGATTGATCTAAAGGGCCCCTGGAGCATCTACACATCTTTTTTGTCTAAAGTTTCTGTTGACAAAATGCATTGTGTGTGTAGATGCTCCACAAGTTTAGCTGACAAAACCCCAGTTCTATCCAAAAAAACTCAGTACTGTAACCATAGCCTATGTGTATATAGAGCTAGTCATTAGCAGGATTGCCAGGAAATCTACCAAAGAAATTAGGGAAGTAGATCCTAATACACACTTCTCCAACACTTCATAGACAATGATATTCACATAGACTATGGTTTCCCAAACTGGGGAGTGTGCCACCCCAGGGGGGCGTGAAGACATTCTGGGGGGGCCTGAGGTGATCCAGCCCCCCTGTCATTTTCCCCACCCCAAGAAAGATCCAGTCCTTTCTTCCTGCTCTCATTTCACATGGGCAACCCGGTGCGGGAAACTGGTGAAGGCCCACATGGAGCTAACTGCCTCCTGCAAAAGGTAAGAGAGTGTGGGTTGGGGGCGGGAGGAGAAGGATGGGGTTAGATGGGGGGTTAGCAGTGCCTGGCGTTGGGGGAGGGGAAGGGCTGGGGCTCACGGGCAGCTGTGGCGGCTGGCCCACAGCAGCACCAGGGCTTGGGTGGGCGGCTTGGGCAGCTGGCTCCAGGAGCACAGGGGCTTCGCTGGCCCCAGTAGCATGGGACTCAAGTAGGTGGCTTGGGCAGGCGGGAAGCCCCAGCAGCGTGGGGCTTGGGCGGACGGGCAGCCCCAGCAGCGTGGGGCTCAGACAGGTGGCCAGCTTGGGCTGCACCAGGCACCCACAGGATGGGGCCTTTGCTGTTAGTCTGGATGGTCCATAATCAATCTCCTAGAATTTCCCAACTTATGAAGAAAATGCAGCATCATTTGTTTTGGCTCTTTCTGATGTTAAATTACATTTTTATCAAATTTTTGGGCCAAGAAAAATATTTCTGCTTATTTTTAATTTTAAGTAACATTTTTATATCAAGGTTTGGTGTTTATTTTAAATTATGAATTGAATTTTTTGTTAAAAGGGGGTTGGATGACCGTACAGAAGTGTTGGGGGGGGGCACATGAGAATTTCTCAAAAATCAAAAGGGGGGCATGATGCCAAAAAGTTTGCGAACCACTGATATAGATACTTGTGCTTGAGAAACTTCAGAATTTACCAGTATGGTTTTGGACTCTCAGAGTTAATTAGTGCCTGGGGAGAGAGAACAACGAATTTAAAAGGACACAGGTTCTCTTTAAGGCAGTTTCCCAAAGTGTGGTACATGTACCACTGGTGGCACTCGCAAAGATTTCAAAGGGGTACATGGCAGAAAACAAATTACTAAAATCAGAAGATAAACACAGGGACAGCACCCAGAGAGGAGGTATGCTGATACCGCCAAGGTTCTGAAAGGGGTACACAAATGTTTTCAGTTTGGGAAACACTGCCATAGGGATATGGAAAGTATTGGAGACTTATGAAGAACAGACTGAAACCCATGCTCCCCGAAGTTAACTTTCTGAGATGAGCTAAGCCTACCTAAAAATCTAGGTAAGATAAATGTATGCAGAACATTTGTGTGTGTGGGGGGGTGTTTGAAATTCTCTCTCTTGCAATTTGATTTTTCCCTCCTGTTAAAAGTAAACAATGTTCTGTTTTAAGGAGACAATTTGGGTCACTGTATTCATCACTGGCCACAAGCTCCTGAAAGGAAACACTGCAGATCCTGAGCCAAGCCACTGGGAGTAAGGACATTCACTACAAAGGGTACTGCACCCTAAAACCTGGTGTAAGAATGGGAGAAGTGTGAGGATTCCAAGATCTCAAAACAGTGTGCTTTCACACACAAAAGAACAGGTCAGAAGCACAGCTAATACTGAACCAGGGCAACATGAGTTACTTTGCCTTTCTTCCCCTGCCTCCCCCACATGAATAGTTTGAGAGCCATGTATTTGTTTTTCACAAGTACAACCCACCCACCAGCAGAAGCCAACATGCCAGAAGCTGGGGGTGGAGGGACCTACGGATAGGATTCATGGAAAGAAAGCAAAAATTAAGCTGATCAAAACTAAACACTGAGCACTACAAACACCCCATCTGCTGTGCTAAATGCCAGTTTCTGCTTGGCATTTAGCATGCCCTTTATCAACACACAATTTAATTTTAATTCCAGGCACTGTGATATAATCATTTAAAATGTGCAAAGATAATCAGAATCAGAAAATGATATACACTATGAAGTCTCTACTCTCCAACTACTAGTACAATATATAAATACATACTGAGAACGCACAGGATAATCTTGTTTCAGAAGACACTATATCTACTTAGTTTATTCTGTGAGAAGCAACAATTGCTTAGTTTTGTAGCCCTAGAGTTACCCTTCATATAGATAAATATGAATGTTTTATGACTGAAATATGATACGCTAACAAATGGAAGATTGTTATGGTCTAAATATAGGATTGGAATTCTCCACAGTTCTAAGTCCATCTCTTATATGCATTCACTCTGTGGTTTTAACCAAATCATAACCTCACAACCTCAGTCTTTCGTCTATGAAATGCGGATAACTTGAAACTCACATGGCTGAAGTGTGGATTTGTTTATCCTTGTAGAAGTCTTTGAATTAGAAAGACACAAGTGCTATGTATTAGGATGTCTCCCAGGAGATCAATTAACTTTTTTTATTAATCTGCTCCAAATAGAATTTAAAGGACCTCAGTCAACTGACAAAAATGCATCAAAAGCAAAAATATCTGAATTTTTACAATGTGAAAGATAGTTGGCAAAAAAATAAAATCCAGTGTGAGACTGGAACATAGTACAGGTCAAGCTAGTCAGCTGACACAAATACAGCTCTGTGGCTTTGAAGTTCTGGTCAGGGTCATCCATGGTAGTAGCTTTCTCAGAAAGCCTCCAAAATTTTCATGGTGGGTTAGAAATAAAATGATACACATGAAACAGATAGGAAGTCAATAAGCATTGCAGGAACTGGTGGTTTTCAAAGGGAAAATCTTCTGTTTAAATACTCCCATTTTGAAGTTAATAAATTAAGTTTATTATTATTGTCACAGAGTTGTAGTCAAAACTGTACATGCAGAAGACTAGACTGAGTACTACTTCACAATCTGCAAATTACGCTCTTTGAGCCACATAAACCTGCAGATTTCTTAGTGCTATTATGACAGATGTCCCTACATTAGTGGTGATGAGTTCAATTTAAATACAGTATCTAAAATGTATAGGAGACCTACTATTCATAAGCTGATAGGAAAGACATACAGGGGTCACACTAGCAAGCACCTTAGACCATACTGTCGTAAGGCCTGGTCTACACTAGGGAACAAAGTCTATCTCAGATACACGGTTCTAGCTATGCCATTAGTGTAGCTAGAATCAATGCATCAGGATTTACTTCGTTCCCTAGTGAAGTTCAGGGTTCTTCAGGCTCGCGCCAATGTCCCTTACTCCACACAATAGCATGGAGTACCAGGGTTGACAGCTGAGTCCAGAGAGATCGATTTTGCCACGTCCTCAGGGACGCAGAAAATCAAACTCTGCAGGATTAGTGATGGTGCATCAAACGCTGGGTAAGTATAGACATACCCTAAACAGAACATCATTCACTCCTGGCTGCCAGGAAGAGGTGCTAGGGTTTTATCAGCTCAGAGAGGTAAATGTGTTAGTTTGTATCTTCGCAAAACAAAGCGAGCCGTCCTGTAGCACCTTAAAGACTAACAATTTTATTTATTAAGTAATGAGCTTTCATGGGAAAGACACACTTCAGATTCTGCTTCAGAATAAGAAGTGGGTCTTTCATGAAAGCTCATCACTTAATAAATAAAATTGTTAGTCTTTAAGGTGCTACAGGATGACTTGCTAGGGTTGTGTAAGAATGCTTTCCTGACAAAGCTCTTTCCTTCTTTATCAGCTTAGGTCTTTTTGGTGCCTCAAATTTGAAGCCTGCCTTAATTCCCTGATCTGACTGTCAGAAGGGGTTTTGCTCTCTTTCTACTGCAACACTGTTACTCTTGTACTCGAGCATTTTTCCTTTTTTTGAGAGGTGGGGGGGGGTAGGGCGTGTGGAGGGGTTGGGGGGCATGTCTTTCATGAATATTTCAATCTCTGCCTTCCTCAAGGTTAAGAGACGGTCCAAACTCTAGTGCTAATCTCCCACGAGGAGCAGCAGAATGAAAATGACATCACTTTGGTAAGTTTAATAGTTACCTAAATGATTTTGAAATAGGAGCCGTGACATTAGAGACAGTATTATTAATTTCATCCTGTTGCTTCTAGTTAAAATTAAAGCAATAGCAGGGCACTGCAGCTAAATGTAGTCTCAGAATGTAGCTGGCTCTGCATCAGTTCAGCACTTTGAACTAGCATCTTCATGCTTATATGTATCTCTGTACTGCCACGTTAAGCCAGAATAGCCTAGCATGGGTAAAACATACTCAATGCAAATTGTACACATGTGGGAGTGCATATCTGCCTCCCCAATAACACTTTATTAAAACAGTCTGCTAGATTCTCCAAGTTCCACGGTTCACACAGTGCCCAAAACTGTGCCACTTGAAGAATTAATCTGAAAGTTGTGCTCGCTCTCTTGCGGAAGGTGATGCTTCAGGCCGTGGCAGTGATGTGAGAACAATACTTTCAGTAAATATACTTCCAGTAACTTTCATGTGGAATTCCTTAGAACTAGTTTAAATACTGAAGGTGAAAGCAAATAGCATTTGGCAATGAGAACTTTTAATTAAAGCATCATTAAGGCATTCAGTTTGCAAACCACAATCTGTTTCATATTGCACCCAAATTACCTATTTCCTTCCTATCCACTAACCATAAGAGAGTATTATTTTGGATGCATTTCCCGAAGTTATGCATTGGACCAATATTACACCACAGATTTAAGAAAAGGCTAGTACTATCAGCTTTTGGCCAACCGTCAGCATGGAGGATGGATTTCTTGGATAGCATCTCTCTTCACATGTAGCAAAAATGGGGCTGGCAAATCTGGGATGAAAAGATTAGCCAACATGGGTAACCTCTGATGAAGAGGGGAGAAAATACACAAGAAAGTACACCCCAGGTAATACTACGGGGCTACGTTTGCACTAGAGCTTTGTTGACGGAACATGGCACTTTCATCAACAGCTTTCTGCCTCTCCCCCATAAGGCAGAATGCCTTTCCTCGACAGAATAGGTTGACAAAAAAGCCGTGGATGTTCCCGGGGGCCCTTTGTCAACAGACAGGGCTTCCAGGTCACCAGGCAGCCCTGTCTGCTGTGCTTCCAGTTGGCTGCTCTATTGAGAAAGTGGCTAAGCAGTCTGGCTGCTCTCTGTCAACAGAGCAGATCAACAGAGTGATCCAGTTTTGTGTGTGGCTGCAATCTGTCAACAGAACTTTTGTCAGAAGATCTCCTCCTACAGCAATTTCTGTAGACAGGTCACTCTAGTGTAGACATAGTTCTCTAATCTTCTCCCAGGCTAACAGAAGTCCGGCTTGACTAGCCTGCCTTTTCATTATGAAGTAGGTAGACTGCCAGCCTGTAATGAAGCAAAACCCAAGCTCAAGCCTATATCCCCAGCTATGCCAGCTAGCCCAGGCTTAAAGCACCCTCAAACCAGTATCTGTGTAGCTGTACAAGGGTTAAGGACAACCAGCCAGGCGAGAGCCTGAGCTAACACTGCAGTGAAGACATACACTATAAAGGACACGAATTTTTTGGAAGCAGAAACATTTTCTGCAATAATTAATAATGCAGCCTTTATCACTTGACAGAGCAAACCTGTGACTTGCCAGTGGAAATTAGAGGAGTACATTTTTCAAGCTCTGAAACAGATGAAAGGGATTTTATTGATTTTAATAAAAATACATACAAGGCATGGCTTCAAGACACCCATGTGTCTAAACATGACTACAAAACAAAATGCAAAATTGACAATAATAAATGAAAAGCGGTATAACTTACTCCATTTTGAACCACCTCAGATGGAGGTAGAGGGCTATGGTAGGGAGTAAGTAGAAGAGGGAGAAAGTGTAATTGAATAACAAGAGGAGCAGAGAAGGAGAGGGAGGCAGGATACAGTAATGAAATGGAGAAGAAGAATAAAATGGCAGATGCTACCCCAAGGACTAGGTAAAGGTAACTGGAACCCCTTTAATGTGCACATTCCACACCTTCAGAATGAATTTGAAACTGCAAAGTACAAAATTAAGGAAAACAACTTTCACCTAAAGGCTCAAAAATAAAAGGCAGACAATTTGTTCTCTTTTAAATTATCTCATTCATCATTTTAAACTCTTGATCTTGCCAGTATGGTAACCATGTCTGTGTTAGACCCTGGAGCAATTAAATGGTTGTTAAAGGGAGCACTGTTAGAGAGCCCAACTATTTTCAGCTGCAATTCTAGAAGTGAGCTTTTTTTATATGCTATATCAACTCATATGACCAGAGAAACAGTCAACACCTGTACCGTCTTTGCTTTAAAAGATGGTTGTTGCATGCACCTCTGTGTTTCGGCCATTACTTTTAGAGTACGCCTATACTTACTGGGAGATTGACGCGGTCAGGGTCAATATTCCAGGTTCAATTTCACATGCTTAGTGGGGATGCATAAAATAAAATTACCAGGGCTCAACAATTAATGCTGGTACTCCTCTTATCAGGAGGAGTAAGAGGTCAACCGAAGGGTTTCTCCCACTGAACTCACTCTGTGAGGGCAGCCTGAGAAGTCAATATTAGATATGCAGAAGCTATACAACTGTTGTAGCTGGAAATGCATATCTAGGATCGACTTTCAGGTCTACTGTAGACCTGGCCTTAATAAAAATGTACATTTAAAATATTACAAATTAACAGTTCAAATGAACGGGGATTATTTTCTTCAGTTCTAAAATTACAGCTGATTTAAAACTAAACATATTAATACTTCAAACAGAATGAATATATTTGATCAAAGATTAAAAAGCAAATCTAAAAGAAAATATATTGGTCACTACATTCTACATTTAAAAAAGAAGGCTTTCAAAATCTAATATGTCACAACTAGCTCAGACTACTGAGAAATGAAGATTTCCTATAGGAAATATGACTATCATGAGTTTTCACAACTTGGAGAACTGATGGCCAGCTGTTACAGAGACTGTTACTTAAGACTACCGTATTAGGACAGGTCTACACTACTGGGCAATGTTGAGCTCAGGTATGCAACTCCAGCTTTGTGAACACTGTAGCTGGGATTGATGCACCTTAAAACAAGTCACTGCGCAGTGTAACCCTACCCTATAGGGTGGCGGGGGGAGTGTTGAGGGGAGAAAATCTCCCATCAACTTCCTTTACACTCCTCCTTCTGTTGGAATACTGGACTCGAGGAGAGAGAGCAACTGTGGGGCAATTTAGCAGGTTTTCACTACACCCACTAAATCAATCCCCATGCATTTTTCTCTGGCCCACCCAGCTGATTAGTACAGCATGTGTACTTACTGCCAGCAGCATGTGTACAGATGCCCCACTCCCCCCACCTTGTTTTGTTTGCAGCTGAGCTATTCCTAAGATTCTCCTGCTAGCTGTGCACAGGGGAAGGAGGAGGGGAGAGGAGAGGATAGTGACATTAGGTTATTCTTCTGCCCCTGTACCATGTATCTGCAGAGCAGGGATCGGGTACAGGTAGACACAGCTGAGCTGCTCCAGCCTGAAACACTCACTCAGTAAATGACTCACTCAGGAGTGCAGAGCGGGGAGGATGAGGAGAATACAGAGTAGGACAGATTTCCCCTAAAGAGAAAGAGGGTGGCTTCTCTCAAACTGAGGCTGTGTCTACACTAGGAAATAAAGTCGAATTTATGCCATTAGATTTTATAAAGTCAACGGTGAGTGTTCACATGTTTAGAAAAATCGACAGTGTGTCCCCATTACCTTTGCTAAGTTCAACTGTCAGCATTGCATTGTGGGTACCTATTCAACAGTTCCTGCACCCCCATTGCATTCTGGGTTTCTATGCCAGTGTGTTATGGGACAAAATGCATCATAAGTGGTTGTGGGTGTCTGATGTCACCATCCCAGAGTGCATTGCCCTCACTCACTGCTCCCATTGAAAACAAGCTGCCAAATGTTTTTTTGTGCCACTTTTGCACAGCCTGTCCCAGCACACACTGTTACAAGGCTAACCATCCAGTCCTGAGAAATGTAAAATGCAGAAATAAAAATTTGAAAAGTTTTAATTTGGAGCTATTGAAAAGTTGGTTTTTTTGGTATTGTTGAGATGCTTAATTTTGATAGTGTTATCTTGACTCGTTTCATTTTGACCTGATAGCCATGCGGTTGGGGAGTGGGGGAGAACAGCTGGAGAGCCTGGCAGCTGCATGGTGGGGAGGCAGCTGCGTGTTGCAGCCATGTGATGCAGGGGGCTGCCAGAGAGCCCAGCAGCTGTGCGGTGTGGGGGGCAGCCAGAGAGTCCAGGCTGATTCCTGCTTCCTATTTCCTACTTCCTACTCACCTGGAGAGCAGTGGAGGTGAAAAACATGGTCAGAATGGACACCTCAGGGGCTTTGTTGGATACTTGTGGAGGTCAATAACATCAAATTAAACAACACTGTGTCTACATTAGCATTAAGTCAACCTTGTAAATTCAAATTTGGTGTTACGCCTCAGACAAAAGCTGGAGTAGAAAAGACGACTTTAGGACCCCTTAAAATCAACCTAATGATAGGCGTAGTGAGGACAGGTACATTATAACATCGACCTAACTCCCTTAAAATGAACTTTATTCTCAGTGTAGACATAGCCTTACTCAGCAGCCACCAGAGCACATCTACAGTGTCACTGTCACACATATCTAGTCTGTGTCATACACAGTCACCTATCACACTCCATCTGCGTCAGTCTGTCTCACACACACAAAATGTTTTTGTTTCTCTCTCTTTCTCTCTGTAGCCCCCAGTCCCACCCCTTCTGCCCAAGACTCTACCCCTTCAGGGAGGCTCAAAGCCATCCTGCAACCAGTACCAAAATTCATAGAGTGGTCCTTCTGCAAAAATTTTTGTCCTACACCTGCCCTAAAGAATGCGTGTGAAGACCTACAGGTGGCTGAACTTTTAGATCACTCAGGCAACAGCCACACTACAGTAGCTGCAATCTGCTCAGGTTTGATCTTGCAGAGTTTCATTTTGCACCTGTGAGAAATGATGCTCTCAGCGGTCAACGTTGACCCTGCACTCCTTGTGAGAGGCAAGGCATAAGGAGGGTTGAAAGGGTGAAATGCTCCCGTCAACTTTTCACCATGTGGTCAGCTAAAATTCCGTATCAGCGGTTGATTTCTATGTCTAATGTAGAGACAGCCTTACTGATTAACCTTCTGCAAGCTGATGACATTTTTATCCCACCTCTAACACAGCATATAGCATCAGGATTTTCCAGATCTGAAGAAATGGGTCTGTCTCATGAAAGCTCATCACTTAATAAATGATACTGTTAGATTTTAAAGTGCTACAGGATGCTTTGTTTTGTACAGTACGCTATATATAATCCAAATGTATGCCGTCACTGTGATTTTACTTTTAACAAACAGAGAAAAATTTCAGTCACAGCTTTGTTCTGAACTTGTTTCTAGAGTTGCTTCCTGCAAAACCCTCGTCTCTCAACCGCATCTCTGCTTCAGATGAAAGCAAATTCTTACATCTGACAAGTATCAGAGGGGTAGCCGTGTTAGTCTGTATCTGCAAAAGCGACACGTCCTGGGGAACCTTACAGACTAACAAACTTTTTAGAGCATAAACTTTTGTGGGTAAAGACCCACTTCATCACATGCATCTGACGAAGATCTATTAGTCTATAAGGTGCCACAAGACTTCTCGTTCTTACATCTGAGTTCAAACTAGTAGGTCAGCTCTGGTCTGGCCACCAGAGTAAATCAGCACAGTACTGCTGCATCTCTATGTAGGGTTTTAGCACCTGAATGCTGAAATGTCCCTTGTGGAGTTTACTTTTAATCTTTACAGGAAATGGTTGCCTAGGGTAACAAATTGAGAAGTATTAGCGGTCCATTTATGGCCCTTAAATAGCACAGGCTGACTTCCTGAAGCAGGAAGTCATATAAACAAACAAATTCTCACATCTCTACACACAGAAAGTACACTCCACAATTTGTCTTTGTCTTCTGTGGGAAAGGGATAGGCAGAAACTAGGTAAGGCTATTATATTGTATTGATAATAGAGCAGCTACTTTAGAGAGAGAGAAACAGGATAGAGCCAAAGTAGGAGATTGTCCTGATAAGGGAAAGGCATGGGTTGAAAGAAAAGAACTGCAAGCACACATGCTATCGTGCTAGAAATGATTGCTGCGACAAAAATTATTCTGCAAGTGAAAAATTAAGAAGAACTGAGTTAACCACTCCTTAAGGAGCCAAATTATTTGCTGAGGACTCAAAGGGATATCAGATGGTGTCTAATGTAGAAGACTTCTCTAAAGAATCTAAATAATTATAGGCAGAAAACTACAGTGATGGCCTCTATCACACATCAGCATACAGCATCTTCACTAGGCATACTACAGAACTACCATCAAGTAGCACTTTAAAGACTAACAAAATAATTTATTAGGTAAGCTTTCGTGGGACAGACCCACTTCTTCAGACCAGGTCTTCTTCTTCAGGTCCGTTCCACGAAAGCTCACCTAATAAACTATTTTGTTAGTCTTTAAAGTGCTACTTGACTGCTTATTTTGTTTTGATAGTATATAGACTAGCACGGCTTTCTCTCTGTTACTAAAGAACTATAGTTGCTTTGGTGCAGCTTAGTTTATGTCCATTTGTTGTGCCTTGTTTTATAGGCAGGATTTTAAGCTTTTTGGAACAAGAACTACCTTTTTACTATGTGTTTGCACAATTTTTAGCACAAAAGTTTCTTATCCAGGACTAGAGCTCTTAGATGGGGGTGAGCAACCTTTCTGAAGCAGAGTACCGAAATTTGACCTTTTGATTTTTATGTACGGTTCAAGTGCTGGTGATACTTTTTAAAGACACTAATAGTCCTACTTACAACAGTTTCATTAACAAATAAAGATGCAGAGATTTAGAGTTTAAGTGGTAGTCAGCATAGCTTTGAGCAAGTTCCCAGTTGTATGGGGGTGGACGGCCAGGGCTGAGTTGAGCTCCTGCCTCATTTGCCAATGAAAATGCTCACATGCCACTTTTAGCACTTGTGCTGGGGTTGCTGACCCCTGTCCTAGACACTACCAGTAATAGAAACATCATTAGATAAGGGCCCTTTAAAACACGAGGCTGAAGAATAATAAAGTTTTTTAGTTTTTCAATTCTATTTAAAAACAGCCACGTATCTTTGGAAAACAGATACCTTGAAAATCAAAATTGAAAAACTAACTCCAGCTTCACAGACACAAAACTTTGTTGGCAAGAACTACTGAATCAGTTACATTAGTCAATTTAAAGGAAACTTTTCTCTTGCAATGTTTTCACTTGTATTTTGACAAGTCTTTTTATGAAGACTACATGAAAGTTGAATTGTGACAAACTTACTCCACAGACTAAGCATCCTGAATATAAGGCTTTTGCTTTGACATGCAGAGTGACTGTAATGAGGTAGAAATTTCAGAGTGAGAGAGAGAGACAGAGAGACAGAGAGAGAACCCTAAAATCTAAACTATCCTAATGAAAATTTTTGTACCAAGGTCTAGAAAGAAATGTTGAGTGTCAAGACACCTAAACATACTTTCCTAACCTATAGAGCTAAAGGAGAAGTTTTTTAAAGCTAATGCCACTTTAATATCTTTTGCAATGGATCATTGAATTTTAAATATACAAAATAAAAATGTAAAAGTTTTAGAATATTGTGAAAAATACGGTACTTTCCCCATTTTCACATCCTAAACATCTATACTGTATGAGTGCCAAAAGCTGGCACTGAACAACTGGGTATGGGAAACTCCAATATTTACCTGTTTATTTCCTCTGAAGCATCTGGCATTGGCCTCATAGGAAGCATCAGACACTGGAATTTAGGCTAGATGGACCACTGGTCTGACCCAGTTTGCCTGCTCAGCATTTGTCCACTGCCCCTCCTCCCCCAGCAAGTTTTGGCCTCTTGAATGAGGAGTTGCTCGTAAGAGGTGTCATTGAAGAGGGACAGGGTATAGGAGAGGATGCAGGAGAGTTTGTCAGCTGAAAACTGCAGGGTGCAGCTGGAAGAAACCATGTCTAACACTCAGTGGTCCAAAATGACACATGATCAGGCTGACTGGAAAGGGAGGGCTGGATCCTGTATACTGGCTGGACACTATCCTCAAGTGCACCTCACGATGACTGCTTCTGATCTCCCTGACTTCTTGGAAGGTCAGGTTGAGCAGACAGCTGGGAGGACTATGGGTAGCATTTCTTAGGCCCCTTTTGCCCTTGTCCTTCCTCCTGTAAGAGCCAGACATTGGAGCCCCTGAGGATCTAGACTGAGTCAGAGGAGGTAGAGGGCAAAACAGCTCCCTGGACTGCTGCAGGGTGTGCAGACCCAGGGAATGGAGGGTGGCTGGGGGGGCTTTAAGCCCATGGAGCCTAGAGTCAGCTCCAAAAAAAAGCCCCGAATGTTCTACTGGATGGTCCTGTACTGTATCTCCTGAGACAATCCAGAAGCCTGCAACGAGGAGCTGCAATGCATGGCAACCGCTGATGAAACCACCCTGGTACCAGAATATGTTGCATCCAAAGCCATCTGGAGGACCCAGTGGGCCACCGATGTGCTTTTGTTCAGCAAAGTGGTGGACTTGTGGGCATGATCCTGTGAGAGTCTTACAGGTTAAAGTTATAATGTCCCATCAGGGCCAGAGGGATAGACACCTGGAACTGTAAGCTGGCCATCAAATAAACTTTTTTTTCCAAATAAGTTGAGTCTCTTGGCCTCTTTACTTTTGGACATTCTGCTTGGGTGGTCCTATCTATCCCCTTTATTCACCACAGACATACCAAAAGATACTGGGGGAGATTAGAATACAGATACTCAAAGTCTTTTGCAGGACCACAGTATATCTTTTTTACTTTTCTGGATGTAGTGGGAGAATACATTTGAGGGTTTGCCACAAGGACTTCACTGCTTTGAGCATCCTTGGGTGGATGGACCATGCAATCTTTAACAAGGTGGTATCCAAGATGTCAATGAAGATCTCATCTGCCTCTTCAGCAACCTCTTTGATCTGCAAGCTCAGATTCTCCATCAACCATATAAGGAGGGCTACGTGTTCCTTAAAATTGTCTGGGGGACTTCTGGAGTGAGAAGGTCTGACCACTATCTTGTCCAGGGACAATGATGACAGCATCAACTGTGAGAGGGTGTTATTTCCTTTTTTGGGGGAGGATTCCATAAGTTCTGGGGTTTGGTGGCAAAGCTGGCTTGTCTAATGTGGCCAGAGAAAGTTGGGGACACTCAACTGGCATTGCTAGCAAACTTCACTCCTCCCCACACAGTTTCAATCCTGCCAGTGGTGTGCGGGGGGGGGGGGGGGGGCGGCGCGGGGCGGGGGGGGGGGGGGGGGGGAGGAGGCACTGTTCCTGCTGCACCAGCACCAAGACTAGTGCCAACCTGGATACCTGCATCAATGGACAGCTGTCTCTTCTTGGTGAGAGGCTCAAGTCATGGGCTGATCCCAATCACTGTCCTTCCCTATCTCTCCCAACCCCCAGTGACCAGGGTGGGGCTGCTGATGCCTGCATTTGTTCGCGGACCCTAGTGGTTCACAGACAGGAGTAACAAGACCCCAAACAGCCCCTCCAGGATGATAATGAACACTTGAGGGTGACCGATGGTTGGATGTTTGCCAGTACCAGTTGAACAAGAAATGCTAGGGACCAAGGTCACAGTGAAGGAGATCTGTACCTATGGTCTCAGAGTAACAGTCAGTGTTTTCCTCTAATTTTTATCATCCATTTGAGTAATAAATTTTGGTATGTTCATGGAGGCATGTATTAATGTGCACCGAGGTGGCTTTTGAGTCTCTCCTGGGGGGCTGCCCAAGTGTTCAGTGTACAGGGAACACCAGTTACAGTACTCTGAATTAGAACCAGAAATACGCAGTCAGACAACAGGAGACCAAAAAAACTCCAAAGAAAACACAATACTTTTTTTCTGAATAGTAAAGTTTCAAAGCTGTATTAAGTGGTTGTTCAGTTGTAAACTTTTGGAAGAATAAGCATAAAGTTTTGTTTGCCATTATGAACATTTCAGATTTATAAACAACCTCCATTTCCAAGGTGTTCAAAACTCTGAGGTTCTACTCTAATCTTAATTTCTGGAGTAAACAAAATTCCTTATTTTTTAAAAAGCCCAAAACCAAATAGATTTAAAATTTTTCCATTTTGTAAACAACTTTCAAAACAAATTATTTGAGAAAATAAATGGTATTTTTGGTTTATATATTTTGATTCATCTTCGATTGATACACCAAAATGTTACACATTGCTTCACAAATCTTTAACTCAATTTACATTCATATAAAGGATAATTATCAATATTAAAAATAACCAGGTTTTTGGTAAACAAATATATGCCTAATTAATTTATTGGATCTGTTGTAATTCTAAGTGACCGATACCTTCATTTAAGTGAAATTCTCCTTCCTTCCAGGAATGACCTCAACAATCCTGCTGTCTCACCATTTAGACAGAATAAAAGCTAGAGCAGAACAAATCTGTTCATCGAATGCAATACTAGAACACTAAAATATCCAGAATTTGCAAATTATAATTACAGAAATTTCAGAAAGTTCTCCAGTTTGAAGTACTGTTTTGCCTACATTTACATAAAAGGTTAATAGAACAAAAAGAACTATATAAACAGTAATTCCAAAATTTAAACAGAGTGATTTAATTCTGGATGACATTCCAGATTCATCATCTGAAATTTTATTTCTTCCATTTACTGATTTGGAGTGAGATTGTTTCTAATACTAAACTCTTAGCAATGTTAAAATTAAAAATATATCTGTTATGAAAAGCAAAAAAGATACAGCCTGATATTTGATACAAAGTATAAGACTTTACACATTTTTAATTTTTATTACTCACACTGATTCAATTCTGAAAAAAAGCTTAATCTATTAATTTATTTACTGCTGAACATGAAGGAAATATGAGGAACAGGGTAGATTTTTTCATATTGTGAAGACAGTATTATCTATCTATATATATATAAAAAAAAAAACAGAGTGTAGTGTCATAGGCAATAAAAAGACTTACCATTCATGTTGAAAAGCTAGCTTTCAGAAACATATTGCTCATAATATTAATCCAACATTTGAGGAAGTTATACTATCTCTAGGGATACAAGCACTGATCCTGTAAAAAAAACACACACACACACACACACACACACACACACTCCCTCCCTCCCTCCCTCTCTCTAGAATTGTAGTAGATAGCACCCCGAAATGCAAAAATCTTGTCTTCATTAAGAACTCCTGGAGATGTGAACTTACTGTCAAATACTAAACACCAGTAGTGAACATCAGATCGATACTCAGGATGTCACTGTTGCAGCTTAATTTTGCTCATTAAACTGCTTGTTTTCTAACCAGCATTATCTCTACATGTCTAAAGCAACTGAAAATGGCAGGGGAAAAAAGCATTCAAAACCCAGGATGTTTTAAGATGCTCTCAATTCTACCAAGCACTGGTTGTTTCCATGGCAACATTAGACCAGAATTATCTGTTGAGTTCTACCCAACCAATAGTTACTCTAAAGCTTTAATTCATCCACAAAATATACACCTCAATATTTTAGATTTAACATTTCTACCCACACAGTTAACATTTATTCCACTGAAGCTCTAATGTGTTTTCTCAAAGGCTTACAGGATATTCCATACTAATACATATAACTTCTTTTTAAACATATCTGGTACCATGATGAATCAGAGTCCCAAATTAAAATTTTCTCCTGTATTAATCACCTCTATACCCCACACTTCAACGAGAATCCCAATACATATATTAAAAAAGACGGAATATTAGTGACCCTTCTAATAAACTGTATTAACCAGATTACTAATGTTATCTCACTTTTCATAATTATGGGAAAATGGAAGGTTGGTGTGAGTAATGGAGATAGGTGATTTGGAGATTCCTATTTACAGCTTGAGAACATCTCCTAACCACTCTTCTCTCCACATTAAAATGACCAGAGTAGATACTGAACTGATCATGTTTACTTTCCCTGAAACTGAAATACGTAATTCTGAAAGCTAAAGTCATATTAATTTGGTTCTGATGGTTTTATAAAGATTGGACAATGACCAGTATGAGCTATTCAATCATATGTGCACTCTCAATTTTTTCCGTAAAATCAAAGCTGAGCAGTAAGAAGAATCAAACTTCCTATCAAAAGAATCTAAATGGGACATAAAATCATCTCATCAAGAGACTCTTTTAGAAACACTTTATCCATTTTGCAGATTGAAAAACTGAAACAGAGGACAAATGATTTGACCAAGGTCAAACACTGAGTCACAGAGACAGGAAGACAACCCAAAGTTCAGAACATATACCCCATTCCCCTGCTCATACTACTAAACCACAATTCTAGATAGCTAATGGCACAAAAAAACCCACCAAGAAGCAACTTCCTCTGTACGTAAGTAGTTGCATCAGAAAGTGTTTTGCAAAATAAGTACAAGAGAGAAGCAGAACGTTCAGGACATTCCTTTATTGTAGAGGGTGTCCTATTAACAAAATGCACTTTTAAATCAATGCCATCTCAGTTTTTATATATTTATAAGAGCCCTCTTGCTCTTGTTTCTTTTTAGAATCAGAGTATATTTGCGTGGAAGAGTTCACGAACAATTTACCAGATTGAGCATCATATGGTGTCACCTAAACAGTTAATAAGAACACAACAACTGCATAGACATAGGTAGAAGGACATTTATGAACATTTTAAAATCCCTTATCAAAGAAAATACAGTGTGCTGCTTATTTAGATAATAGCTCATCAATAAACCAATTTTATGCTACATTATTCTACAACATGAAGGAAAGCTATTATGAATCCAGATATGATCAAGACTAATCTTTTTCTACTTACTGTTGTACTCAGTGAAAGCACAGAGTCAAATATGTTTAATGTTACTTTCTCAAGAGAAAAGCAAGACAATTAGCCTCTTGGGACAGACAGGCTCTCTTTCTACATCACAGCACTTGCTTTTCCTATCAACCTGAGAGCCACAACAGTAGTGAATTAAGAGTCCTAAATTTAGTGTATAGGCACAAAACGTGCGTGGCAAGGCATTATTCTCGTTCTACAGATTTAAACTGAGTGCAAAGACTTATAGTTAATACCTGCAAATTTGAACTTAAAATGACACACCTATCCATGACCACTCAGCCAGCAGTTCACAAACATTGCTGATAGAAAAATGTTGCAATCAACATACATAGCTTTTGCTTAAAATAGCACTTTAAGAAGCAGCTCTCGCTCATTATGTTTATCATCAACAGACATGACATTCTATTTCCTCTTCAAACATGTCATACAATCAAGCTTGCCTTAAATTAGACAGAAAGACCGGCTTGTATGCAAACAGGTCACAGCTTGAGAAGTCATTAGCAGGTCCATGCCATTTTTTCATTTTATTAAATGAATGACACTGGTACAGTATTTGTCAAGTAGCCTTCTCAACATTTAAGTAGTTTATCAGAACTTTAAAATAGTGCCTGATTAAATGTATTCTCTCCCTCTTGTGCAGAAACATGTTTGGTATTACAGAGTGGTACAGGCAGACATGTTTGGGGATCAAGACTCAATGGTTTGTTGGGTTTGGAAGTTTCTACTTAGTGTTTTCCTCCCTCAAAACTCATTCTTCACTCTACATGAGAGATTTTGTATTAATTATTTAGAATATCTGAGTGTGTCACATGCATAAATAAATTAAACCTCACTACAGAGAAAAGGGAACTACTAGGGCTGTAAGGAAGTAGTAGCCTCATTTCAGAAAGGGAGATGCCAAAGCACAGAGTGACTTGCTGAGGTTCCCACAGGAAGCTTACAGCATAGCCAAGAATGGAACGCCTATCTCCTAATTCTGATTCTTGTGCCTTAATGGCAAAGCTGTCTATTCATCTCAACGTATAAGATATTTGGCCCTCCCAAAACATGGGGATCTCAGAGAGAGAGAGAGAGAGAGAGAGAGACAGAGAATGTAATAAAGGGCCATCAATATGACAGTCTAATGCCTACATTCTGCCTCTCTTGGTCAACAGCAGCATGGGTCTGAGAGAGCTGCACAGACAGGGTTTACCTCAATGCCTGTAGAATCACATGCTCTGCATGTGCACAGGAATGCCACACTGCAGATAATCCTCGATTTAACGGACTAATGGTGGGGAGGGGAGTCCGCTATTCCTGAAAGTCCATTAAATGCATGTGTTTATTGTTCACCCACTTTGGCCAGGCTCCCTCAGACCCATTTCCTGCACTCAAAAAAACCCTCTACCACTCACCAGAGCTGCCACCACTGGAGGAGCTGCATGTGTTTGGGGCCTCATTGCATGAAGCCTGCAGGAGCCAATACATGGCCTGGAAGAGCCGCCACCTGTGCCACCACACATACAATGAGAGCCAGTCTGCCTGTGTATATGCCCCACCACTAGCGGGAGGAGCGTATGGCGGCTCCAGCAGAGGAGGTGGTGGCTCCTCCAGGCTGCTGCAGCAGCAGCAGTAAGTCTCTTAACTTTTTTGGTGGGGGAGTGGAAATGATTTTACGGACCCCAGTGGACTTTGGGAACAATGGGATAGACATCTCTTGTTCCTGAAGACTGCTAAATCAGGGTCCATAAAATCAAGGGTTTACTATACAAAGAAGAAACCTTTAAAGAAAAAACCCTGAGTTTATGCCCCCCCATTTTTGCCTTTTACCAATAAAGGTGGGCATTACCTATTTCAGCTACTTTTCCTCACTCTAACAACTCCAATCCTGCCTCCCCACAAAACTAGTTTATTCCCCTCCACCTCCGCTTTCCATTTTTTGAGGTTACAGCCATTCCTAATCATGGACTTTCAGAAATTCAAATTCACAATTAACAATGTGAATTGTGTTAACCTGGCTTTTTTCACATGACAATACATTACTACCCCACAGGAACATTTTCAAAGGATCTATTACTTTAAATAGTAAAAATTGCTGGTGGTGTTCCAACTCATTGCTGAATCCAAATTCACATATTACACGATACAGGTTACATTTAAAACCAAATGTAAGGTATATAAATAATAAGACAAAACATTATTTACCATATACGTTGCTCTAAAAATAGGAAATGGGGACACTGTGATTATTTACTTGGATTATAGTGTACTTGCCACCTTCCAATTCCACCCACCCAGAAACATGATTACAGAAGATATGGATACAAATTGTTAATTTGTGTTAAAGTAGAGGATGTACAAAACAGTGACGACATGTTTGATCTCATTAACTTTGCTACTGTTTGCCCAGAATTATGAACTTTGCATATCTTGTGTCATTTATAAAATAATGTTGGGGGAGAGGATACGTCCGGCTGCCTGAGACAATCTTTCTGTTCACACATTTTATACAATAAAAATAAATTTGCTGTCTTCACCAAAAATTAAGATTATTATGAAATCAACATAATTGATAAGTAGTGTTATAAATTAAAGTTAGTATATTGACTTATCCTGCAAAAGTAAACCATGAATTTATGCTATATTTTTAGTGTTAAAACAGTTACCATAACATGGATTTTGAAATAACCATTAAAATAAATGACACTATATTTAAAAAAGCCATGTAATTAAGGACCTAGTCAGCTTAACATAATAGCTACCCTTCCGAAGCTCAAGGCAAAGAAAACCAACAATTTAAAGCAAGTAAGCCATCTATTATTGTTAAAACTAACTAATTTAGATGTGAAATACTAGGGGAAAAAGTTCACAGAAATTAATTAACATTTGTCTAACAAACAGGAAACTCTCAAATGAAAAACTCTGTTACCAGACACCAAGTCCTTTAGAAAGAGTATATTTCCACCTGCATGTTGCAATAGTTTTCTTTAAACCAATACTTCATGTGTTATATTACAAAACGGCTGATAGAACATACAACGGTTTGTCTATTTACTACATAAAAATATTTTAATTAGCATATGAACTGCATCTTATCAGCAGAACACTTACTTGATCTGTCCCACAGGGCAGCAAGCTCAGAGAAATGATGGCCCTCATTTTCCAGAGCCACTTTCTGTTCTTGTAAAGCACCCTTAGAGTGCCTATGAAACAGTCGGTTAGCAAACCCCTCAAGTCTCTGCAAAGCTGTGGACGTCCCTGTGCACTGGTTACAAGGTAGGTCCCGTTGTGCTGCCATTTATATACATCGATAATTTACTTTTAGAAAATCAAACAAGCTAAAAAGAAGCTGAACAATTTAAACAGAAGCTAAGAGCTATGCATGTGTCAAACTTCCTGAATGCAGTGTTTTCTAACCACAACTGCTGCTCTGCTTCCTGTTAATATAAAACAGCGCATTAGGGTGCTTTTCTTAGCAAAACTCTTTTGTTACCAGCTAAAGGTGGTGATTAACGAAGCTGTAATATTTCCCTTAAACTCTTGAGTTTAACAGCTTTTTCATTTAAAACATATGATAATGAAAATACACAACTGTATGTGATATTAAGTGAAGGAAAAATATCAGAAACAACATAACATTTAAATATAGTTACTATAAACATATATCAACCAAACAAGTTACAGGGGAAAAAGTCTAATGACTAGTTCTACATGTCCTTCTCTGAAGATTGTTTTAGTACTACTGTAATCACATTATAACATTATAGCTAGTTAACTAAATTATGGCATCCCTACATTTTCTACATGGGGTTAACTTGTTAAAACAAAGGGTATTTTATACTAAACAAAAGTGAACAAAAACTACCACTTTTTTCCTTTTACATTTAGAAAGCCAGAACAGAGAAAGATAAAGAACAGTTTCTTGTCTACAAAAGAACAAAAAGTCAGATTCTGACAACCTTACTCATACTGGCTGCCTCTAAACAGCCTTCCCCTTCCAGAATGGAATACAAGTGAGAAACAAGGGTTCTTTAGAAAATTAGGGTTTTTCCCCCAAAAGGAACCTCATCTACATGGCTGTTTTTTGCTTCTGGAAAAGTCTCTTCTGGAAACACAACTGTGTGAGAATACGCAAATGAGGTATAAGATATGTAAATCCACACTTCATTCGAATTTTTGATCTCACTCATTTGCATTCCCCTTCTGAAAGAGAAATAGGTGGCCACTGAGTTTTCCCTTATCTCAAGTGTCTATCAAAAAGTCAGGGGGTCACTTACCAAAATAGGTATTACCCACTGAGGGTACAGGTAGCAGATCCCAGCCATTGGTAAAGAAATATATACATTTCCTACCATCCCAGAAGAAAAAAACAAGACACTGAAAAATACTTAATTAGCCTGCAATTTTAAACACTTAATATATCTGTGAATACCTAGCAATAATAGTGCTGGTCCTAGTTCTTTTCTTAATCCTGCCCACCTCTTTAGGAGGGCTTCTGTCAGTCCTCTTCCTCCTTCCCCCACCTGACCCCAACCAACCTGTTGCTGTGACCCCCAACAAATTCCCTTCTAAAAGAGTTCAGGGAGACAGAGAAGGCACAGGGTGGGCAGATTGGCTCCTCTCTGGTCCCTTCTGTAATACTTACCTGCACTGAACATCTGCCACATTTTTTAGTTACTAAATTGCAACATTTTGACCCAAACTAGCCTAGCCTACTGGGCCCTGATCTACTGTGGGATAAACAAATACTCCCCTCCCTCAAAACAAACCACCCACCCAGGCCTAGTGGGCATTGAGAGAAAAAAATCCTTCCAAGCACTTAAGAACAAGGTGACCCTGGGCAGAGTGTGAGGAAGATCTTTTCCCATTGGTGGGAGATCAGGTGCTACACAGCTCTAGTGCAAAGAGAGAAAGATTTCCTAGAACTTCCTAAGGCACAAATACTTGCTCCTCCCCTCTCATCACACCCTGCTACTCCAGGTGCAGCCACCTCCTGTTCTTTTCTGGGCTGTCCAGGTCAACTTTTCCTATCCTCCCTCTGTCCCACCAACTGAAGAGGGAAGCTCTAAAAGGGACAAGAATTCATTTTCTTCCAGCCAACAAAAGACCAACTGCACATGGTTACAATAAGGATATTCCCCTGACTCACAAGAGAGGTGACAAGACTACCAGAAATGTTACCAACTCTCATGCAATCTTTTATTTTAAAGCCCAACTCCCAGGACCATGTGAAATTCTCAGTTTTCATTTTAAAAAAGTTTTCAGTATTCCTGATTATGAATAAAGTGTGAAAAAAAATCTGAACCCTAATACTCAAAACGAAGGAGATATACATTTATTACTTTTAAAAATTGAGTCATCATTTCTTCAGTTAATATCATACTTCTGAACACTTGAGGTAAGCAGTGTAAGAAATTAATTTTTGAGAGCATGAGAAGATAATCCATCAGACAAGTCTCAAAATAGAGTATATTTTCCAACATGTCTAATTCGTATACCAAATATCCCTATTTGGAAGGATTATCTAGATTGTTAAAGATATAAACAAACATTTTTTTCCATTTTCTCTTCAAAATGCTCTTTAGTTCAAATAGACAAGATGAATGAGATAACATCTAATGGATCAACTTCTGCTGGTGAAAAACATTCATACTTACACAGCACTAGCGAAGTCAGTGTGAACTTAAAATTTCATATTAATTTATACTTGTTTATATTGCTCTATTTATTATACCACTGTTTCTCAATCTGAGTTTGTGCTTATTTTATGATATGGTAACATGAGAAAGGCTCAAATTTATTTTCAGTAATAATATGCTATTACAGTTTTGTATTTTTACGTTTGATTTTTAAGTCATCAAAAGCTAGGAGTACATAAGACAAATCAGCCTCATGAAAGAGGCTATTTGTGCTAAAAAGCTGATTCCATCTTGCATTTATCTCGTTAGCACAAGTAGCTAGCACATGTTCTAAGGCAATACAGTAAACCCTTAAAATGCCTGATTTCAAGTTGTGTTTAACTTGAAATCCCAATCCCCAGGGCCCTGGCTCAACGTCCCCGCCCTCCACATGATCCCAGTTCAACACTCCCACCCGCCTAGCCCTGCTCGCTACCTGCGCCCAACTCCGGCTCACCCCTCCATCCCCGTGCCCAGCTCTGGCCCACCACCCTTCACCAGCAGCTCCGCCTCAACTGCCCTGGGCCCGGTTCAACCCTCAACCTGCACCCCCACCAGCCCACAGCCCAGCTCACTGCCCAAGTACGGTTTTGGCTTGCCACTCCCGTGTGTGGCTCTGGCTCAACCCCTCCCCCCCGACCCTGGTTCAAACCCCCTGAGCATGGCTCTGGCTCACCAACCCCATGCATGGCTCTGGCTCAACCCCCACATGCAGCTCTGACTCACCACCACCCCGTGCCCCCTGCAAGCCTAATCCAACCCAGGCTCAAGGCACTACTGTAGAATGGTTGGTTCCCCATCTCTTTCATAAGGCTGATTTGTCTTATGTACTCCTAGCTTCTCATAACTTAAAAATTTGCTTAAAAATCAAACATCAAAATACAAAACTGTCATAGGCCATGTCTACATGAGCCAAAAACTTCCAAATGGCTATGCAAATGAAGTGCTGAAATACATATTCAGCTCCTCATTAGCATGCGGGTGGCTGCAGCACTTTGAAATTGATGTGGCTCGCCGCCGCACAGCTCGTCCAGACGGGGCTCCTTTTTGAAAGGACCCCAGCTACTTTGAAGTGCCGCGGCCACCTGCATGCTAATGAGGCGCTGAATATGTATTTCAGCGCTTTATTAGTAAACTTCGAAATGGCCATTTGCATGCATTTCGAAGTTTTTGGCTAGTGTAGACATACCCATAGACTACTATTACTGAAAGAAAAAAATTGATACTTTGTCATGTTGGAGGGGATGGCTAGCTCAGTGGTTTGATCACTGGCCTGCTAAACCCAGGGTTGTGAGCTCAGCCCTAGAGTGGGCCATTTAGGGATATGGAGCAAAGAGGTTAAAAAAGGGATGGCGCTTGGCTCTGTCAAGAGGGCAGGGGACTAGACTCCATGACCTCCTGAGGTCCCTTCCAGGTGTGTGTGTGGACGTGCGTATGTATGTGTTACCATATAATCATAAAATAAGCAAAAACTCACAGATTGAAAAACACTGATATAATAAATAGAGTCATTGTAAAAAACAAGCTATTCTTGGTATGAAATTTTAAGTTTATACTCACTTCGCTAGTGCTTTTCATATAGCCTGTTATAAAAGCAGGCAACTGTTCAGGCAGGTTGATATACCCATAGAAAACTTCTCTGTACGCAGAACCAATGTTACCTCACCAACCTTGTCCATCTAATATCCTGTGACCAACACAAACACCTGTACTGCACACTTCCAGTTCAATTTAAAAAAAAAAAAAAAGTCTGCCCCTATTTTTCTCTCCACATATCCCTATTCATAGCTATCAAATCTTGGCAGATACAGTTTGAGCCCTTACTCTACATCCATTTGATAATATAAGACAACTTTTGAACATAATAATCCATGATAGACTGTATAAATTTTCAACCAAACAAGATTAAAACAAAGGTACCAAATGTGGAGGAGAAAGGTTTTGGTTTGATGTTTGGGGAGGCTGTTTGCACAGGGCTTACAAATTCCACTGGCCTCTGGTAAGTACGAAGAGTTTTTGAGTGACTATCAAAGCACCTCAAGTATATAAGCTTCTCCACTTTTCAAAAGCAGCCAGCAGTCAAGGACAGTTAAAAAACCAAAGATATCCTATCCACTACCGCAATAACCAAACGACCACTATAATAACCAAATGCACTCAATGGCAATAAAGGATATGCCAGGTTATGTACTAACTGTTAGGATCTTAGACAGTAGGAGCTATAAAATAATTACAGTTCTGCTTTAACTAACTGATCTCCACATCATTAGCCTGCTCCTGAATCTTAATATTTTGGTGGACGCAAACAACATTTTGAATCAACACATGACTGCCTATACTACTTGTATATATATTTTACTTTAATTACAAGAAAGAACTAATATTGTGTATCCATCCCAGTTTCTCTCTTCTGGTAAAATCTTCAGATTTCTTTTATCATTTTCTGCTTTCATCCACAAAGAAAGAAAAGTTCTGAGGCACTTCTTGGATATGTGTGTTTTTTCCTCAGTGGACCTATCCTATACCCAGAATTTGAGGATGGACACTGGATGCCTAACATGGTGATTGCTAGTGAAAAGAGGATAGGTAAAGAAGTTAAAATAGGGAAAGAAAAAAGTTAAAAACTACTTGGAAAAATTAGATGTCTTCAAGTCACCAGACACTGATGAATTACACTAAAGAATACTCAAGGAGTTGACTGAGGAGATATCTGAGCCTCTAGCTATCATCTCTGAAAAAGTCATGGAAGTCAGGAGAGATTCCAGAAGACAGGAAAAGGGCAAATATAGTGCCCAACTATAAAAAGGGGAAAAAAGGACAACCCAGGAAATTACAGAACAACTTCAGTGACTGGGAAAATGATGGAAAAAATAATTAAGGAATCCTTCTTTAAATAACCGGAAGATCGTAAGGTGATAGGCAACAGTCACCATGGACTTGTCAAGAACAAATCATGTCAAACCAATCTGACTGCTTTCTCCGATAGGATAACAAGTCTTGTTGATTAAGGGGAGGTGGTAGACGTGGTATACTTAGAATTTTGTAAGGCATTTGATACAGTATCACATGAATCTTCTTATCAGTAAACTAGGGAAATGCAAGACAGATAGGGGTATTATCAGGTGGTTGTGTAACTGGTTGGATAACCATTCACAGAAAGTAGCTATTAATGGTTCATAGCCATACTGGAAGGGAACAAGTGGGGTTTTCACAGAGGTTAGTTATGGGGCCAGTTCTGTCCAGTATCTTCATTATTGATCTAGATGATGGCACAGAGAGTACACTTATCAAGTTTGCAGAAAACACGCAGCTGGGAGGGGTTGCAAGTGCTTTGGAGGATAGGATCCGAATTCAAAATGATCCGGACAATTGAAGAAATGATCTGAGGCAAATAGGATGAAATTCAATAAGGACAAAACATAAAGTACTTCATTTAGGGAGGAATAATCAATTTCACACATATAAAATTTGAAGAGACTCCCTAGGATGGATTACTCAGAAAGGAATCTAAGGGCTTGTCTACACTACCACCTCCCTTTGATGGAAGGATGGGAATTAGGGCGTTGGGAGTTTACTAATGACGTGCTGCTGTGCATAGGCAGCACTTCATTAAGCAAATTCCCCCCCACGACAACTCCAAAGTACTGGCAGGTGTACCACGGCTAGACGCGTGCTGGTACTTCGAAGTTTAAAACTTCAGAGTTGCCGCAGGGGGCAATTTGCTTAATAAAGTGCTGCCTATGCATGGCAGCACTTCATTAGTAAAATCGCAACACCCTAATTACCATCCTTCCTTCGAAAGAAGGTGGTAGTGTAGACACAGCCTAAGGGTCATAGTGAACCACAAGCAAAGCATTAGTCAACAGTGTGAGACTGTTGCCAAAAAAACAACCCACACATTAACAGAAGTGTTGTGAGCAAGACACAAGAGTGAATTCTTCCACTCTACTCTTCCACTCTTCTCTGCAGAAGATAGGCCTCAGTTGGCTGTTTCCAGTTCTGGGCACCATGTTTTAGAAAAAAAGTGGACAAACTCAAGAGGGTCCAGAGAAGAGCAACTATAATGATTAAATATCTAGAAAATATGGCTTGTGAGAGAAGAGTAAAAGAATTGGGTTTGTTTAGTTTGGAAAAGAGAAGGCTGAAAGGGAACATGATAGCAGCTTTCAAGTATCTAAAAGGTGTTACAAGGTAGAGGGAGAAAAATATTCTTAAATTGCAGCAAGGGAGGTTTAGATGGGACACCAGGAAAAAATTTCTGTCATGGTGTTTAAGTAGTGGAATAAATTGCGTAGGGAAGTTGTAGAATCTCCATCATTGGAGATAATTAAGAACAAGTTGGATAAATATCTAACAAGGATAATATAGTTGGTCCTGCCATGAGAGCAGGGGACTAGATCTGGTGACCTCCTGAGATTCCTTCCAGTTCTAGTGTTCTGAGAGTCCATGATAATAAGGGGAAATATTAAAAAGGGAAAAATTGTTTAGCTTATTTGAATTACAAAATGCTAGGGGGTCCCTTTGTAAGTGTTAAAACAATTATAATTTGCTAATCAAACCATAATATTACATATCCTAATTATACAACATATTGTATAATAATAATATTAAAGTACTTGTATGATAAAGACATGTGTAAAAATATTATATAATAATCCCTTCCCACTGAAGTTTAAAAGTCTTTAGGAAAGCATATAAAGCCAAGTGTAAACATCATTGTCTTATAACTGAGAACAACAGTTCTTAGAACAATTGAGTGTTAGTAGAAAGTATCTGAAATAGTGAAACCTTGTCTCTGTTTTGTAAGCTGACAATTTACAAAAGAGACTAGAGAGAGCTGGCAGGGGAGAGGTAGGTTTCTTTTTGGAGACGATATGGATTATCTGCAAAGACTGCTTCACTTTTGAGAGAGCTGAGCCTGTTTTTTGTGTGCGCAAAACGGACAGTATCTGCTAACACTCTACATATTTTAATTGTTTTTCGTCTTAAGTACGTAAAAAAATTCCCAAAGGTGGGCATGCTGCTTTTGCCATACTGTAAAAGTATTAGTAATTACATATTGTAATAAAACCAAATTCTATCAAAGATTATCTATATATAATATTTTCTCCTTACATCCAACATACCAAATTTCAACTCCAATCAAGATTTGTAATCAAACTTACTCTGTTAAAATAGCTTTTTTAAACAGAACATTTAATTAAAAAAAAGAAAAAAAAACCTTGTGCAGTGATGAGTGGCACAGAAATTCCTACAAATAAAATGCAGGCAGCAAAATAAATAATCCTACTATTAAATAATGCTTACGATTACTTTAAAAAGTATCTTTTCCACAAAGATTTTGACCCTTGTTAGAGAGTCCCACTTGTGATGAACAATGTAAAACTGGGCCTGCAGTACTTCTATAAATAGTAATGCCAAGAGGGAAGCTGTTGTTATGGAAATGGTGATCATGTTTCTATTTTAATTTAGAAGATCTCTACTGGCATCTACTGCACATAAGTTTAATTACAGCAGTCAGTAACAAAAAGGCTTCCTTAGTAAATCCATCTATGCCAGGGAAGCATACAGGCTGTCATGTTCCAGTAGTACTAACATTTCAATTTTAAATTGGTGGCTTCCAAAAAGAATATGCAAGAGAATTTTGAAAAGCTCAGAAGAATATGCAAATGGCAAAAAAAAAGTAAAACCTGAACTGTAGAGTCCAGTCTGTGATACCAAAAGAGCAAGCTAACAGTTCTGTGCTTTATTTTCCCTTTCAGTTTATTTCTTGATAATTTGCTAAATTAACAATCCAAGACAATTAGGTTCTTCTTTTGCCCACAGAAGATTACAACCTGAAAAGAAGTAAAAGTTTTCTCATCACAGCACTACTAACAACTTCTGTTTTAAAGTATATGTCCTTTAAGACTTAGATTCTATACCTAGTAATCACGATCCCAAGATCAGTTACATATTGGTGGTTGTTGGGTTGCAGGCAAAATGCCCCATTAAAAAGACAGAAAAAAAAACAAACGGTTTGTTAGAAGATGTCATTAGTGCCCAACAAGAATTTCACCACCTCTTAAAGCTGCCAACTCAGCTCTAGCATGGCACCACCTACCTGTTCAGGCTCCTGTGGAAGTACTGCTGAGAACTGCTCTACATCTTACTTATGCAACAGATTCCTCAAAGGTCAGTAGGATGGAGGAGAAAAAGAAATCATTAATTGCTTCTACTCTGGCAAAAGAAGGAAGTCCCCACCCCTGCACACAGCACCTAGCACTTCTGATAAATTAACTCCCATATCAAGCATCTTCCCAGCCCCCACTGCATCTGGCATATTGCAACCCATTACAGTAGACCCCTGACTTACACACAGGTTGCGTTCCTGGGCAACCACATATAAGTCAAATTTCATCTAAGTGGGGACCAGGTCGGGGGGAGGGGCCCTTCGGCCTTCAGGTCCCCGGTCCTAGAGCCAGGAGCAGCGCTGGTCAGTTTTCTGGTTCCTGGAAGTGGCAAGAAGTTGGGAACCAGGTGGCAGCCGGGCTCCCAGCTCCCCTCTGCTTGAGCGAGCCTGGAAACTGACCTGTGCTGTGGCTTGAGTCAGTTTCCTGGCTCCCTGCTGTTCATATTTATTTATTTATGTGTGAGCCTGGAAACTGACCCGCGCTGTTGTACAGGTCAGTTTCTTGGCTCCTGGAAGCAGGGGGCACCTGGAAGCCAGGCGCAGCAGTGCTGGTCAGTTTCCCTGCTCCCCACCACTTGCGAGAGCAGGGAAATTAACCAGCACACCTGCCTCTTGCTCTGGGTTCCCCACTGGTCACAGGAGCCAGGAAACTGATGAGCGCAGCAGCACTGGTCATTTTCCTGACTCCTGCAAGTAGAGGGGAGCTGGGAGCCAGGCTGCAACCTGGCTCCCAGCTCCCCACCATTCACAATTTCAACTCGTGTTATTGCAAGAAATGCTGAAGTCAAAATCATGTAAGTCAGGGGTCTACTGTATTCACTTAGTAGCACAAACCCCACACTACCCAACATCTCATCTACAATGCTATTTCTTATAGTCCAAATGATTGTGGGATACAACTACAAGGTATTAAGCTTTAGGAAGAAACAAAAGTTGGCTTTGCTTTTTAACCCATTAGAAAATACATTCATATTTCTCAAAGCTCTGAAGCATGGGACATTTACTTCTGTGATCTGGAAATATGAGCACCCACACTAATGTTGGGAAAATAACCAATTAACCCTCCACCCCAATCAAAGATAAGAGGTGAGAAAGGGCTGACATCTTTCTCTTTTGACCCCCACTGGTATTTTCTAGGTTGTGTGACAATAAGAGCTCTCTTCAAGTAAAGGTGAAGCTGTTAGAATTAAACATTATTCAACAACTGACACACACAAGGGAAAACTTGGATAGTCTTCCTTGTATATACAAGTATTGGAGGGGTAGCCGTGTTAGTCTGGATCTGTAACAGCAACGAAGGGTCCTGTGGCACCTTATAGACTAACAGAAAAGTTTTGAGCATGAGCTTTCGTGAGCACAGACTCACTTCATCAGATGCTGGTGAGTCTGTGCTCACGAAAGCTCATGCTCAAAACTTTTCTGTTAGTCTATAAGGTGCCACAGGACCCTTCGTTGCTTGTATATACAGTGTGCCTTTATGGGCCCATACACGTGATGTAACATGTACAAAGGAGGACACTTCCAGGTTTCTACATCTCCTCCAAAAAATAAACCATTGTAGTTGCTAATTGGGTAAAACCACATTACATGCACAAACACCATCCCAGCACTACATCAGTCAATTAAAAAGTAGGATAACTAACTTGTGTTACTGCTGCTTCCAACACTCAGGCAACTTCAAGTCTGTACTTCAATAAAAATAGTGTATACAAATGTAAAACCATACTGTATTGTTAAAATGTGTTATTACTACTAACCTTTTTGTTTATAACTTAATGAACTGTATGAGCCAACAAAATTCTAATATAAAATCTTTAGATATATTTTTATTTCTCATTCTACATCTTCAAAGACAGTCAATCATTTAAAACCTTATTCACATAGGATAAACACTTATCTTATGAAATTTCTAACTTCTAAGACATAAGCAAGGTAGATGGGCCTTTGGCCTACCTCTCCACCCCCCACCATGTTTCCTTACATATTTTTTCGGTTGTAAAACATTTTATATAAATTACTCAACAAATTATTAAGGGGGTAAAACGAAACAAAAACAATTAAAATCAGCTCCGATACAACACTCTGAGATGGATGATTTTTCTATCAAAATAAATTTTGATTTAAAATGTATATGACCTTATTGCATGAAAAAAAAAAAATCAAAAATTTTTTTTCCACCATTTAAACGTAGCAGTTGCAGTATTTTATTTCTTCTACAGAAACAACTTAAGACATCAAAACTTCAAGTATAAAATACTTATATTGTACTTTTCCTATTTTGTTTTCTGTTGGCTATTAGATTCACTGGAAAGATAGCAATTTAAAATTTTCACTCTTTTTGCTCCTATTCGTGGCTGTCAGAGCAATGTCAGACAAAAATCTGAAAAAGTCAAGTACAGCCACATACAGATTCAAATTGAGACAGTTCCAGTTGTAAGTTTCAATTGCCACTAGGAGGAGCTACAAATGTCGAAGTGTTTAAAAGCCAGGTCATCTCTTTTTCTTGAGCTTCTTCAAATATGAAAAAAGCAATTCAAAAACGGTTTAATTTATTCTGTCACTTACCCTTTGCACAAGAAAATGGAATGGGTTATAAATATGCAGAGAATATTTTGTAAATTTCAAATCTCTTTTCATTAATGTAAACTGCCTGAAGTGTTTTTGGTAATAAGTCAAACATGCTTTCCTTCTGGAGAATAAAATGTGTGTTCAGGTCTTCATCAGATACTCATTCTTGCAAACAAGCCTCTTAAGGAGTTGGTACGTCAATTTTAAAAATTTTCCTTAAAACTTTGCACTGGGATAAAAAATAAAAAAGGGAGCAGAAAAGGAGGAAAGAAGATGGTTGTGATGCAGGCAAAGAGTAAAAGCAACTCTTGTCTCAGTTCTGACAAACTCACTACACACAACTTTCGTGACAGGAGGACAGCATGTTAAGTCTGTACTGAAAGCTCGAACAGGTTGCACCTCCATGGTCCAGCACTCTTGCTACCTGACCAGTCCCAAATGAGGGAGTTTGCCAGATGTATTATAGAATTAGAGGAAATTCACAGGAAGCATGTGAATAGGGGGCAGGGGGGAATCCCACTGAAATGTTGGGCTCGATGGGACCCTGAAGTCATCGAGTTCAATCCCTTGCTCTTCACATGAAGAGAGATTACAAAGCTTGGAATGGTTTACCTTAGCAGAACAGACATGACATTTTTATCTGCTGTGTATAGATAAGGTAAACTGGGACAACAGAACCTGAGTCCTCTAAGCATGGCGTGATAGTTTATTAAATTAAATATGGGAAACCCAAAGCCACAAACAAGAAATACTTACTCAAATGATGTGTAATTAAACTATGGAACTTCTTGCTACAAGACTGAAACACAGAGGAGACAGAGCTCAGGTTTAAAAAAATAAAAAAAGACAAGTGTCCAGGTCAGTTGGCAGTGACACTTACACACACTATTAAGGGGTCTGCTATCACATTTACCTAAATATTTGCAGTCTAGAGGGATCTCTGTGGTGAATAATATTTCTTTTATCATGTGACTGGTATTGGAGGTTAACAAGTCTCTCTCTGATGCAGTGCTCAGGTATCCCTGTCTTTCCGACTCCTAGATCAAACTTCTCCAATGTTATTTACACAAGTTTATCCTGGAAGGTCAATCAAATTTAAATTAGCATAGAACATATCTGCTCACTCAAATGCTAAGATGGTGACAGCCAAGCGGATGTTTCATCTTTTCTCTTTACAATACACTGACTTCTGAATGCAGAGTGGACTTTGATGTGTGAAGCCCTATATAATGAACGTTCTGGTTACGTTAGGAGATTGCCTTTTCTTACACACATTCATAGCCATTGAGATCAAATGGGTTGACCTGCTACTACAAGCTGTGAAACCTGAACTTGATTTTCTAGGTATAGGAGGAGCTCAATGGAAGAATCTCATTTATGGAATCAGTTTTCTTTACAGAATCAAATGAGCACAAGTTAATTGATCAAAGAAATTTAGTAAAGCCAGATTTTACCATGCAGGAATGGCTAGTAAGATAAATTGCTGTTTGTTTTTAATTGGCTTAAGGTTTTCTTTATTAACAGATGTGTCATACAAATGTATGTTCTGCCCAAGACTTATAACTGGTTCCATTATATATTTACCGGTAAATAAAATGTAAAAAAAATGTAAATTGTGATGTCATTCCTTCATTATCTAATATAAAATAAAAATTCATGAAGCATTTACATAGAATGAAATACCATAAAGCAATTCTGAGCTACAAGTAACGTAGTTTATTTAGGTATCAAAATACTCTCAAACCATACATGACAAATGGTAGGAATTCTCATGAGCTTGCTTACTTAGCAGATGGCAATAAATGAGAGGTAAGTATTCACTTCAGTTTACCTTCATCTCTTTAAAGGTTAGTGTGCACCACAGCCTTGAAATTTGGCCATGGAGAACATTGGATAATTCATGAGCCCTTCTGGAGGCAATATAAGCTAGAAATGCATAGAAAACCTATTCTGTGACAAAAGCCAATAGTTTACAATGAACTTTCTAATTAATATTGTTGGGATGCGGCAGTCACATGTACGGCAATTTCCCTTGGTGCACTAAACTAAAAAGCACTTAAAAACATGCCGTGAGTTTTTATCCTGAAGTATAAGCAGCTATGCTTTTCTTACTGTAACAGGCTTGTCACTTGAAATGTAACAGGACTCCCCTCCCCGCCCTGCAAAACAATCAAAATACACGTGGTTATTTGGAACCAGCAATTGCAAAGCTATACAATTCTCAAAAAGTCTCGAGTATCCAGTAATCCCCCAAGATACATGAGGGCTACATTCCATGAAACCCTCATGTACCTCGAAATTTGTGTAAGTCAGGGGCTTGGGCGGTGGGCTGGGGTGTGGCAGGGTGCAGGGGAGTTAACCCTGGAGTGGGTTATGGCTGCAGAGGGAGTGGGGGGAGTGTAATTGAGCCAGGTTCGCGGGGCGGCTTGGGGCCAGGGCGGGTGGCAGAGGTGGGAGTCCCCCTCCTCACTGGTGGCACTCAAGGTAAGAGCTAGCTCCTGCCAGCTCTGTTCCCCTTTGACAGGGGGATCGCCTCCCCACTCACCCCACCCCCCTCACTTCAGTGGCTGCCTGGGGCACAAACATGTCACTCATATGCTTACAGACTCATAAAAATGAACTAATGATTCTAGTCTGCCCAGACTATCTACTAGCTCTTGCTTCTTAAAAGTTCTGGGCTTCCAATTTTTCTGTTTCTCAGTGGAATAAAAAGTAGCATGTGCAAAGACAGACACAAGCTGGATAGGACTGGTTTTGTTCTGTGCTTATGTGGTCGTGAATCTTGGCCAAGCAGGGCAGAGGCGTGAGTTCAGACAGCAGACAAAGAGTGTATAAGAAAGAACAAAGGCAGCAGACAAAGGAACAGTGGAGTGGACTGGAAGGAACATAGGAAAACATCATTCAGCATACACATAGCTTCTTATATTCCCTACACTTTTGCCAGAGAAAATCTGTCCTGACTTCCAGAACTAAGAGATGCTAACTCAAAGTATTTCAAATATTTCCCTGGGTAAAAAAGGAAAATGTGTCAAGTGTAAGCAGTGCAAGATGATGATGTAGGACCTACTTGCAAGAACGAAACATCATAAGGAAAACTGCTTATTGGGAGAAAATAATGTGGATGAAAATGTGAATAGTAACTTAAAGAATCAGTAACTTTAATAACTTAGCAACAATTTATTTTGCAATGCATCATTCGCCAAGACTATTACTTTTAGTAATTTTAGTGATTTGAAAAGTATATTCCTAAGTTGTTTGCTGTGTTGGATGTTGCTAGGGGGAAAAAAAAAAAAAAGGTTAGCTTAGCTAGTCGTTATAGCTTGCTTAATTATTTAACTAGGTTTAGAATCTATCACTCAAGAATACCATGTAGAGAAAGTGTCAGCAAGAGAAGTCTAGAGTTGTCAGTTGCCACTGACAGACATTGTCTTACTTTATATCACAGAATACACGGTTCTGTTTTTGGAACATCATGTCCACAGACCATAACAGTGATGCCATAAAATTATTCCCTATTTTACTTCAACATAACTCAGCTCTCTCAAGGCAGACCCATTCTATACATTTTTTTTTTTTTTTTTAAAAAGAAAACAAGTGCCAGTGAGTTCAACAGGGTTTACTCCAAAATTAAGTGTACTCTACAGACAGTCAATCCTAGCTCTCTTGGTAACTTGATTTAAAAGCAGCGCCTTTTTTTTTCAAAAATTTGGTGATTTAAATAATCTTGATTTAAATCAATCCACCCTGCTTGCAAACACTTTTTGGTCCTGGCTGACAAAAATAGACTCATAATTCTTCAATAAAACCTGAACAAATCATGTAACTACCAAATGTACTGGCAGAATGCCTGATTTTGCAAGATACATGTTGTGCCTTAGTTTATCTGACAACATGACTGAACTCTCAGAAGCTTTTTTCCCTACCAGCAGAAAATTATTATAGATCTTAAGAGCCCATACAAAGTAATCTGATACATCAATTTGAAATTCAGTTTTAACCTGCTGTGTGAGTAGTAAGACATTCAAGCAGTCTGAAAAAGACACTAAATAGTACAGTAATGCTGCCCTGAGTCATCACATGGCAGTGGAGTTTGGGTCAGCTGGATAACAAAGACTGTGCTGCTGAATGAAATTTGCTTTATTCTCTGCATATCAAATACATAGAGCATCAGGGAGAAGCATCACAGAAGATCCACCAAATAACTGAATAAAGCTGGACAGAGATTAGAAATACAAGGTAATGCTGAAGTGTGTGCTACTCAGGGGGGATGGGAGGGAGAGAAGTACTGTATTATGATTTATCAGATGAAAAACACAAGATACAGAAAGAATAAAATAGTATTAATTTATATACATAGAACACATTATTTATACCAGTTTTCAGACATAAATCCTAAATTTGGCAAATTTTATTATGCTCACAATAAAGATTTATGGATAATATCTAAAAAGCTTCAGCTAAGAATTTAATTGCGTAGATTCACAAAATATTAACCCATAATTTTCTCTGCTGCCCTCTGAACCAAAATATAAAGAAATATTAGTAATGCAGTGCCTTGCACATTTGTAAAATAGTTTCTCTCTAAAATAGGTGGTCAGTCCTATACCATTAACCAAACAGTGGTGTAACCTACTGCTTACATAACAGAAATTTTCTATTTGCTATACATAAGTCAATAGAAAACCAAGAACCTATAACTTCATCATATTAAAAAAAAGTCTTCCAGTGACTAGTGCTGAGCATTATCTTTATAATGGATTTATTTGTTTCCATGAGAGGCTGAAAATTTTTTTTTTATTTCAAAAATACAAAATTCTTGCTCCAAATTCAAGTTTTCATATATCTGTATAAGAAAGAGAATTTACCAGTATCCAATAGTTACTAGAAATCCCCTCTGAACATTTAGGTTAAAAATTTTAGTCTGGACTTAAATAGATCTCCAATGTAGTAAATGCAGTTTTTGCCTGTGATGAATTTTGCCTGTTATTCGTCATATGCATATAAGAAGGTTGTCAATTACAATTCCAAAGCTTCCCATCTATATCCAAGTCTTAGTAATATATTGATATGAAGTACAAGAAAATATTACTAGCATCATGCATTGCAAACAATTTGACTGCTGTATTCTACAAGCTCTGTGTGCATTTGGAGTAAATGAAAAACTGAACAAAGTTTTTATAATGAAGAAAGAGAAGTTACTCACCGTAGTAATGGTGGTTCTTCGAGATGTGTCCCCGTGGGTGCTGCAGAATAGGTGATGGGCTCGCCCAGTGCCACAGATTGGAAATCTTCCAGCAGTTTCTCCTGGATCGCGCATGCGCTGGCGCGCGCTGCTCCCCTCCACACCCCCGGCCACGTGCGGGATCCGGTCCCCGCCAGTTCCTTGACCAGCCGCCTCGAATGCTCCTGAAAAACACTAGACAGAGATCCAAAGTGGGGAGGATGGGCAGGTGGTGGAGCACCCACAGGGACACATCTCGAAGAACCACCGTTACTACGGTGAGTAACTTCTCTTTCTTCATCGAGTGTCCCCGTGGGTGCTCCACAATAGGTGACTACCCAGCAGTAACCTAAGAAAGGAGGTGGGTAATCGGTTTATGTGCAGCTTGCCCCCGAAAGGACTGCTGTCGACAGACGGGTATCCTCTTGGAATACCCGATGTAGGGCATAATGCTTGGCGAAGGTGTCGTACGATGACGAGGTCGCCACTCTACAGATGTCTTTCAACGCGATGCCATTGAAGAAGGCTGTTGACGCCGCCACCGCCCTGGTGGAGTGAGCCCTGGGCAGGGCCAGCATAGGGGTCTTTCGAAGCTCTGAATTCTCTGTGAAGAGAGGCCTTCCCCTTTTGACCTGGGAGTGAGAGACACTAGAAGCCTGTCTGTTTTCCGGAAGGATTTAGTTCTGTCTATGTAGAAGGCCAACGCCCTCCTCACATCCAGGAGGTGCAGGCGTGCCTCTTTGTTGGAGCTGTGAGGCTTTGGGTAAAACGAGGGTAAAACTATTGGTTCGTTAAGATGGAACTCTGAAGAAACTTTTGGAACAGAGGCTGGGTGCAGCCGTAAGGTTACCGCCACCTTTGAGGATACTGTGCAGGGCGGCATTGCCATAACTGCTGCGAGCTCACTCACCCTGCAAGCTGATGTAATTGCAAGGAGGAAGGTTGTTTTTATCGTAAGGAGATGTAGGGGAACTGTGGCTAATGGTTCAAAAGGTGGACCCGTTAGTGTGCTGAGCACCAAGTCCAAGTTCCACGATGGTGGAAGCGGTTTCCAAGGGGGGTAGAGGTTTACCAATCCCTTCAAGAACCTGGTAACTATAAGATGGGCGAATACCGTGGGCCCCTCCTCTGTATGCTGAAAGGCTGATATAGCGGCGAGGTGGACTTTTAGCGAGAATAGGGAAAGCCCGCCCCTCTTGAGGTCCAATAAGTATTCTAGTATTATCGGTATAGGAACGTCAAGGGGAGCTAACTGCTTGGCGGAACACCAGGCTGTGAATCGAGTCCATTTCTGCTTGTAAGTCTTCCTGGTGGAGGTCCTTCGGCTACTTTCCAGGACTTGTTGTACTCCCTCCGTACATGTGCTTTCTAAGGAGCTGAGCCATGGATTAGCCATGCTTGTAGGCGCAGACCCTGAGGGTGCGGGTGCACTATGGACCCCTGAGCCTGCGTGAGTAGGTCTGGCGCCACCGGTAGAGGGAGCAGTGGACGGTCCGACATGCGCAGAAGCAAGGGAAACCACTGCTGCCGATCCCACGTTGGGACTACTAGTATCATGCGAGCTCTCTCCCTTCTGGCTTTCTGCAAGGCCTTGTGGATAAGCGCTGTGGGGGGGAACGCGTAAAGTAGGGGGCCCTTCCATGGAATCATGAATGTGTCCCCCAGGGACCACCGCCCCACTCCTGCCTTGGAGCAGTACTGGGGACACTTCTTGTTGGGCTGGGTGGCAAACAGATCGATCTGGGAAAACCCCCATGTATGAAAGATCGGTCGTAGCAGATCGGAGTGGATCTGCCATTTGTGCTTGAGTGCGAAGCGCCTGCTCAGCTGATCTGCTTTCACGTTGTGAGCGCCCGGCAAGTACGAGGCTTTCAACATTATGTTGTTGGTGATGCACCAGTTCCACAGTCGGACTGCTTGCGCACATAGGGCACGGGATCGGGCTCCTCCTTGTCGATTTATGTACAACATAGTGGAAGTATTGTCTGTATTGATCCCGACTACTTTGCCATATATGTGGTCTCAAAAATGTTTGCAGGCGTTGAACATTGCTCTGAGCTCCAGTATATTTATGTGGAGTGTCTGTTCCACAGGGGACCATAGCCCTTGCGTCACCTTGTCGCCGATGTGTGCTCCCCATCCTATGTGGGAGGCGTCGGTAGTAAGAAAAATAGAAATTTGCGGTTGGTGAAAAGGCACCCCTGCTAGCAGGTTCTTGGGGTTTACCCACCATGCCAGGGATCTGCGCACCTCTGTTGTGGGTGACACCACCCTGTGGACAGTGTGGGATGCCTGTTTGTAGGACGCTCACCAGCCAATGCTGCAGGCTTTGCATGTGCAATCTGGCATTCTGCACCACAAACGTAGCTGCCGCCATGTGGCCCAGCAGCTGTAAGCACGTTAAGACCAGCACCGTGGGGCTGTATGTGACGACTTGCACCAGCGAACTGATGGCGCGGAAGCGGGTGTCGGGTAGGTACACTCTTGCTGTGATAGAGTTTATGCGTGCCCCTATGAACTCTATGTCTTGTGTGGGGTCGGTCTTTGACTTTGCGAAGTTGATGACTAGGCCCAGCGAAGAAAACGTGTCTGCTGTGACGCGTATCATGCGTAGGACCTCTGCCTTCGAGACCCCTTTCAGTAGGCAGTCATCCAGGTATGGGAATATAAACACCCCCTGTCTGTGCAGGTAGGCTGACACCACTGCCAGGGTTTTGGTAAAGACTCTGGGGGCCGAGGAGAGGCCGAACGGAAGAACCCTGTACTGGAAGTGTTCCTTGCTGACCATGAAGCGGAGGAAGCACCTGTGTGCCGGGTGGATTGTTACATGAAAGTAAGCATCTTGTAAGTCGAGGGCTGCAAACCAATCTCCATCGTCCAGTGCCGTGAGTATGGAGGTGACTGTAATCATTCGAAAAACGTTGCTTGAGTAAGTAGTGGTTGAGGCCCCGAAGATCTAAGATGGGCCTCCAGCCTCCTGTTTTCTTCTCTGTGAGGAAGTAGCGTGCATAAAAACCTTTCCCCTGGAATTGTTCTGGCACTCTTTCCACCGCCCCTTTGAACATAAGGTGGTCCACCTCCTGCTTGAGCCTCGCCTCGCGGGCAGCGTCCCTGAGGAGGCTTCATCAGTGGGAGCGAGTGGAAGGGGATCACGTAACCCGTGGCTATGATCTCCAGCACCCATTTGTCTGTGGTGATCTTTTGCCATTGGGAGTGAAACGGTCTGAGGCGATGATGGAACATGAGATGAGTGTGACATTGCACGATGGTAGTGACAGTGCAGCCCTCGACATGCCCATCAAACTTGTTGCCTTTGAACCTGTCCCGAGGGTGTATGGCTTTGTTGGGAACGTCGCCTGGGAGTTCTGTACTGTTGCTGCTGTTGATGTCGCCCTTGGTCATAGCCCCGTTGATACTGCGCATGCTGTGGTTGGTATGGGTAGCGTCTTTGCTGAGGGTAATATTTTTTCTTCCTATATGGAGGAGTATAAATACCCAGGGTTCTAAGTGTAGCTCTCAAGTCCTTACTGGAGTGGAGGACCGAGTCGGTTGAGTCTGCAAACAACTTTTGCGTGTCAAAGGGAAGATCCACGATCTTCGCCTGTAGGTCCCTCGGGATACCAGATGTCTGGAGCCAAGATTCTCTACGCATGACCACTGCTGTAGCTGTTGAGCATGCCGCCGTATCTGCCACATCCAGGGCGATCTGGACTCCAGTCCTCGAAGCTGCGTAGCCCTCTTGCACAATTGCCTTTAACACTGGCTTCTTATCTTCCGGAAGTGAATCCATGAGAGAAGTAAGCCTGGAGTAATTATCAAAATTATGGTTCGCTAGGTGTGCCGCATAATTTGCCATTCTCAGTAGCAGGGTGGAAGAAGAATATACCTTCCTGCCAAATAGCTCTAGCTTCTTGGCATCTTTGTCTGATCCCCCCGATTTGTACTGAGAAGTCTTTGACCTCTGCTGGGACAACTCGACCACCAAAGAATTTGGTTGTGGGTGACTGAAGAGGAACTCCATACCCTTTGCCGGGACGAAGTACTTCTTATCCGCTCTCTTGTTCATAGGCGGAGCGGAGGCCGGAGTCTGCCATATGGTAGTGGCTGACTCCATAATGGCTTCGTCCAGCGGGATAGCAATTTTGGATGAAGCCGGGGGTCTCAAATTTTTCAGGAGTTTGTGATGTTTCTCCTGCACTTCTGCCGTTTGAATGTCTTGCGTGAAAGCCACCCTTTTAAACAGCTCCTGAAACTGTCTGAGGTCATCCGGGGGAGCGACATCCCCGGGGGCCATGGCCTCATCTGGGGAGGACGAGGAGGAACCACTAGGGTAAACCTCCCTCGAACTCTCAGGTTCCTGCGGCCGATGATACACCTGCTCGCTGGAGGATTGTGAAGGAAAGTCTCGGGGTTCTAAAATTAACTCCCCTTGAGATAACTGTGTTTCCATCCCCGATCGAGAGTGTCCACGGGGGTATTGGACGGCCGGGGGGGGGAGGGACCTGCCCCTAGGTGTAGGCCTGGGGTGTCTGTGTCCAGCATGATAAGAACGACCATGGCAGCACAGGCACGGGTCCGGGGATGGAGACCTGGACCACTCTCGGGGTGTGTACACCCGATGTCTGGGAGAGTAAGACCTCCGCGATGACACAGATAGCGGTGAAACTGGTTTGTGGTAGTACTCCAGGGGATCCAATCCCAGAAACGGTGAAGGTTACCCAAGCTATGGTGACATTGGTTGGAGGAACGGAGAAGGAGGTTCTGGATAGGCCGGTGGAGACCCAGGCCTTCTGGGCGGCGTGTGTAGCACAGGGGGAGGGCTTGTTGTCAGTAGCAGCGCAGCCCTGTCCGGAGAAGGGCTGCGGTGCCAGGTTTTTGCTTTTGCCTTTCCCCTACCCTGCGGGGCTGGCACCGCCCCCTCCCACGCCGGGGATCTCGGCCCCGCTGTCGGCGCCGCGCACGGCCCACTCAGCTGCGGTGCCGCGCGGATAACGTCCTCCGGTGCCTGCAGGCTCCGTGCCTGTTGGCGCCGCGGGGGTCGGTGCCGCCTGCAGCAGTGCCGCCGATTCTGGCACTTGCCTCGCTGACGCTCTAGGCGCCGCGTATGCCGGCTGTTTTGTAACCGGAGGCTCAGCCTCTGCCACGTGCGCTGACGCTTGCCTGAGTATGCAGCTGGGGGCTGTGTGCTCCGCCCGTCCCGCTTGCTGAAACCGCGGGCAAGGATCGAGCTGGGGAGAGCTTCCTCCGTTTCTGCACGGAGAGGGTCAAAGAAGCTGCCTTCCTCTTGTGGAACCCAGAGGGCCCTTCTGGTTGAGGCCTCTCCAGCAAGTCCGGCTGGAGGGCCTTGTCAAACAAGAGCATTTTAAGACGCATTTCTCTGTCTTTCCTGGCCCTGGCTGTGAGCTTAGCACAGTGGGAACACTTCTGGGTAACGTGTGATTCCCCCAGGCATCAGATACATTCACTATGCCCATCGGAGGCCTGCATAGCTTCACAGCAGGACTCACACTTTTTAAACCCTGAAGAGGCCATCGCGGTGAGTCTTTTACTGCTAATAGGGTACTTAGCACTTAATCCATGCCTGTTTACCCGAATCGCGGACACAGGCCTGCAGGGCAGCGGGCGGCCTACTGGCCTTCACGTTGACTCTTCTTCTCCGCTCCTCTCTCTCTTTTTATTATATTATATATATTTTTTATATTCTCTTTGTCCTCTTTTTTTTTTTTTTTAAACCGGAAAAAAAAACAACAATTTACACATAGAAACACTATCTAATCTGACTCTGGCCGTAGCCTGAGTGGATTCCGTCTGCAGCTGATGGCGGTTGAGAAGGAACTGGCGGGGACCGGATTGCGCATGTGGCCGGGGGCGCGCAGGGGAGCGGCGCGCGCCGGCGCATGCGCGATCCAGGAGAAACTCCTGGAAGATTTCCGATCTGCAGCGCTGGGCGAGCCCGACACCTATTGTGGAGCACCCAAGGGGACACTCGATGAAGAATATAATTATCTCACATTTATTTTTCTTTCCATATAAAATAAGAATATATTTGAGACACTGCGATGTTAAGTCTGTCCAATGACAATATATCTAGAAATACCACAGCATAATAATACTTCTGAAATGTAACTAGGAAACCAATTAAGTGCTATCTCCACTCCCATACATTCCAAAGTTAAATCTTTCAAAAAGCTTTGCTTGCAAGTTTCATGGGTTTGTCACCCGCCCCCGCCCCTTTTTTTTTTTGATACCAGTGTGTGAGCTAGACATAACTAAAAAAACTGAGTATATGCTATCTATCATTGTACCTTCAATAAAAATTCCTTCTGTTATTCTAAGCCAACCGCAAATTAATCATTTAATGAACAGCAACAACACATTTTGCACAAATCTGTACAATAGAATGCTAATAACTATCTGAAGAGCTAAACAAGTGAAAGTATTTTAATTATAAAGACATAAAACTTGTCTTTCCTCTTCACCTTTTTCTCCAACTTCAAAAACTACATTATAGAAAGAGAAACTACAGACATGGTTACCTCTAAGTCTATATCTAGATTACAGTGATTTGTCAACAGAAGTTTTTGTGGAAAGGTATCTTCTGATAAAACTTCTGTCAACAGATTGCGGCCAAATTGCCAAGCAGATCGCAAGAGCAATCTGCTCTGTCAGCACACAGCAACCAGACTGCATGGCCGCTCTCTTGACAAAACGGCCAACCGGAACATCCAGACCATCTCTTTAAGTACAGATCTCTGTTGACAGAGGCGTTATACCTTGTGGGGAGCAGGATAAGACCGTTAACAAAAGTGCTGTATTCTGCCAATTTACTGTGAACAGAAGGCTTTAGAAATCTGGACCTTCCCTGGGTTTTGTTGACAAACCTCTCTAGTATAGTCATAGCCTGTTTAAATGTAGAGAGTCCTTCAGTTGAAGATAAAATATACGGTATCTCATAGAACTGGAAGGAACCTGCAGAGGTCATCATGCCTAGTCCCCTGCCCTCTTGGCAGGGCCAAGCATCATTCCTGACAATTTTTTTTTTCTATTTGTCCCAAACCCCTAAATGGCCTCCTCAGGGATAGAGCTCACAAGCCTGGGTTTACAAGACCAATGCTCTCACCACTGAGCTATCCGTTCCCTAATGATGCCTGTTTAAGCAGTATGTAAAGCGCTTTGGCATTCTCCTGGATAAAGAAGCTACAAAAAAATATGATTATTTTTTACACTAGGATAAAACGCCTTTTGATGATCATATCACTATACTGTCAGAGGTCACCAATTAAATTATTAGTATCATTCATTCTTGTTTTTTAAAAACCATCACTGACCAGTCAGCCTCTCTTACTTGTACCAATTTCTAGAAGTATTTTGACAGAAACTTACTATAGTACTCTATAAATAGTGTTTTAGTACTTCAGACAGCAATTCTGAATGTTTAGTTTTATTCAAGTATCAGAGGGGTAGCCGTGTTAGTCTGGATCTGTAGTAGCAACGAAGGGTCCTGTGGCACCTTATAGAGTAACAGAAAAGTTTAGAGCATGAGCTTTCGTGAGTTAACTCACTTCTTCAGATGCTGGTCCTGGAAATCTGCAAGGCCAGGTATAAATAGGCCAGAGCAAGGCTGGGGATAACGAGGTTAGCTCAATCAGGCAGGCTGAGTTGTATTGTCATCAGTAGATCTGGAGGTGTGAACTCCAAGAGAGGGGAAGCTGCTTTTGTATTTAGCCAGCCATTCACAGTCTTTGTTTAATCCTGAGCTGAGGGTATTGAATTTGCAGATGAATTGTAGCTCAGCAATTTCTCTTTGGAGTCTGGTCTTGAAATTTCTTTGCTGTAGGATAGCTACTTTTAAATCTGCTACTGTGTGGCCTGGGAGATTGAAGTGCTCTCCTATGGGTTTTTGTATATTGCCATTTCTGATGTCTGATTTGTGTGCATTTATTCCTTTACGTAGAGACTGTCCAGTTTGTCCGATGTATATGGCAGAGGGGCATTGCTAGCACATGATGGCATAAATTACATTGGTAGATGTGCAGCTGAATGAGCCCACGATGGTGTGGCTGATCCGGTTAGGTCCTGTAATGATGTTGCTGGTGTGTATATGTGGGCAGAGCTGGCAACGAGGTTTGTTGCATGGATGGGTCCCTGAAATAGAGTGACTGTGGTGCGGTGTATAGTTGCTTGTTAGGATTTGTTTTAGGTTGGCAGGTTGTCTGTGAGCAATGATAGGTCTGCCTCCCAAGGCCTGTGAAAGTGTGGGATCATTGTCCAGGATGGGTTGTAGATCCCTGATGATGCGCTGTAGAGGTTTTAGCTGAGGACTGTAGGTGATGGCTAGTGGTGTTCTGTTGGTTTCTCACCTACAGGATCTGCACCAAGCATTCCTGAGACTGCAATACCCACCTGAGGAAGTGAGAAAACAAATCAACAGAGCCAGACGTGTGCCATGAAGCCTCCTACTACAGGACAAGCCCAAGAGAGAAACCAACAGAACACCACTAGCCATCACCTACAGTCCTCAGCTAAAACCTCTACAGCGCATCATCAGGGATCTACAACCCATCCTGGACAATGATCCCACACTTTCACAGGCCTTGGGAGGCAGACCTATCATCGCTCACAGACAACCTGCCAACCTAAAACAAATCCTAACAAGCAACTATACACCGCACCACAGTCACTCTATCTCAGGGACCCATCCATGCAACAAACCTCGTTGCCAGCTCTGCCCACATACACACACCAGCAACATCATTACAGGACCTAACCGGATCAGCCACACCATCGTGGGCTCATTCAGCTGCACATCTACCAATGTAATTTATGCCATCATGTGCCAGCAATGCCCCTCTGCCATATACATCGGACAAACTGGACAGTCTCTACGTAAAAGAATAAATGCACACAAATCAGACATCAGAAATGGCAATATACAAAAACCCATAGGAGAGCACTTCAATCTCCCAGGCCACACAGTAGCAGATTTAAAAGTAGCTATCCTGCAGCAAAGAAATTTCAAGACCAGACTCCAAAGAGAAATTGCTGAGCTACAATTCATCTGCAAATTCAATACCCTCAGCTCAGGATTAAACAAAGACTGTGAACGGCTGGCTAAATTCAAAAGCAGCTTCCCCTCTCTTGGAGTTCACACCTCCAGATCTACTGATGACAATACAACTCAGCCTGCCTGCCTGAGCTAACCTCGTTATCCCCAGCCTTGCTCTGGCCTATTTATACCTGGCCTTGCAGATTTCCAGGACCAGCATCTGAAGAAGTGAGTTAACTCACGAAAGCTCATGCTCTAAACTTTTCTGTTACTCTATAAGGTGCCACAGGACCCTTAGTTTTATTCAGTGCTGTGACAATTAAACTTGTGTATACTTGAAGAACAAAACCAATTAAAATAAAACTGTATATGTTTTATTTTTATGTTTTCTGATTTAAGACTGTTGCCACTGAACACAAAGCTGGTGTCTGTTACTACATCTTCTCACAACGTACTTGCAAGCTTCACGGGACTCTCCCAAATAGAAACCAACATGAGTAGCATTTATGTCACCATTGTATTGCAAATCACCAGAAGAGGTAATATACCATTCCATTTCTTCCTGGGCCATTTCAGAGGCAACCACAACCACAACCAAGCAGAGTCCCTGCTATGGCAATTCCAACATAATCATGCTAATAGGGAACTACTGTGAGTCACAGCAAGTACAGAAATAAACCATTCTCTCCAATGGGACAATACATGAGGAATTCCATGGTGGGAACTGCTGTTCCTCCTCAAGAGGGAAACAAATTGATTTAAGTTGAGGGACACTTTGGGTCTTTGCTCATGAAAGCTTATGCTTATGTTCCAAAATATCTGTTAGTGTATAAGGTGCCACAGGACTTCTTGTTGCTCTCAAAGACACAGACTAACACGGCTACCTCTGTGATACTTGTCACCATTCAAGGCACTGCATTTAGCCATATGGTTGGAAATCCATCAACCTCATGGAAAAACTTGCACAGATACAGACAGACATCATCTTCCTCTCCAAATGCGAACAGAAGGACATCATACCAAAAGGACTAAAGGTGAAAAACCCACTGAAATCAACATACTACACAGATTATAGTGAGAGATTGTGCCACACACTCTAAGAAACTGAGGAACCATCTGATCAGCAGCTGACGAAGCGGGTCTTTGCTCATGAAAGCTTATGCTTCAAAATATCTGTTAAACTGTAAGGTGCCACAGGACTTCTTGTTGTTCTCTATGATACATGACTAGTTACATCTTTTGCATTCAAAGCAGAGATTTCTTGGCAAAATTTTAAGTCATAATTCGTCATTTCTTGAATCTTCCATGTGTGTCCTGTGTGTTTAGTGCTGATATTTTGGGAGTGGAAAAAACAAGTATTCTTAAAGATGTAATGTTACTGCTTACTACCTAATCTACAAATAACATGTTACAGCGGGACCAATGCTAACATATCTTCCAAAGGGGTTTTTACTAGCTTGGTTTCCAAAAAACCTATAGTATATGACTTGAGATCACAAATACACTTAAAATACTCCATCTCCCACAATTACTACATTCAGTTTCTGCACAGTTAAGCATATACTCAACCTAAGTCATGGTTAAATATAAGCTTTTTTCATCATCAGGTTACCCAAAGAACAGATTGGTTTCATCACTATACTATTTAACACTTTCCCTTGGTGAAAATACTATTCTGTCTTCTGCCCACAGAAATCTAAATGCCATCTGCTGCTTTAATTTCCTATAATGCACTAGACACCCTCACCCCCCAATAATTTGCAGTTAACTTTTATAAATGCATCTCTCAAGTGTTGCACAAATAACAAGTTGACTCTGAAGATCAACAGATTTGCTATTGTCATGCTCAACAAGCTGGCACCAGATGCATGTGTCTCATTAGAGAAAACATCTTATTAGGCACTGCTCACAATTCACACGATTCCCCACCGCTTCAGATCCTTAATATCTGAAAAACACAGTCTCTTTTCCCTCACAAAACCCAAAAAGAATGCATAGCGGTTGTATAAAGAACAAACTCTTCCCCCCACCCCCAAGTCAATATCAGCAACAGTCCAATTCAAAATTAATGAGGAATCCTCCAGTTCAGACAGATACACTGGATTAGGATAATGAGATCAACAGGCAATACAACTATTTCTATGCAGCAGTATGGTACTAGTCCTCTGAAAGATTAAAATAGCCCAAGATTAAGAAAATTAAAGGGGAGACACAAACACATTGCCATTACCTATGGCAAGTGTGGAGAATTAACTATATCTCTACAAAGCATGATTGAAGCATGATGAAAGGGATTGCACATGGAAAGTTTGTACCTAGCCTACCCATATTGCACCTCTGATTTCCACCATTTTCCCTGCCTTCATTCTTTGTGCCATCCTTCCTAATTATTAACAGCCTTACTGCTGGCCTCTGCAATTGCTTATATTCCTCCTTACCAAATTTCTGAAAGATGGCAGTGAAACTAACTAGTTGCCATTTTCATTCTGTTGCTGTAGATCAGCCACAGACAAGCACGAATAGCGAGTGGGACGCATGAGTGGCCTTCCTCCACCTCAGTGGATCACAGAAACCCATGGCCCACTGGGGTTCCACCTCTGCCCTGCCCCATGCACCTCTCACGCACTGGGGCCACACACTTCCTTGCTCCTTCTCCACCTCCCCTCAGATAACTTTCAGGGCACACAACTTGCCTCATTTGTGTTCTGTTCCCACTCCTCCTCCCTCCCAGAGCTGGAACAGCCACAAACAGCTGATAAGTGGCATTCCAGCTCTGGGAGGGATAGGGAAGAGCAGGGACAGAGCGTGAATCAGGCAACTGGTGTGCTCTAAAAATGCTGGGGAAGAGGAGGAGAAGCACAGAAGTGCACCGCCCCAGTGCCCCATGCAAGAGAGGTGTGTGTGGAAGGGGAAAAAACAGGGGGTCTGCAGGTGGAGCCCCAGTGGGCTATGTGCGGCCTGCAAGCCACACATTGCCCACCACTACTGCAGATCCTGCCAACGGAGAAATAAAACACTGCATCATATTCTCAGCCACAAGAAAAACTTAATTCTAGTTGTAAACGAAAACTCATATTCTATAAAAATTGCTGTCTTTGGCCCAGGACAGCCTTCCCCTCCTCACTGAGCTATAAAGAAAGAGTTTCAATCTCTGCACTGGAAAAAGAAAAGGCATGCATCGCTTGCAATCTGAGACGCAGACTTAATTATGTTAATTCTTTTTGTCCTTACCTACCTAGAAGGCTTTCAATAAACCCACAATGCTTACAGACCAGACCTAGTCTGTTAGGGTAAGTCTATGCAACAAAAAAAACTGGTGAGAGACAATCTGAGAGCTGGGGCAATGTACTCAGACTTCTAGAGTTCAAAATGCAGGCCTAAAAACAGCAGTGTAGTTGTTCCCACTGGAGCAGAAGTCTGCTCCCCAAACTCTATTCCTCACTGGCTTTCAGAGCCCACCTACTATTTATAGCCAATTTCTATTCAGTTTCTGAAATTTTATCATTACCTTAACATATGTTAAATTCATTACGGAGACCAAAACTCTACTGAATATGAAAATAATTGTTCAATTCTACAGATGCGCTGTCATGACCATGAGGGTTAGCCAGCAGTCTGGGAGTAAAAGGGTTAACCTTCTTAGGTGGGGTTGGCCTGTTCCGTAGGTAAGAATTGCAAACCCGGACAAAGGAATTTTTTAGTTCCTCCCTTTTCTGTCCTCTGGTCCTCTTCTTCCTTCCAGCCATGAGGGAGACAGACACAGAATATCTCCCTCCAAGAACAGGCCCTCCAATCTTCTGTAAATAGGGTAAAGTTTAGATAAATCTGTTAGGCTTTATTGTTTTATGGTTTGGGAAGTGGAATCTGATGTCTGTGCATTTTTTAGAAATGTTCTTTTACTCTCCTTGTAACTAAGTTCTAGGCCCATGGTGGAGACTCCACGTTTTACTTTGTGACTCTTCCATCTAGTCATGAGGCTTGCAACACGAATATTGTTGTAATAATAAAAGTTCTCTCTTTTTCTTTTTATTAACCTGGTATTGGATAATGTTTGTGTCCTGGTTTTTCACATTTGGGGCCAAGATTTCCCAAGTAGTCTCTCCCTGGTTTCCTTATTATTACTTGAATGGTGGCAGCGAATTTTATCCCCAAAATTTAAGGTTTTTTTTAGGATTTTGGGAGGGAAGTTTATACCAAAACCTGGTACATAAGATTTTGGAGGTACTTTTGCTGGCCCCCACTTCTGCATTTATCTTGCTAGAGTGGGGAAGGAGCCATGACACGCGCCAACTACAATGAACTTTCCAAGTCATATAGTGGTATATGAAGCATTCAATACTACAGGAGCTCAAAGCAGCATACCCTCAATGTAACCAACTAATAGGGGGGAAGATTGCCTGCTGTTCCCAAAAGTCTGTTATAAATGTGAGAGTTTACTGACCACCAACCCATGCCAGGCTCCCCCATCCCTACCCTCCCCCCAGAAAAACTGCCACTCAGAGCCGCCTCCGCTGCAGGAGCTGCTGGACCTTGCTGTGCATGGCTTGAGGCACTCTGCCACAAGGCTGGAGCCGCCTTGACACATGCGGCTGGAGGTGCCACTGCACGGTCTGGAGGAGCCACTGGTGAAGGTGACATGTATGTAAGTGCCAGTCTGCCCATGTATGGGCCCCACCCCTGGTGGGAGGAGCACATGGTGGCTCTGGTGAAGGAAGTGGCAGGTCCTCCAGGTTGCATCAGTAGTAAGTCTCTGAAAAAAATTTTTTTGGGGGGTGGAAGGGGAATGATTTTACAGACCCCAACAGACTTTGGGAACAATGGGGGTATGCCTGTTGCTCCCAAACTCCACTAAATTAGGGTCCATACAATTGAGGGTTTACTGTGCTTTGTTTTGCAATTTGATATTTGTACAGGACATTAATCTGTAATATGAAATATTGTTTTAAATTATCTCTCTCTGAAATTTAGTTTACAGAACATGAGTACTTTTAAAACATAACTGCAGAATGGATTGATTTAAATCCAGGGGCTTGTCTACATTACCTCCCTACTTCAAAGGGAGGATGGTAAGTAGGGTGTTGGGCGTTTATTAATGAAGTGCTGCGCTGCATATGCAGCACTTTGTTAAGCAAATTCCCCCCCACGGCAATGCCGAAGCATTAACCTTTGAAGTGCCAGCTTGTGTGTAGCTGCGGCTCACCTGTATGTACTTCAAAGTCCCTCTACTCCTCAAAATGTTTGAAGTTGCCCAGGCACTTTGAAGTACCAGTGGGTGAGCTACGGCTACATGCAAGCTGGCACTTCAATGGTTAACACTTCGGCATTGCTGCGGGGCGTGGGGGCAGGATTTGCTTTACGAAGTACTGCATATGCACCTCAGCACTTTATTAATAAACCTTCAACACCCTACTTACCATCCTGCCTTCAAAGTAGGGAGGTAGTGTACATACAGCCAAGGTGATTTAAAATCACCAAGAAAAAAATCATTGATTTAAATCAAGTTTCTCACTGATATTTCACATATTTCTAAAACAATGGTGCAAATGTGATCCTAAAACATGTTAACTTACAACATCTAAGAGGGTATACTTTGTTTAAGTTTCTAAGGATAACTTGATTTTTGTTAAGTTAGCAAATAATACATAAAGCTCACTATCTGTGTCAAGCTGCAGAAGTGGCAGCAGTACATTAGGAATGGTAAGAACAAAATCACATACAGTAGTCCCTCAAGTTATGCGAGGGTTGCGTTCCCATGCACCCTTGCATAACTTGAATTTCTCATAAGTTGGGGGGGGGGGGGCTTTTTTTCCCTGGCACAATGTTTGTTCTGCAGCGGGGGAAGCATGTGAAGCTCCTTTACATCCTGGGGTTGTGTGGGGCGGGGGGTTCTCGCTGAGAAAGGTTAAGCCTGGTGGTGTTTCAGGCCGTGGGAGGGGTCAGAGGGGTGGAGTTGAGCTGGGGACACGCAACACTGGTTGTGGGGCTGAGCTGGAGCTGTGTGGCCCTATGGCGGGGGCGGAGGGGACAGGTGAGCTGAAGCTGCACTGGGGGTGTTTCAACCGGGGCTGTGTGAGGTGGTGCGGGGGGGCAAAAGAACCAGGGTCGCACAGGGCCAGGGGAGAGGGTTGAGCCAGTGTCGCATTAATTCAAGTTAAACGCAACTCAAAGTCGTGCATTTCGAGGGATTACTGTATGCGAATACAGGAGCACTTATATTTTATTAAACTGAATATTAAATGTTCTACATTTGCAATTGCAGCAGTCTTCTGAGATGCTGGCTAATTGCTGTTCTTAAATGCTTTTTTTTTTAATTTTCAAATTTTATTCACTAATAAACAAGACCTCTAAATGTTAAATATATGGTGTCCTTAAAACTTCTACAACTAGTTCTCATCTTCCCCATGCCCACTGTCATTTTGATTCACAGATTGAAACAAATAAGAGTTTTTCCACTTTTTCCAGCTCCCAGCTGATTTCTTAGATCTGTGTGAGTAATACCAAACACTAAATTTTCTCTCTGTGCCTGCAAAGAAAAGTAATGCTGTAAGAAGCTGTCTTAGCAGAAGAAACTGTTTCAAGGTGCCTGGCTAAGAATCCACCCGTTCAGAGGAGTGACTTTGTTCAAAATACCATAATTAAACATGTAGGCTACAGCTACACTAGCGAGTTTTGCCAACAAAACTAGTCGCATGTCCACACACAAAACATGTTTTGTCAGCAAAACTTGGCACTTTCACCAACAAACTCTTGCCTCTCCCAGATGAGGAAGAGAGCCTTTGTCAACAAATTCTGTTGACAAAAAGCTGTGTGGATGCTTTGTGGGGCCTTCTGTTGATAGACAGGGCTTCCAGGACACTGGGCAGCCCTGTCTGTGGTGCTTCGGGTTGGCTGTTTTGGTGAGAGAGCAGCCCTCTGTCGATAGAGGGATCGTTCCTGTGATCCACTTCAGTGTATGGCCGCACTCTGTCGACAGATGTTTTGTCAGAAAATCTCTTCCAACAGAAATGTCTGTTGACAGATGCTTCTAGTGTAGCCATAATGATTATATGGCATCATTCTAGCCCTGAATTTTATTATGACTGCCATACCTGAGGAGTGATTTTGAGATGCCCAGGTCATGGTAGCAGCACCATCTTCAGAAGTTAGGCATCTAGCTTTATATCTGGGGTTGAGAATGTTTAGAAGAAAATGAGGTTGTGTTAGTGTTTCAGCCATTTGATTCTTTATTTCCTGTAGTTTTAACTTTCTGGTAAGGTATTCCATTTGTCAGTGTCTCTTGAAGTGCCCTCCAAATTTTGACAGCATCACCAATGCATCAGCAGTTTCTCTGAAGTTTAAGGTTATGGGTAATAAGCTTCAGTATCCTGAGTATATCCTTTACACTACTCAAATTCAATTTTAGATACTTTGGATAAGATTCTTCCAACTATTCAACCACAGTCTTTGGCTTAAAAATGCATTGCATGGGCACTGCAGCCATGTGTCATTACGCAGCATATTTCTGTTTCTTCTTCTAAGTATTTTCTCATCTTTGTCATGTTTGCTTGTGACAAAATTATGCGTGAGACAGTTGATTTTTTATTCAGGTTATTACAGCTTTTGTTGACACTTCTTTTAATTATTCTCTTATGTGGCCATTTCCCAATGTCTCTATTTTTACTGAAAGATATGCAACTCCATCTCCTGTAGTCACACAGGTACATATTACTTGATGATTGTGCACGCTGCTCCATTCATCAAGGTTTAAACTGGCAAAATTTCCCCTCAGTTTGTCTTGCACACTGTTCAAATTCCCTCTCAAAGATTTTATCTAGCAACCTTCCACTCATGTCTGTTCTACTTGGTGGAGCGCAACCTGGCCATAAAGACTCAACCATATCAATGAAGGTGTTTACTGTTAATGATGCAACAAGGAGAAATAGTAACAGAAATGAAAAAACACAGTCTTTTTATTTATGGTCTCTTGTTCGTATATGCTCGTCCTTACTACAAAGCCATCCACCAGGGTGGTTTTACTGGATGATTGAAATATTTTGCTTGCTACTGACACTGTGTATGAAGTATGTTTCGTTGAAGCACTGCTACTTAAAGTACCAATGGATCACTCTGAAGTTGTTGCATATAGATAGTCTCTTATGTTTAAATGGGATACTGAAATAAAATTCAAAAATGATTTTGAATAGTTCTTCTCAGTCTATTATTCAGTTAATCATTTACATTTTCTCAGCAAAGATGCAGATCCGATTCCAAGTTACCAAAAGAGTTAGGACTGATTGTGTTTAGAGTGCACTTACTTTTGGATTAAGCCTCATTGAACAACAAGCACAGGATAGGGTTCCTTTGGGAAAGCTGAATAGACATATGGTGTCACCATTACATTATGTGGATACAATGTTTCAATATAAGGGACATGTATTATGCAATAAAAGATAAGAAAATGGCAATCGGTGGCAACTGGATGCTTTTTACAGTGCACACTTGAGATAAAGATTCTAACCTACTTAACTAATTAAACAAGACATAAGGATTAGCTAAACTTAACTTTTACTTCCTAGCAATATCCAACATAGCAAACAGCTTGGGAATTTACTTGCTAAATCATACTTATACTAAAAGGCATAGAGTACATCCTGAAGAATGATGCATTACAAAGCAAATTATTTAAGTCACTGATCAGTTGATCCACATTATTCTTCAGATATATCCACATCTTCATCTACACCATTCCTTATGATATTTCATTCTTGCAACTAGACCCTGAACCATCATCTTGCACTTGACATGTTTTCCTTTTTTTATCCAGGGAACTTATTTCTTCAAAGTATTCTCAGATGGGGTCTCTCTGGTGCCCAGAAGCCATGACAACTTTTCTGGGGCAAAAGTTTGGTGATATTTAAACTTTTCTGGGGCAAAAGTTTGGTGGTGTTGAATGCCTTCTGTTTTTCTTTCTAGTCCACTCCACTGTTCCTTTCTATGCTGCCTCTGTCCTTATCAATATCTTCTCTGTCTTTAAGACAATGTATTAGTTAACTCCTCTCCCATGCTTGGCCCAGGTCCACTACCACATAAGCACAGAACAAAAACAATCCTATTCAGCCTGTTTCTCTTTGCACGTTACTTTAGTCTACTGAAAAAACAGATGCTGAAACCCCAGAACTTTCAAGAAGCATAAGCTGGCAGTGAAGGTGGACAGACAAGAGCAATTAATTCACTATTATGAGATTAAGTGCAGTGTAGCAGGTTCATGATTTAATTGTGACTTGTTTTTAAATGAGCAATTTGGTATTTTATTGATTATTTAAAATAATTCAATTTAAATAAAAAACAGATTGTTAATCATTTATTTTTATCCACCCTGTTTAGGTAATGTACAGTACACGCTTTCATATCTCGCAGCCCTGGGACTGGGAGGTTGCTGGATATTCAAAATTTCTGGATAAAAGAGAGGTATACCTAAATAATGCATAGCACTAAAGAAAAACAAGATTAGATATTAAGAAACAAACAAAAATGTATGCACAGTAATTTATTTACTAACAGTAGTATTGTACACTGTAAACATATACCATGATTGCTATATTTACTTGTATTTATTTCACTATACTGGACTTACGGAAAAATGTAACTAAAATTTACTTATGGTTAAAATGCTGGTTATTTTAGTATTCCAAATGACAGACTGCAAAGAAAGAGTTTACTGTATTTGGAGCACAAACTCAGTGCACATGCCCAGCATCCAGTTTGACAACAGGTTGCAATGTTGGAATACACTGCTGATTGTCTGTTCTGACAATAACTTACAAGCTGGAGCCTCAGTTTCAGGCTATGTCTACAGTAGAGCATAAGGTCGATTATATAATATACCTGTCTTCACTACATATATTAGGTTGATTTTAAGGGGGCCCAAGGTCGACTTTTCTACTCCTGCTTTTTCATAAGAAGTTAACACTAAATTTGAATTTACAAGGTCGACTTCATGCTAGTGTAGACAAAGCATTGTTTAATTCAATTGTATTAGCCACCAGAAGTATCCCACGATGGCTCCAATCTGCCCATTCTGACCATTGCCTTCACCTCTGCTGCTTTCCAGGTGAGCAGGAAGTGGGAAACAGAATCAGCCTGGGCTCTCCGGCCACCCTTCCACACCACATGGTTGTCCCCACTGCCCCATATGGCTGCTGAGCTCTCTGGTTGGATCCCCTCCCCCATCATGTGGCTGGTGGGCTCTCAGGCTTGTCTCCCCCAGCCCCGCCACATGGTTTCCGGGTATAAATTAAATTAATCAAAATAACGCATTTCAACAATACCAAAACACAACTTTTCAATGGCTCCAAATTGAAACTTTTCAGATTTTTATTTCTGCATTTTACTTTTCTCATGACTGGCCCACTAGCCTTGTAATGGCATGTGCCAGGGCAGACTGGAAAAGTGACGTGAAAATGCATTTGGCAGTTTGTTTTCAATGGGAACAGGGACTGAGGGCAATGCACTCTGGGATGATGACACCAGATACTCACAACCACTTGTGGTGCATTTTTTCCATAACACACTGACACGGAAACCTAGAATGTAACAGAGGTGCAGGAACTGTAGGATAGGAACCCAGAATGCACAGAGGACATAGTCAAACTTAGCAAAGGTGACAGAGACACACTATGTGATCCTTCCAAATGCCTGGACACTCACTGACTTTATAAGATCTAGTGGTATAAAGTCAACTTTAATAAATGCAACTTTATTTCATAGTGTAGACACAGCCTCAGAATCCACCTTGCACTGATGGACCTTTTTGCCTGATTTCAATGGGGCTCCATGCTAGCATAAGGGCTCATTAACACGAATGCAACTGCATCAGTAGGGCCCACAATTTTAAAAACAGGAGTGATCATACACTGTACAGTACAGTACTATTATTCTGATTTATGGAGAGCACTTTAGAAAACAAAAATGGGCCTAATTCTCTTTTCACACCTGTGAAAACGCAGGAACAAACAGCTTCAAAGAACATCCAAAGCTCAAAACAATTATTTTAATTGAGTAAATAATCTGCTTTCCCAAGCTTATATTCTTACCATACATAAACTAAAGTTAGCTTGGTAAAACTAAATGTTAATTCAACCAGTAAATCTATTATATAGTTTTGTGTAGTTCCCATCAATGACGGTATTACTTAAATATAAATTAGCCATTAAAATATATTAATTTAAAAATTAAGTATCAAAGCTGCATCAGAAATCATCAGAAAATTTAAAGATACAGCAGACAAGTCTGTAACATGCAATGTGAACCATTTTCCTTTGCATACTGGTGCACATTAGAAGACAATCTCAAATTTGTACCCCCTCCCACATGCTTTGATTTTAGCCCTGGTAACACTTTCTCCTGTGCCCTCCCTGTCCCCTTCTTACCAACTAGAGTTACATGATAAGTACCTCATTTTACATTCATCTATAAGGCCCGCTGGTTAAATAGACACCTTAAATGCATTGCAAGTTTAAGCTACAATATTTAAACATCACCTAATTTTCCACTACCCACTGTAAGACAGACAAAGAAATTCAAACTGCTTAATATCACATCAATCTGAAGTCATCATAAATACTACTGGAGTTACTCATCTATTCCTCTACGCATATGTACCTTTAATTAGGCCATCTCCCATTCACTTGTCAGGGAAAAGAACAAAAAAATGGATTCTAGGCACAGACAAAGTAATGGTATTTTCTGTGCTTAAATCTCAAGTTTGCTCCTTTGACATAATAGCTATTCGTGCTGCCAGATTTTTTTTTCACCCTTTAATATTACAATTAGTGTGTGTGTTTTTCAGTGCTAAAAGTGGGGCCTGCTCTACACTTAAAAATTAAATCAACCCAGCTATGTCACAGACATGAAAAATTTCACATCATGATTCCTGTAGTTAGGTTGACCTAACCCTGAGCATAGGTGCCTCTAAATCAAGAAAATAATTATTCTGTTGACCAATGTATAACTTCTCAGAAAGGTGGATTAACTACACTGAATAAACCCTGTCAACATAGAAAGTGTCAAAACTGCTGTAGCATAAGTTTGCACCAAGTGCAGTAGTTTTCCAAGTATGCACTTGCTAAAAGCAGTAAGAAATCAGAACTCCTGGTCCTCTAGGGTTAAACATTCTCAAATTTTTTAACAGTAAGATAGAAATTTATCAGCTACAGTGTGATAAACCAAAAGTGTGCCTCTACAAACAGAATATACACCAGGACAGTATACCACCCCACAAGACGGAGCCAGGCTTCTTGGGTTCGTCCCTGGTGGGCTGCTGCCTGCACTATGTTTACCTGCACCTCTTCAGGTACTGGGCAACCACAGCTCCCAGTGCTAACAACAGCTGCGATCACCTGATACCTGAGGAGGTGCAGGGAAATACAGCAGCAGTAGTCTGCCAGAGACTAACCTTGGTGGGCTGGCACCTTTTTATTGTCCATCCCTGCTTTATGTGGTAATACATCTGATAATAATGATTCATGTTGAAAAAGGACTTTTTAGCTTTCTTGTTTGAACAAGGTAGACAATACGATCTATTATTCTATTCTGTGGTCTAGTCTACAAAGCAGATAGAACACATACCAAACGAAGCAGCCATTACAAAGTACAATGGCTGTTCTCTTCTGTTTTTACAGAGAACACTTGGTTTAAGATGTCAAGCTTGCTCTGGTAAAGAACAGTTATGACATGGAAAAGAGACAAGGTGGGTGATTAAATATCTATTATTGGACCAATTTCTGTTATCAAAAGAAAAATTTTCAAGCTTGACCAGAACTGTTCTTGCCAATTTCACCAAAAGAAGTTGGTCCAATAAAAGACATTTCCTCAGTTGTCTTGTCCCTCTAATATCTTGTCACTAACATGGCTACAACAACACTGCTAATGTCATGGGACAGGTATTTTATGTTTTCGGTATTATAAAGTGATAACTGTCTTCTTAGAATACCCACTACTGGTTTGCAGTAGTCTCTTTGGGCTTGTCTTCACAGCTAAAAAAAACCTGAGGGATTTTTTATGTTAGGGTAATTAACATGTAGTGGCTACCCCAAAATAAGAAAACAGCGCAGACAATGAATTCTAATTCTACTGCTATGTAAACTCACAGAGGTCAACCTGGCCTTAGCAAGTTTGCCTTGCAGTAAAACTAAAATGCCTCTGTACTTTTACCTTAGGATAATTCTTGAATGTCACCTTACCATAAAACATCAGCTGCTAACAGCAGTGAAGACAAACCCTTAGACCAGGGTCAGCATCGCCTGGCACATGTGCCACTGTTGGCATACAAGCTGATTTTAAATGGCACGCAGCAGGAGCTCAGCCCCATCCCTCCTCACCCCCATGTAGCAGGGGAGGGGGCCAGAGGACAGGGCTGGAACCCCTACTGCGAAGGCCCCTGTGGCAGTGTGGGGCTGGGGTCGGAGCCCTGCATGTTGTGGGGCTGGGGCTTGGGCTGGAGCCCAGCCTCCAGCCTCCCCTGCTGTAGCGCAGGGTTGGAGCCCTTCTATGGCAGTCCCTGATGCACAGGCGCCCGCTGCAGGGCTGGGGCCAGAGCCCTGCACCATGTGGAATCAGGGCTGGAACTGCCCCCTCCACCCCAGGAGTTCCTGCTCCAGTACAGCACAGGGTTGGGGCTGGAGACTCCGCTGCAGAGCCCTGAAGAACCTGCTGCAGGCTTGTTTCTCTCGTCCTCCCCCATGGGCTGGGTATAGGTGTTTGGGTTCTGGCTAGGAGGGAGTGTGCAGGAGTGGGCTGGGGGTGGGTGTGTGGGATCTGAGTGGGAAAGGGGGCATTCAGGAATGGGCTGGGGCATGGGGATTTGGGTGGGAGGTAAGATGCAACAGTCAGTAGCAGGATTCAGGAGCAGGCTGGAGGTGAGTGGGAGGGTATAGGAAAAGGCTGAAAGTGGGGACCTGGACAAGAGCAGGGTGGGGTAGGGGGGCGTAGGCAAGAGGGGGTGTAGGACCAGGGTGGGTGAAGGGAAGACACTTATCCCCCTGTAGCATTGTTGCTGCACCCGCCCCTGAATAGGGGAAACATCAGCGGGAAGAAAAGTGCTTTGAAGAGACTTTTCTCCCACGCTTCTAGATGCTGCCTCTTCCTCCCCACTGCTCTCATTGGCTGGAAGTCCAGGCAATCAGAGTGGCAGGGGAAGCCTCTGTGGTTCAGCAACGTCTGTGGGCCTGCTAGACCATGGATGTTGCTGGCCCAGAGAATGTTCAACCCGTATTAAAATCCTGGGCATTTTTAGATATTTAAAAAACCTGGCCAGATGGAAATTTAAAGACTCAAATAGTAAAGTTGTACATCTTTATTTATTTATTAATGAAACTGTTGTAAGTAGGACTATTACGGACTTTTAAAAGTATCACTGACACTCAAACCACAGATGCCATGGAAAGATTGCTGACTCTTGCCTTACACTAAATTTTCACCACATGATATGTTGTCCCATAGCAATCAGGGGACTAGTCAACTTGTGCTAACCTAATCCAGGACAGCATGACTACATTTACTGTGCCAACAATTGCTACAAGACCTGCAACTGACAGTTTACTATGAAAAAATCCCAAGGTATTTTAGCACAAAGACCCCTGGATTATGTGAACAGGTACATGCCTGTGAGCATACAGTCAGGACACAGGAAAGCAGGTAGGGATTTGTTATAGGAACATTAATGCCTGGGCTGCGCTAATACAAGTTCTCAGATGGATTGAGCAATCACTCAAGGGCTGGTATCAAGCACTGCAATAACTGTCCAGGGCAGACAAACTTAGCTGTATTAAGAATGCCAAAAGCCAAGAATTCAGTGATTCACAAGCACGTCAGTAACAAAAGTCATGAACATGTTTTGAAGAAAGCAGAAGGGCAGATAAACGTGTGGGCACTACCCAAATATAAGACAGCAAACGTAGAAAATGATATAAGATACTTTAAAATGGAAGACAATCTGAGCCTACAAACAGGAGCAATGGATAGCAGCTCAGCGATCAAAAGTACAGAACAACTGCAAAATGTTAACAAATTTGTGATGCTGTTGTATGACTATCTTTTCTATGTACAGTAGTGCCTCTATTTTACATGAGGGCTCTGGTCCCACGCACCCTCATGTAACTGGGATTTCGCATAAGTTGGGGGGACGGTTTTTTTCCCCAGCGGAATTCATGTTCTGCAGCTGGGAAGCAGCAGGAGCAACTGGAGCTCCTCTTGCAAAGTAAGTCCTGGGGTTGCGGGGGGAAGAGCCGATGGGGAGGGTTAAGCCTGGCAGTGGGTTGGGTTGGATTAGGGCTGCAGAGAAGTGGAGTTGAGCCAGAGCCACGTGAGGAGGGTTTGAATGGGGGCAGGGGGTGTGGTTGAGCCAGAGCCAGGTGCAGGGAGGTTGAGCCAGAGACGCACATGGGGCGGGGGTAGAGATGGAGCCATGTGCAGGTGGTGAATGTGGCTCTGGGGGGCTTCAACCGGGGGCTGCACGGGGCTGGGGGCATTGAGCCAGGGCCAGGTGGAGCAGGATTTTGAGTTGTGCTTAAATCTTGTTAATGTGAGTTAAGCACAACTAGAACTCCCCCATTTCAAGGGTTTACTGTACTACTGTATTGGGGAATTTTGAGTTGTGAACAGGTTTTTTTAATTAAATCAAAACAAAATAAGTTGTACTGTCTACCAACAGGCATACGATGAACTGACATTACACAAGATTTCCCACATATCTCAGAGTATCTGGATCAATACTGAGCTGAAAGGCCTCTGCTACTCTCATTTTGAGTCTCTTGTGAAAGGAAACTCTCAGATGTGACCATCCACAAAACACTAAATAGAATAATTCCACCAAAGATGCTTTCAAAATGTTAGTTCAAGAAGTAATTGAAATTAATGTTGGTTCCCAGAAGCTCAAAGTCCACCCAACCAATAGCAGAAACAGAGCGAGCACAAAATAAAAGAAAACAGTTTTAAATCTATTGCTTGGGGATGGTAGATGTACAAGAAACATTACTGGAATAAAGATTTTATCTTATGTATGCTTTAGGATATACTCTCTATAGCTAATGTATTTAAATGTGTCAACTGACAATGTGAAAGTCAAGGCTCATAAACACACTCTTAAGGGGACTGCTACTGTTGAACAAAACTACAGTTAAATCTTAAATATCACATCTGAAGGCCCAAACACTATTGTTACAGGGGACTGCATGGTCCAGGGAGACCAATAGTGAATTACAGAACTTTCCACCTGTATGTCCCTGGTGACTAATGACATAGCTATGGAAATGTCTATTCAGTGTCTGTATGGGCTGAACTGAGGGTCTGTCCAATTCTTAATAGAGAATCATCTATGTTAAAAGAACTGCCAACAGTATTACTAACATATATTGGTATTCTTAATGGAGGAACCAAAAATGACTAGACATGAAGAATAAACAAACTTTTTACCCCTAAAGGCATGATCTTCAGAACAGTTGAAATTTATATCCAAGGAGCATGGGGAATATCACACTATAGCCGGTCTACAGCCCCCTCCTTTTCGGAGGGCATACGTTAATCCGGGAGATCAAAATTGCAGATGAGGCAGGGTATTTAAATATCCCACACCTCATTTGCATATTCCTGGGAGATGCAGTCTTCAAAGTGCAGTTATTTCAAAAGTGAAAGTGCTGTGTAGATGCTGGCACTTTGAAAGGAAACCCTGACTGTGAAATTCCCTTATTCCAGAAGAGGCTTTTCCAAAAACAACATCAGCTGTGTAGACGGGGTTCCTTCAATATAAAAAAAAAAAAAAAAAAGCAGTTTCAAAAAAGCCTCTCTTTCTATTTTGTTTCAGAAAGAAGGGTTATTTCAAAAATGATGTTTTTCCCCCCCAAAAGAACCCCATCTACATGGCTGTTTTTGTTTTTTGAAAAGCCTCTTCTGGAAATGTGATCACATGAGATTATGCAAATGAAAAATTTGTAAATCAGCACTTCAGCTGCATTTTCTACTTCCCTCATTTGCATTCCTCCTCCAAAAGGTGAATGTAGTGTAGAAGCACCCACTTTTTTCTTTCACAAATAGCTATAAGTTAAGTTAAGTCAACAAAGGTTTCTTTTAAAATTTAATTTGCTTCATGATATATTTAAATTGCACTGAACCAGATTTAGCTATTTAGACAGCGGGGGCAAACTTTGTTCTCAGTTACAATAAAGTAATAAGGGTCATAGCTATCTAAAGGACAGAATTAGCCCATTAAATATACACAAAGACAAATGTGGAAATGCACGTGAGCAAGTCCATCTCTGTGTAATTTACATAATCTTCTGATTCACTCAGCATGCAAGTTACAACCATTAACGCTTTTATCTTGCAAAGTCCTTCCAGACGTTTTTACTAAAGGCAATAGGATCCACCCAGAGAGAGCAGCTTACTGTTTCTGTCTCACACATCATAACAGCTCTCTTTATTTTAGCCTAAAGACACTACAGTAAACCCTTGAAATGCACAGCTTTTAATGTGAGTTAAGCACAACTTGAAGCTGCTCTACAGCTGTCAGCCTGCCTAGCGGTCACAGCTGAAGGATGCTAGGCAAGCTAAGAGCCCCTTCTCCCTGTCTTCCCCCAGACCTGCGGCTATCAGCCTGACAGGGAGACCACTGGGGTAAGGCAGGGAGAAGCAGACAGGAAACTGATCAGCCCACCTAGTGGTCTGGTCAGTTTCCTGGCTCCAAGGAGTGGAGGGGAGCCATGCTATCCTGGTTCCTGGCTCCCCTACACTGGCAGCAGCCAAGAAATTGACCAAAGCTGCTGCCCTGGTCAGTTTGCTGGCTCTGTGGGGCGGGGGATGGGGACACCCAGGAAACTGACCAGCTCATGAGCCAATGAATTTTGCTGTTTCCAGAAGTATAGCTTGAGAGCTCTTTGGCTGTCTATGTCAACGTAGACTGCAACAATGTGTCTGAGTGGGCCATTTTATATTGCAAAATCTGATACACTTAAATGTGGCCTTTGTGTTTCATTAGCTTTTTTGTCTTTGTTGCAAAGTTATCAGTAACCAATAATGAACTTTGTAGGATTGCAAAGTAAATAGTTGTATGTTAGTCAAAATAATAGAATCCAAACCATAATCTTGAACTACATACAAACAGGACTTGAAAGTGAACGGAATCAAAATGGTAATTTTGGATCTGCTGTACAATGTTGTCTATGGTAGTGCAAGTGACTATTTTTTATCTAGGGCTAAAGGAGTCATAAATGGGTGTGACTTACATACAAGAGACAAATATTATGTAAGCAGGTAGATGAAAAGTGGGTTATAGCCTAAGTTGCCTTGTTTTATGCTGTTAGTTCCTTTCCTGCTATGCCTCCCTCGTCCATGCTCACATACATGGTATATAGTAAACTTATGCCTGGTCTATATCTAAAATATGGGTTTACCTAGCCACATCACTAGCACCCTGAGTCAGGCAAATCTAAACCACAGTATAGATAGCAATGAATCTGTGGAAGGATTCCTCTGCAGACTTTATCTGCCTCCTCTCAAGTGAGTACACTAACTGTAGCAAAGGAAAAAAAAATCCCATTCTGTTGCTATAGCAAGTGTCTGCACTGTGGTGCTACAGGGGCCCAGCTGCTATATCTGTGCCACTGTAGCATCTGTACAGTAAACCCTGGAGTTGTGGGGGCTGTGTTCCATATTACAAGGACTTTTTGCAACAACTGCTACGTGTCCCAAGGAAGAGGGGGATGGGGGACCAAAGCTTAATCTGCCTGACCTCTGTCACTTTGAGTAGATCTAGTGCCCCATCTCTCTTGGCAAAGAGGCCAAAGCTGAATCCCAAGGGTTTCAGATCCAGGCATGGGGCCTATAACTTAATCCTCCCTGCACTCAGCCTTGTGCCCCAGCAAGGCTAATGCCAGCACTTGGCAACCCCATCAAAACAGGGTCCCAAACAACAGTCTGAGAACCACTGGATTAAGGGCATATACCCTTTAGTAACCTTGGGTATTTTTCTACTGCCATCTTGCATAATTTATTCAGAATTCTAGGAGTTTGGATATATGATGCAACTCAAGCAAGAGTAATTCAGAAGAGAAGCAGAAAGACTGGGTGATAACTGCGAATTTAGACCAGACATTAACAACAAATCCAAAACACTCTTTTTCCTAAGAGACTTTTATGCCTATTAACAAGACTAAACATCACTTTTTGCTTCTAATCATTTACTACATGCAAGTTTACATGTTTTACATTTACTTGAGCCTAAACAATAAACAAATCCAAGTCTTACACAAGTGGTAGACAAACAAGGAACCATTTACTTCTGCAATTCTAAATTATCACTACAGAAATTCCTAGTGTTAAGCATGCTGGCAAAATAGAAGTCTGAATGCTGCACTCTATCTAGAACATTATTTTATACGTAAGCACTTTAAAAATGAGAGTGAGAAAGAAGTTATGAAATACACTGTTGCACCTCAGAATTCCAAAATCCTTTCTATGGTTGGATTAATCTTTTGCTTACATCAAAGTCTTTATTACCCCCATGAATCAATGATTTAATATTTGTAATAAAAATTCTGCTACCACACAGTAGTGTTTGTGAACTACAGGTTGAACCTCTCACACTGACACCAGTGGGACCTGACTGGTACCAGGCAAGAGAATTTGCTGGATCATGGGAAGTCATACTGTTTAGCAGCATTACCAACACTTCCACTGCTTACTGGGCTCTTAAAAGATATTAGAGGTAAAAAACATCACAGAACACTGAGAGCCAGGATTGGTGGTTGGAAATAAACTTTCTGGGGTCATGTGAAACATGGCCACACGCTTGATAAGTGGTCATCCAACTAAAATCATGCTGCATTACAGAATTCTGAATTAGAGGGGTTCAACCTGTAGAATGTAAAACGGACCACACTAGTTTTATCGTCAACGCCAAGGTCTGGGCCCACAAACAACTCCAGAAAAATCATGAGAAGTCCTGTGGCACCTTGCTGACTAACATATATTGGCGCATAAGCTTTCATGGGCAAAGTCCCACTTTGTCATGTGAACATTGAAAGAAAAGAATCACAGTGGACCATAAATGGGTTTTTGCTCACGAAAGCTCATGGCTCCAATATAGCTGTTAGCTTCTACAGTGCCACCGGACTTCTAATTGTTTTTGTGGATACAGACTAACACAGCCCCTCTGATATCAGAAAAAGCAATGGACCTCTGTACATGTGGTGGTGGGGTCTACCTCCGTAAACCTGACTGCAAGGCTAAGATTAAAGGATAAGTAAATGGAAAAGTTAAACAGAGACAAATATTTTAAAGCTCCTTCATTTATAAAAACCCAATGGTATTTTTAGTGACAGAGGTAAGAAAAGATTAAGAATACAACATTCTTTTAAATAAATACTTTTACATTGTGCCCTGCCATGCAATTTACCCACTTATCCAAAGTTATCGAGTAGTAAGCAAGCCAGTTACAAGACTGAAAGAGTTTGGAGTTTTGAATCAGTTTCACGTCATTTAAAGATGAGACACCTCGAGCCAAACCCATTAAGCCGTTAATTCACATAGTTCAAAATGGAGCTACATCTCCGACTCGGAAGACCAAATAGCATCAGAGAGGTAGCCCTCTTGTTCTGCACTCCAACAAAAGAAAAGAGCAGACATGTACCACTGTAAAGCCTAACCGGGAAGGCTCATCGCCGAATAAATCATTCATTCTGTTCGTCTTTAAAGCGCTACACTGCTGCTGTTTTGTTGAAAAACTCAAAGTAACCTTTTTACCTCCCCGCCTACATAAACACTTCCCCCAGCAGCACTGACACATCCCAGCTCCACCGAGGCACTAAATGACGAGCGGTAGGGGAAGGAGACGACAACGCTCATCCGTTCAAAAGCACCGGGGAGTTTCTGTCCTGCAGTCACACCGGCAGCCAGGAAACACACAAGCAGCTGATAAATCACAGCGTCGCTGGGAAGGTGCAAGAGTGGCCCACCAGAGCGCCGCCGAAGGTGGGGTGGGGTAGGCTGGGGAGGGGGGCGCCGCCGTGGCCCGTGGGAAGCGCTGCAGGCGAGGAGGATGCCAGACGACTGCTTTAGAGCCCCCCATCCCGCCGAGGCAGGGGCTGGCCCTTGGGACGGCTGGGAGCGCAGCAGCTCGGGAGCGTGACGGACACCTGCCGGGGGCAGCCGGACCCAGCGGCGCCGCGCGGCAGGCTGGGGGGCGAGGCGATCCATGGAAGCCGCTTACCTCCACGCTGAGCCCCGGGCCGGGCGACGCACCAGCCGCGGCGAGGCTGGCGGAGAAGTGGCCCTGAGCGCCACGCAGCCCGGGTCCCCCCAGCGCTCAGCGGCGCCCCGGCGGCGGGGCCTGCGCCGGCCAGGGAGCTCCGCGCTGCAGCCCGCTAGGCCGCGGGGCCTGGGAGCGCCGGGCCCCCTCCCCAGGGCCGGGGTCTCCCCACTCACCGCTCTCGAGCTCGTTGCCCTTCTTGGCGGTGGCGGCGTTGCCCATGGCCGGGGCTGGGGGGGGTGCGGTGTCGCTCCGACGGGGGAGGGGGGGGGGTCTGGCGGCTCCGCCCGCGGGCGCTGCGGCTGGCTCGGCGGCGGCTGCTCCCCTCCCTCACCCCGCGCGGGCTCTGTGGCTCCGGCCGCCGCGGAGGAGGCGGAGGAGGAGGAGGAGAGCGCTCTGCCCCCCCGCCCCGACTCAAGCACACGGCCGGAAATGACGGCACCTCCTCCCGGCTGCTCGGCCCGCTCGCCGCTGTCCTGGGAGGCCGGGGCGGCTGAGGACGCGGGGCCGGGCGGCTGGGAGAGGGGCAGAGCTCACGCGCCGCGCCCCCGCCCGCGCCCAGGCAGAGCCCCTCCCCCAGTGCTGCCCCCGCCCCGGCTGCCCCCATCCCTCTCCCCGCTCAGCCCCCACCAGAGCTACCTCCTGTCCCTCATCCAGCCCCCACCACGGCTACTTCCCATCCTTCTCCTCTCCCCTGAGTACCCCCCACCCCAACCGCCTCCCCTCCCGCCCTCCCAGTGCTGCCGCCATCCACCCCCCACCCCAGCTCCCTCCTGCCCCACTCCTCCCACCCCCAGTGCCCCCTCACCCAAGCACTGCCTTGAGCCATCCCCCCGTGGCTGCCTTCCCCCGCATTCCCCCCCAAGTACCCCCGCAGCCCACTGCTAACTTCTGTCCTGCCTCTCCATCACACGGGGCACCCCTCATCCCCAGAGCACTCAGCCCCCCCATCCCAGACACGGTGCATCCCTGCCTGACTCAGCACTCACCCACACACAGGTAGAAACACTCACCAGCACATCAACACACACTCCTACATAGACAACCTAGACTAGTATTACTTAGCACTTTTACAGCACTCCTACCAGGATACATTTACATTTCTCTGCTAAGTGCTGAAAAAATTCACAAAGGAAGCTACCTGATGGAAAAGGAGCAATCATGTTTCTTTTAGTCTCTTGCTGCCCCAGGAGTGCTAGGGATAACAACAGTAGCTATGATATTTTTAGATAGAAATGTTCTTTTTAAGGTAGAGTCCCTGTAAACATATATTTTTATCATGTCAGATGCTTTTAACTTAGTTATGGTGGGAAAGGTTCAGCAAACAGCAGGTCTTGCATTACAGTTGGAGGGACTCGGAATTACTTCACCCTCTAACAGGAAGAAGCTTTTGCTCAGATTTGTACATGTTTTGTGGGGAGCTGCATTATCCCAGAAGAGTACCAAAATCTTTTTGGGGTACATGTAAAGAGGTAGTCACTGAAGTAGCCTGTTCTTGATCTATTTATTGCTCTCAAGATAAAGACCAAGACTTTGACCTGCCATAGCTGTGAACTGAAAGCCAGTGGGGAAGTGGATCACATAGTTAATGTGCTCATTGGGGTACACTGTTAAGGAGGTGGGGTAAACAATTCTGCCTAACATTGGAGCCTCTGTGTTTTTTCCATATTTATTGCTGGGTACAGTGTGTTACAGTAATTGTTTATTTCACTGAGAGGGTGGTGAAGCACTGGAGTGCATTACCTAGAGCAGTATTTCTGAAACTTTTTGAGACCTTGGAACATCAAACAATAACATTATTGATGCAGAACACCTTTGCAAATTTTCTTTAAAAGAAAAATTGTCAGACCAAAAACCAAACAAACACACACAACATATACAGCAATATATACAGCAAAAAACAAATGAAGTAATTTGATCTGGTATAGCAATGAAGATGAAACATTATAGCTGGTTTTAATAACAGATAATCTATACCATCAGTGCATGATACCAAAAAAGTGTCAGATGCTTGTGGCACCCTGCGAATTGTTCACAGCACACCTGTTTTCTGTGCAACATAATTTAAGAAACACTGACCTGGAGAGAAACAAAAAAGAGTCCAGAAGCACTTTAAAGACTAACAAAATAATTTTAAGTGATGAGGTTTCGTGGGACAAACCCACTTCTTCAGATCATAGCCATACCAGAATAGACTCAATATTTAAGGCACAGAGAACCAAAAATAGTAATCAAGGTTGACGAGGCAGAAAACTATTATCAAGGTGAGCAAATGAGAGAGCAGAGGGGCAGAAGGGGGTGTGTCAAGAATTAGATAAAGCCAAGTATGCAAAAGAGCCCCTATAATGAGCTAGAAAATTCCCATCCTGGTTCAAACCATGTGTTAATGTGTCAAATTTGAATGTAGAAGAGAGTTCAGCAGCCTCTCTTTCCAAACTGTTGTGAAAATTCCTCTTCAATAAAACCCAGACTTTCAGGTCATTTACAGAATGGCCCACTCCTTTAAAGTGCTGGCTGACGGGTTTGTGAATCAGGAGTGTTTTTTATGTCTGTTTTATGCCCATTAATTCTTTGTCAAAGAGAGTTAGAAGTCTGTCCAACATACAAAGCATTTGGGCATTGTTGACACATGATGACGTGTGATGTTATTAGAGGAACATGAGAATGGGCTGTTGATTTTGTGAATAACCTGATTAGGTCCAGTGATGGTATCTCCCGAATAGATATGTGGACAAAGTTGGCAATGGGTCTTGTTGCAAGGAAAAGTTCCAGGATTGGTGTTCCTGTGGTATAGACTGTGGTTGTGGGTGAGAATCCTCATAAGGTTGGGAGGTTGTCTGTAGGAGAGAACAGGCCTGTCACCTAGGTCCTTCTGGAGTGTGGCATCCTGATTAAGGATAGGTTGTAGGTCCTTAAGAATGCGTTGTAGTGGTTTGAGTTGTGGGCTGTAGGTAGTGACCAGTGGTGTTCTGTTATTGCCTTTTTTGGGCCTATCTTGGAGTAGCTGGTCTCTGGGTATTCATCTGGCCCGTCAATTTGTCGATTAGAGTGGTTTTAGAATTTCCATCACTAAAGATTTTTAAGTCCTGGCTTGACAAAGTCCTGGCTGGGATAATTTAGTTAGGGTTGGTCCTGCTTTTGGGCTGGAGGCTGGACTCAGTGACCTCATAGAATCCTTGGGGTGGAAGAGACCTCAGGAGGTCGAGTCCAGCCCCCTACCTAAAGCAGGATCAACCCAAACAAAATCATCATACCCAGACTTTGTCAAGCTGGGACTTAAAAACCTCTAGGGATGGAGATTCTGCCACCTTTCTAGGTAAGGCATTCCAGTGCTTCACAACTCTTCTGGTGAAATAGTTTTTCCTAATATCCAGCCTACACCTCTCCCTCTGTAACTTCAGACCATTGCTCCTTATTTTGCCACCCATCAGTACTGAAAACAGCTCCTCTCCATCCTTTTTAGAGTGCCCCTTCAGGAAGTTGAAGGCTGCTACCAAATCACCCCTCACTCTTCTGCAAACTAAATAGGCCCAGATCCCTTAGCCTCACCTAATAAGTCTTTGAGCTCCAGCCCCCTAATCATATTTGTTGCTCTCCACATTGGGCCTGCTCCAATGCATCCACATCCTTTCTATACTGAACAGCCCAAAACTGGACACAGTACTTCAGATGTGGCCTCATCAGTCCTGAATAGAGGGGAATAATAGCTTCTCTAGATCTGCTGGAAATGCTCCTCCAAATGCACCACAGTATGCCACTAGCCTTCCATGTGCTTCAAATGGATTCCTTGAGGATCCTCTCCATGATTTTCCCAGGGACTGAAGTACGGCTGACTGGTCTGGATTGTCTTTCTTTCCTTTTTTAAATACAGCAAATCCTTAAAATGCGCAATTTTGAGTTGCACTTAATTCGCATGGCAAGTTAAGTGCAACTCAAAATCCCGTTAACCCCCAGCCCTGGCTCAACGCCCCCTAGTCCCACACGGCCCTGGTTCCACCCCCTGTGGACTTGTTCGCCACCTGCGCCTGGCTCCGGCTCTGGCCTACCACCCCCACCCCAGTTCAACCCCCTGCTCCCCAGCCCCAGTTCAACCCCCCACGGCCCAGCTCATGACCCCTCATATATTGTTCTGGCTCAACCCTTTTGCCCCGGTTCAAACCCCCCACAGCCTGGCTTACCACCCCCCTGCATGGCTCTGTCTCACCCCCCCAGCTCCGGTTCAGACTCCCCAAGTGTAACTCAGGTTCCATGCCCCCCACCCTGGTTCAGCCCCCCGCGGCACAGCTCACCATCCAAGCATGGCTCCAGTCCGGCTCAACCCCCCCCCACGCATGGCTCTAGCTCAACCTCCCTGGGCCCTGGTTCAAACCCTCTGTGTGCGGCTCCGGCCCAGTTCCCCACACCCCCTACGGCACCAGCTCAACCCTCCCTGCCTGAGTTCACCCCCTGCTCCCTCGCCCTGGTTCAACCCCCCCACCCAGCCCCCGTGGCCCAGCTCACCAGCCCCCTGCTCATGGCTCCGGCTCACTCCCCCAACCCCTGAAGCCCTAACCCACCTCAGGCTTACCACCCTCTGCCCCCTCCCATGGCCCTAACCCACCACAAAGCTTAACTCTCTCCAGCTGCCCAACCCCCAACCCCAGGACTTACCTTCGAAAAGGAGCTCCAGGAGCTCCTGCTGCGTCACTGGCTGCAGAACCTGCATTCTGCCAGTGAGAAAGCTGTCCCCCGCCTTACTCAAAATTTGAGTTATGCAAGGGTGTGTGGGAACGCAACCTTCGCATAACTCAAGGGACTGCTACATGGGCATCCTTTTTCCAGTCATTTGGGACCTCTCTCGATCTCCTTGAGTTTTCAAAGATAATGGCCAAAGGCTCTGCAGTGACATTTGCCAATTCCCTCAGTACCCTTGGATGCATTAAATCCAGACCCATGGATTTGTCTATGTCTAGCTTTTTTAAGTAGCCCTTTAAGCTGTTCTTTCCCCACTGAGTGCTGCCCAGCTCCTGCCCATACTGCATTGCCTAATGCAGTAGTTTGGGAGCTGACCTTGTCCATGAAGACAGAGGCAAAAAAAGCATTGAGTACTTCTTTCCTCACATCATCTGTCACCAGGTTACCCCCTCATCCAGTAACAGCCGTACACCCTCTCTGATTTCCCTCTTATTGTTAACATGCCTGTAAAAACACTTCTTGTTGCCCTTCACATTCCTTGCTAGCTGCCATTCCAATTGTGCTTTTGCCATCCTGATTACTCCCCTGCATTTTCCAACAATATATTTATACTCCTCCTTAGTCGTCTGTCCAAGTTTCCACTTCTTATACACATCCTTTTTGAGTTTAAGCTTGCCAAGGATTTCCCTGGTAAGCCAGGCTGGTTGTGTAACATATTTGTTTTTCTCACTGTGCATTAGGATGGTTTGTTCCTGTGCCTTAAATAAGGCTTCTTTAAAATACTGCCAGTTCTCCTGAACTCCTTTCCCTTTCATATTAGCTTCCCCAGGGATCCCGCCCATCAGTTCTCTCAGGGAGTTGAAGTCTGCTCTTCTGAAATCAAGGGTCTGTCTTTTACTGCTCACCCTCCTTCCTTTTGTCAGTATCCTGAAATCTACCATCTCATGATCGCTGCAGCCCAGGTTGCCACCCACTTCTATTTTTCCTTCTATGTCTTCCCTGTTCGTGAGCAACAGGTCAAGCTGTGCATGGCCTCTGGTTGTTTTCTTCAGCACTTGTACCAAGAAGTTATCCCCAACATTCTACAAAAACTTTCTGGATTGTCTGTGTGCTGTTGTATTGGTCTCCCAACAAATGTCTGGGTGATTAAAGTATCTCAGGAAAACCAGGGCCTGTGATTTGGAAGCTTCTCTTAGTTGTCTAAAAAAATCCTCGTCTACCTCATCTACCTGATTTGGTGGTCTATAGCAGACACCAACCACAATATCATTTCTGTTGCTTCCATCTCTAAGCTTAACCCGAAGACTCTCAACTGACTTTTCTCCCTCCATTTACTACAGCTCCCTCACATACAGCACCATACCTCCTCCTTTTCTCCCGTCTGTCCTTCCTGAACAGTTTATACCCTTTCATGACAGTGCTGCAGTTATGTGAGTCATCCCACCAAATCTCCATTATTCCAAATACCTCATACCCCTTTGACTGTGCCAGGGCCTCTAATTCTTCCTGTTTGTTTCCCAGGCTTCTTGCATTTGTGTACAAACACGTCAGATAATCAGTTGATTGGCTTACTTTCTCCTTTTGAATCAAGGCTCCTCCTTTGTTATACTCTCCTCCTTCCCCACTTACCTCAGGGCTTGTGTCACTGTCCCCAGACAAACTTAATGTAAAGCCCTCCTCACTAGGTTTGCAAGTCTGCCCACAAAGATGGTCTTCCCTCTCTTCATTAGGTGGATCCCATCTCTTCCCAGCAATCCTTGTTCTCAAAACAGAATCCCATGATCCTCCTGAGGTCTCTTCCAGCCCTAGGATTCTTTGAATTGTTGTTCCTCACCTCAAAAGTCAGGGGGATAAGTTTTTTCAGCTTAATTAGTTGTTTCCGAGTCACAGGAACATAAAAAAATGCACTTCCCATGTTTTATGACAGAAATTTGTGCTTCAACAACGGCAAAAGCCAGAAATTTCAAATTTAGCTTGTTTTGGTAATCTTAATTGAGGTAAAATATTTCAAAGAAAATCTGTTTAGCTATTCTATTTTAGTTATGCATATTTAACATCAGCAGTTTCAGTGATGCTGAGTACAGTTTTCTATTCAGCTATTTTCAACATACTTGCTATATACTTTTGGGGGAATTATTTGCCAAAAAAATAAAAATTCTGAACACAATGTCCGTGTCTACACTAGCACAAATCTTCGATGATTACTAATGAGGCACTGAAATGCATATTCAGCACCTCATTAGCATACAACCAGCTGTGGCTCTTCAAAATTGCTGATAGGAATAAGGGGATTTCGAAGTTGGCAGGTTCCTTTCATAAAGGACCCCTGTCTGGATGAGCTGCATGGCAGCGAAATGCGGCAATTTTGAAGCGCCGCAGCCGGTGGCATGCTAATGAGGTGCTGAATATGCATGTCAGCACCTCATTAGTAGTCTTCAAAATGGCCATTTCGAAGATTTGTGCTAGTGTAGAGGTAGCCAATATTTTAAAATTCTGCATCTTTTATTTATCAAAAAAGGGAAGAAGGATTCTTTCAAAGATGGGGTTTCCTTTCAAAAGAGCAGCAACTACACTGGTTTTCTTCTTTTGAAAGAAGCTATTTTGAAGTAAGAATATGCAATTGAGGTGCCAGATATGCAAATCTGAACCTCATTTGCATTTTCAATTTCCCTCATTTGCATACCTCTTTCGAAAGAGGAATGCAAGTGTAGACACAGCTGAAATGGTTTTCGACAAGCAGATTCCTTACTAGGCATATTAACAGAACTCGGAGTAATAATTCATTTTAACAACAATACAGAACTGTATTTCCTCCACCCCTCAGGAACAGCGCAAAGGCAGAGGAGCTGAGGGAGAGGAAAGTAATTGTTAGGAAGAAGTCTGGGTATGAACTTGAAGGGTTGTTGGGTATGGGTGGGAAAAGTGTGAACAGGATTTTTTTGTGGGGATAGGGAGGGATTGTTAAGGGGTATACCTCATGCTGACCCTGGCTGACCTCCCAGCTTTTCACATTCAGTCAGGCACATCTGCCTTTGCCCTCATTTGTCCCTGCAATCCTCATGTGTCCTTGCATCCCCATCCATATGTTTTCTCCACTTCCACTCAGATGCCCACTCCCTGGCTCCACCTGTCTCTGTACCTCCACTCAGCCACCCCTGTCCCCATGCAGCCCTACACCCCTCCTCCATCCCCATACGTCCATGTGCCCCCACTCAATCCCTCCCCTCATCTCCATGTGTTCTGATCCATTTATCCCTCTAAGTTTTTCCAGCCCAGAGTGGAAGGAATTTTCTCTTATGTGCCAACGTGGAGGTGATGCACAATGTATCACCTTCACATTACTGCACTTAACAAAATTCATGTTGCAGTGGGTGGGGCCCAGGGGTTTGAGTGTAGGAGTTTGAGTGCACCAGCTGGGGGGGTATGTGTAAGGTGGGGGCTGAAGGGCTCAGGACTGGGACCCAGGACTGGAGCGTAAGGACTGTGGCCAGAGGTGCAAGTCTTGGTTTGGCTGGTCATGAGGGGCTACAGGCTCTGAGATGGGGGTTAGGGTGCAGGAAAGGATAAAGGCTCCAGATGGGGAGTTTGGGCTTTGGTGTAGAGTTGGGGATGAGGGCTTTGGGGTGTAGGAGGGTGCTTGAGGTTTGGGAAGCTTGAGGTGGGTCACAGGGTTGGGGCTCAGGCTTAGGTGAGCAGCTGCCTGATAGGGTTGGAGAGAAGCTCCTTTCCTCTGGCTGCGGCAGCTGTTTGTTGGGACCAGCAGGCAGGGGCTCCCCTCAGCCTGCTGTAGCAGCTCCATGATGGGTCAGCAAGAAGTGCTGGCCCCAGTAGCTTCAGGACTTATGGAGAGAGTTCTCTCCCCACTACAGCTCTGAGCCCCTGTGGAGGGCTTAATAGCTCCTGTGCAGAAGTTAGGACACTTTGCCTGCACCCCCATGTGTCTCTGTGCCTCCGTTGAGCCATATCCCCATAGCTCTTCCCATTCCCCCCTATGACCAGGTGGCCCTGCACCATCAGTCTTATTCTGCTTCTGTCCCTTTCTGTCCTCTCCCATTGGCCCTTATGAGTCCCTGTCTGATCCTCCAGCAGCCCACAGCAGTTGTCTTCCCATATCCCCTCCCTCCTGACCTGGCCCAACAGGCACTGTGGAGAAGGCAGACTCTGTTCTAGCGACACAGTGTTCTCTGGTGGGCAAAAGGCAGAATGACTGCAGCTTTTGAACAGAAGCTATTTTCTACAAAAATATTAACAATATGCACGTCACATGAATTATACACACGGCGCAGAATTCTCACAGGTGTATTGTTGGATGCTCCAAATTGAGGCTGGCCTAATTAAGAACATTTTTTCTCTACAGTCAAAGCTGAATCAGTTGGTAAACTCACCAATGTATTTATCTCCAGTTGAAGACACCAACAGGTTTTAGTGGTGTAGCTGATAGACCATGTATGATCCACAATCTAAATAGCTTCATATCAGGAAAATTACAGGGTTGATTAAAGAAAAATGAGTGAAAGAAGCTTCTCTTACAGCAAATGTTCTCAAGCCTCTTCCTCATGTGGACTACATTTCAACACAGAGATTTGTCTTATGGACCACATGACTTCATCACAATCATGCAGACCAGTTTCTGTTGTGACAATATAATACTTTTGTGACATCTACATCAGTTGTTTACACTTAAGATTTTTAACCAACCAAAGACCTTAGATCATAGTGTGCATCTTAAACTCCTTCCCCTTTACAGTTTGAAGGTATGGCTGGAGGGCTGAGGATGCAGTGGTTGGCGGGAGTACCTACTCTTTCAACTATTTGTATGCTTTCTGAAGCTTGCAGGCACACACATTTGTTTTTGTTTTTTCTAAGTGCACACTTCAAAATGAAAAAAATGTCACATGCATACTCAGTGCACAGCTTTCAAATGGTCACAACTTCAGTTAAAAAAAAACAATGTTTTCCAACCAAAGACAAGGCACTAGTAGTTGTTAAGGCTTATTTTCATGCCACATTCAACTGTTACCTTCAGTCAATTTTGGCAAGGCTGTGGAAACAACAAAGTTATATCTGAAAAAAGTAATTTAGATTTTTAAAAACTGTATTTCATTCTCTTACTCAAAATAATAGAAATAATATTATTGAAATATTTATAAAAATTCACCTTTGGACAGAAAACAAGCAAGGAAAAATAGGTGATTTATGTTTTGGAAAGATATGAACATGTGAAAAGTATTTTTAATTATAGCACTTGCTATTGGTGCCTGCAATAATGATACATCCTACTATTCCCATCTGTCTTGTTTCACAATTGTGGTTGCCCGGAAGGATTACTCATAGAGAAAGTAGACACCACGCAATTTTAAGGCTGCTTTGCATATTTTGTTGAATTTTTTATTAACTCAGTAGTATACCTGAAATGCTGGATAAGAAATTTCTCACAGCCTAAGCAAAATTTAAACCAGAGTTGTTTGCAAATGTGAGACAATTTTGTACACCATTATTACTTTTCATACATTATAATACCTGTAATAATTTTTTTTAAAAATTAAGAATTATTGTGATGTGCGTGTCATCTTATTGCTGTACCCATTATTCTTCTAAACCCATCTACGTACTGATGTTGATTTCCCATATGCTGAGTGATATTTAATAGGGTCTAATCCTACAAAATCCTGCTTAACTTTAGCCATGCCAGTAGTCACATTGACTTCAGAGGTACTATTTTGTTTATATTCAAATTTAAGCACTTGTAAAGTGTCTGTGGAAACCAGGTTTTAGATTATCTGGACAGGGAACATGTCTAGTTGTACTATAAAGTTCCCAGCATACTTTGGGGTTCTACGAAAATTAATGCTTGCTTGTACTTACCATAGCTTAACTCTGTCTCACTTACCTTTTATCTGAGAGTGAAGATTAATCAAAGTGCAAAACTAGTACATATGTAAACAAATCTCTTTATTTCCTCAGTATTATTCATTATTTTTAGAATACTAAAGAGGAATTCCTTGTAATAGTGCTTGGGTAGTATAATGACAGATACATTAGAAATGCACTGGATTAGATTAGCGTGAATACTAATGGAAGAACAATAGGAATTTTAAAATATTAGTGAGACATCAAATAACTAAATAACGAGGGAGAAATGAATTGAGGGTAAATGTAAGACTGGCAATAAGGATTCTCTAATGATTCTAATCAGTTTCACATAAACTATAAAAATATGGAAATTGTATCACACAATTTACAATTGTGACAGGGTTAAAATATCACAGAGGCTATTTTCTAAATTCTCATATACAGTAAACTTCATATCTGGCAACCCCAGGACTGTGAGGGTGCTGGATAGTCAAATATTCTGGATAGTAGAGAGGTATATCTAGCAATGCAAAACACTAAAAAAACCAAGATTAGATTTTAAGAAGCAAACAAACGTACGCAGAGTACTTTATTTACCAGCAACAGGAGTATTGTACACTGTAAACTTATACTCTATTTGCTGTATTTATTTCTATTTACTTTCACTATGCTGTACTTCTGGAAAATGTAACTAAAATTTACTTATGGTAAAAATCCTGGTTATTTGAGGGTGCTGGATGATAGACTGATGGATATGAAGGAGTTTATGTATCAATGAGATAATAGCAAAGTAATAGGCAGCTTCAGGGCAGGTCTACACTAAACCTTAAAGTCAGTCCTACATATGCAATTCCAGCTACAGCAATTGTGTATTTGGAATCAATGTACCTATGATCAACTTATTTTGCCATCCTCACTGAGCGGTGTTGATGGGAGAAACTTTCCCATTGACCTCCCTTACTCCTTGCAACAATGAGAGTATGGGGGTAGACTGCTGAGCCCTGATAGTTCAATTTTGTGCATCCCCGGGAGACGTGCGAAACTGAACCCCGGAAGATCGACCCTGACTGAGTTGGTCTCCTGGCAAGTGTAAATGTACCTTCAGATAAATGGTTGGAGAAAAATTGTTCAACACAAGTTTTGTCATTTCTATTACTTTGCAATTACTCCTACTGAAATCAAGTGAACAAGTCAGGTAAAAGTTACTATTCAACATCAAGAATGGCAGAATCCAGCCCTATATAAACTAGTCCAGGATGATTTGCAAAAGAATTTCAAAATTAGAAACCATTATAGTCAGTGTACGTAGAACTACATTCCTGTGCAATATCTTGGAGGGGCTCTGTGGACTGGAAGTCATTCCACTTCAAGGGAATTTTAGATCCAATTTGTGATGGGATGTACCAAGCCCTTTGAGGTCCCCTGCGAGAGTCCTTCAGGTCCTACCACCTCCTGCCCCAGAAAAGCTTCAGTAAAAGTTCCTCCAGGCCAGCCTAGAGAGGTTTCAAGGAAAAAGTGCATCAGAGCACAGGGGACTCAGTGAAAGGGAGCTGGAAGGAGGGGAAAGGAGGGGGACCAGAAGGGTGAGGAAGAATTAGAAGGGAAGTGAAATTCTCAAGGTAAGAGGCCTGGGTGAGACTGTGCTCAGGCATGGAGCAGACAGAGAACTTTAGTCCAGAGATAAGGATGAAGAGGAAAAGGCTATGTCGAAAGTGACCCCCAAAATAGCAGCAGCTATTGCAGGAAGCAGGACATGTCTGCTACTTATAGGGTCCCTCAGAGGGACTTAGTGTTGCTGGCTCCTGCCACTAGTGGAGTAGCAGAACCCCAAAAGGGGGACGGGTTTCCTTCTGGAGCCCACTAAAGGGACTAGAGATTAAACAGGACCAGAAATGGGTCTGAAGACCCTGGAGAGGTCCAACTGTTTCTTGAACTGTGTTAGCTTGGGAAGAGTTCATTCATTTAAGATTTTGTGATTTAGCTGGAAGGCTGATCCACTGAAGACCTACCTAATGAGAGCAACAGCTGACACGGGGCACTACAAAAAGAGAGAGAGAGAGAGAGAGAGAGAGTGCAGATTTGTGGTCTAATGAGGGGTGAGAGTGCGCCATCACAAAATTCCAACAGATTTACTTACATTGAGCAATACCATTTCCCACAAATAGCTCCAATGAATTTTGCTGTGTATGCACTTCATTATACATAATGGGCTTGTCTACACTATTGCCCTCCTTCGAAGGAAGGATGGTAACTAAGGTGTTGGGAGTTTACTAATGAAGTGCTGTGGTGCATATGCAGAATTTCATTAAGCAAATTCCCCTCTGCAGCAACTTCGAAGTTTTAAACTTCAAAGTACCAGCTCGCATCTAGCCGCGGCTCAGCTGCTGGTACTTCGAAGTGCCAGGGCAACTTCAAAGTCTCTTTAATCCTCAGAATTCCTTCGAAGGAGGGTGGTAGCGTAGACACAGCTGACATGTAATCTATAGGAAAGAAAATGCTTAGAGACACAAACTTGTTCAGAAATATTTCTTCTCATATTCATTGTCTTCTTGGTGCATCCTGACACTGTCTCTTGATGTAACAACCACTGAAACTGAGGTGCTGTCCATTAAACTCACTTAAATAAACTGAGTAGAAATAAATTGCTGAACATCCTAAAAAGTAACTTTAGTACTGTGATGGATCATGTTGGGCCCAATTCTTCCACCTTTACTCACATTGAGTAGTGTCTTACCCCATAAATAATTCCACTGAGTCACATCATTTTTCTGTTTCTGTACTCTTTTCTTCTTACAGGTTGGACATCCAGAATGAGGTAGATAATAAGTCAGACAATAAGTCTGCTGGATTCTAGATGGAAGGATAGTGAAGAACCTGACATAATAAAACACTCGACATGGGAATGTCTTCTATTGTTTAGAAGCATTGACTTAATCTTTAATGTTTATTTCTTTACATTAGGGCCTGCTTTGCAAACCTTGAAGCCAGTGATGTGTCCAGTATATGTTGGAAGTCTTAACTTTAGTCTTAGTTTTGTACAACTACTCCATAAGCATCAATACCAAGTGGCTTTTTAGAGAATGTACCCAAGCATTAGTGTAATTATAATAAAACCATATATGTATTGTGGGTTGTACTTTCTGTTTTATATAGAATCTGAAAATGAACAAATATTTTGTTTAAAAAGTCAGATCCTATTTAGATACTTCGTAAAATATAACCACTAATTGCAGACATAAGAAGTGGAAGATTATATCTGTTCCTTACTTTTTGAGTTTTTATACAATATTTTAGTTACTACTAAATAGTCAAGCTGCATCAGTAGCTAAAACTTTGTCATTTATGCCTGGGTAGAAGGTTACAGACCTCACTGCACCAATTCATTCTTTATAATCTCTAAACAAGATTTAATGTTGTTTGCTCTACATGGAATACCATTCTTGCTGAGTCAGAGTCCCAAGAGGTCTGACTTTCTCAGGAAATAAAAGTTTTCTTACGATCTTATCCTTTTAGTCCTCATAGGATAACATTTTTTCCACACAGTTTTTAGTTCTCAATTTATGGAGCGTTATATTTCCTGTTACTCACAAAGGGCTAAATTTTGGAACCATTAGTCATTTGGTGAACACTTACACTCGAAAGTGGTCTGATTGAAGTCACTATCCATATGGGTAAATGCTCACCCAGCATAAATGTTGCCAAATTTAGCTCACAAGAACTGTCAGATGGCCACCAAGGAAGCTTTTTCATGTGATTTCAGATTTCCTTTCATCTGTCATCTCAAATCCTCATGTAATACACCGGTTCGCAAGTCCCACAGCCTGTCACTTTTCCTGTCTTAATAGAATATATTAAGAGGCGGGAGTCATTATGCTGTGGAATGAGATACAGATCTGAGTGCACTAGGGAGAAGCCAAATGGAGTAAGATGAATGGAAAAGAGAAGATAGAATTATGGGGAGGAAATAGTGGAGCACATCCAGTAGTCTGGCCATGATGCCTGTTTCTCTGCACATGAGATAAATTGACTTTGTCCTTTTTTCCTTTCTCTTTGAAATTCAGACTCCCTCTTTGGAAGATTGCAGCTCAGCTTTTGACTCAGGAGATTACTTCCATATCTTAGATTACATAGCCAAGTAGAGAATATGAATAAAATAATTATAGATTGTAGGATTAATTGTGCCAGGTCATAACATGGTCAAGCTTAATTTGATCAGGAATGTCTGGCTGTAGAATGAAATCTACTCTAGTAAATGGATCTCTATTAAGAGAAGTGAAAAAATATAGGAAGGAAGCTAACTTTCTTACTGATACATTGGCACCGTGGAAGAAGCAAGCAGTAAGAGCCAATTTGTAGGCAGGAAAAAAACTTTGAATGTATTCCACTTGGAAAAACAAAAGTGGAAATCTTAGTTTACTTTTTGTCACTTTACTTTTATTTAAGAAGATAAGACTGGCTCTAGTAGGTAAGATCAATAGTCCATCCAGCCCCGTACCATGTTCCCGTATTGGCCAATGCCAGATGCTTCAGATGGAACGAAGAGACCAGGGCAATTTTATCAAGTGATTTTTTTCCCTATTGTCCAGTCCCCGCTTCTTGCAGTCAGAGGTTTCAGGACACCCTGAGTATGGATGACACCCGTTTTGGTCAATAGCCTTTGATGGTCCTGTTCTTCATGAATTTACTTATTCTCTTTTGAACTTACGTATACTTTTGGCCTTCACAACATCCCATGGCAACAAGTTCTGTAGACTGATTATTTTGTATGAACTACTTCCTGTGGTTTGTCTTTATATAATTATAAAGATTAATATAGTGGTGTTATAATATTTTCTGTTTTATTATTGATTCTTTGCCTAATGCCTCCTGACATAGTTAGCCATTTCAACTGAGTGACTTATCCATCAGGCTCATTGTTTTGTTATATTCTTCTTTTGTCTCCATTTGGTATGATATGAATATGATATAATAGAGGCCTATAAAACAATGACTGATGTGAAGCAAGTGAATAAGGAAATGTTATTTATGTTTTGACATAACAAGAACCAGGAGTCCACAGTGAAATTAATAGGCAACACATTTAATACAAACAGAAGGAAATACTACTTTATACAACACACAGTCAACATGTAAAACTCATTGCCAAGGGATGTTCTGGAAGCCAAAACTACAACAGTGTTCAAAAATAAACTAGATAAGTTCCTGGAGATAGATCCATCAATGACTATTAGCCAAGTGATGTAAAACCATGTTCTGAGTGTTGTTAGCCTCCGTTCATTAGGCGTGGACAACATGGTGAATGGTTCAATGATTGTCTGTTCAGTTCGTTCCTTTTGAAGTACCTGTCATTGTCCACTGTCAGAAAACTAAATACTGGACTAAATGGACTGCTGGTCTGACCTAGTATGGCCGTTCTTTAATTTTCAATCATTCCTTCTGCCAGTTAGTAGCATTTACTAGGAACTGAAGCAGGAAGCTGGATTTCATTATCATCCATAAGTTGAAGAGGCTATATGTTATTGAGGTACATAAGGAGTGATATTTCCCCCTGATGTCCAGATAGGGAGGAGAAAGTTCAGAGCGATGACATTTTAGCAGGTGAATAATAAATTAATAATATAATCAATAAAAGATAGGTATACAGCATCTTTTCATCTATAAATCTCTAAAGCTGTGTCTACACATGCTGACTATTTTGAAGTAGCCGGCCCAACATCGAAATAGGGCGTGTCACATGTACACGTGCTGTGTGCTACTTCGAAGTTGAAATAGCAATCCCCATCAGAAGAAGGGAATTGCGCCCTACTTCGACATTCAACGTCAAAGTAGGGCGTGTGTAGACAATCCGTGTCCAGCTACTTTGAAATAGCGGGGTCCTCCATGGCGGCAACCAGCTAAGGGGTTGAGACGTGCTGTGCACCCCCTGCGGGGCTCTATGGTCACTGCGTGCAGCAGCCCTTAAAGCACCATGGACCCAGATATCCTGTGGCAGGAAGCTGAGAGTGTGCAGGCAGCAGCACCCACACATGCTCACCCTGCACACCCTCCAGAGGCCCTGACCCACATATCCACCACCCGTGGCAGCCAGCCAGCCCCCGAGCACCCCTACGGCACCCCCCCCCCAGGGGACTCAGGGCTCTCAGGTGTCCAGCCAGGGTGGGGGAGGTAAGAGGTGGTGGGGCCCCTCCTGGTCGGATGCCAAGCTCCAGGACCTGCTGGGGCTCTGGGTAGAGGAGGAGGTGCTACAGGTAATGGGGAGCAAACAGCGGAATGCAGAGGCGTTCACCCAGCTGGCTGAGGGCTTGGCCGCCCAGGGTCACCCTGCCCGCACTCCTGACCACGTCAGGAGTAAAATCAAGGAGCTGCAGCTGGGTTACACCCAGGCCTGAGACATGGTCAGCCACTCTGGGGCTGTCCCCATTGCTTGCCCCTATTACAGGGAGCTCAGGGAAATCCTGGGCCCCCGGTACACTTCCTTCCTCCCAGCCATTCTGGACACTGTGGCTGAGGAGCCCAAGCAGGCCTTGGAGCAGGAGTCCAACCCGGGGGCCAGGCCTGCACCCCAGGGGCCCCTGGAGGAGCCAGCCTCTGGGACAGAAGAGGAGGGGTCCAGCAATGGGAAGTTCCTGATAGACCTCCCCTCCTGGAGCTCCAGCAGGGTGTCTGCCTGCTGGGTGTCCCCTGACCATGGGAGTGGACTTTCAGATATATACCCCACAGGGCGCACACCCCCTGAGTTATGGGGCGGGGGCATGGGACATGATGACCCCCCACACACCCTGCTGAACCCAGCCCACCACAGCCCAGCCAAAGCACAGCTCCGGGACAGTGGAATGGCCCCAAGGGCCCGTCAGCACCCACCCCCAAAGACAGCACCACATCCCATGCAGGGGTGGGGTTGGGGGCTGACCTCTCAATGGTGGCCGCGCACAGGGACACCATGGCCAGGGGCCAGGGGCCGGGGGCCCAGCACCCATGGGGTTGGGGGGTGTGAGCCACAGGCCAGTTCCCAGTACTAATGGCCATCCTCTCCTTTCGCCACTCTTTCCGCAGCTGCACTATCCAAGGGCCATGACAGCACTGTGGTGTCTGTGGTGGTGGACAGCACACTGGGGACATCACATCGTGGCAGCCAGCCTGGGCAGGGACCAGTGCCGGGACTGGCCCACCACCACCAGAATCAGCCACAGGTGACCACTGACCCCCAGGTCCTTGCCACCCTGTGGCGCCAGGTGGAGGTGGTGGAGCACCGCCTCCAATTGGAGGAGCGGGCACTGGGCTGGCACCAGGAGACCTGGAGGTCCTTCACGGGGACTTTCAAGTGCATCGCCGGGGCCCTCAAGAGGATCTCAGACCACCTGCCTCCCACCGCTGCTCCAGCTGCCGCCCTTCCCAGTGGCCCCCCTGCACTGGAGCCCGCTGAAGAGGACTGTGAAGCATGCAGCATGCACCCGCAACCTGGTGGTTGATGGGGTGGCCCGTGTCCAGGCGCCAGAGGAGACAGTGCCAGCAGGCCTTCAGGTGGCCAAAAACCCGCTCAACCACTTGGCTGGCATGGTTCAGGTGGCCATTGAATCCCTCCTGGCTGGCATTGAGGTGGCCTGTGAACGGCCGTATAAGCCAGGGCTGGAGGTGGTAGGCCGCATCTGCCATGAGGCAAAGGGGCATGGTGGTGTCCACCAGAGGACTCTCCCTCTGGGAGATGTAGGTCCCTGCCTCCAGCCAGCGGCACAGGCCTGAGTTCCTGAAAATGCAGACGTCATGGGTGCTCCCAGGCCAGCCAACATATATGTCCTGGAAGCGGCCCTGGCTGCCCACCATGGCCTGGTGGACCACAGAGTCGTTGCCCTTCCTGTTTATAAAGTATCCTCCACTGTGGTCTGGGGTGTAGATGGCGACATGGGTCCCATCCAGTGCCCCGAAGTAGTTGGGGAACCCCATGTCGGTGAACCCTGTGATGGCCCCGTCCAGTAAACTAAACACATTGAGCCCTTTTTCAGGATTTTTCTACATCATTTATACAATTCTATGCAAATAGGTCACCCAGTAAAATGGACTTTTGTATGTGATACGGGAACATATAATTCATAAGCAGGATGTGGCCCCTTTAAATCTCTGTGTTCTGTTTGGTTGCCCAGGACAACTCCTGTAAACATCAGTGAAACAATGTATGGGCTTTTAAAAACCTGTGAACTGAACATGATGGAAAAGGTTAGGTCATTTCAGGACTGTGAGTATACACCTGTACCAACAGGCTGTATAATTTTTTGATGGCTTTGATTTTCATCTCCAATACCTTGCTTTATGTTTCTGGTTTTTCACATATGATATTTAATATCTCTATGCATTGTAATTTTAGACAAAATCCTTACTTTATTTTCGATATTGCTGTCCTGTTTTTACTTATAAATAAATGCATACTTGGTTACAAATTATTTGAAATTAAGTACTTCTAACTAGGGGAGAAAGGGCATTGAAAATGACTGTTTACCCTGTTGTCATTCTGAGACTGTGAATGTATTGTTTCCATTAGAGAAGTGTTTGGAGAGAAGAGTAAGTGCTTTACTTAGCTGCAAGGTATAACACATTTTTCTGGAGCCATCTATAAATAAGAGTAAAAATAAATGGTACTTTTGTGATATTAGTTATTGTGGAGGTATTAAGAACTAACTGAAGGGAAAATGTTTCAAAACTTGGACTTGCTAGGACAAATTTCTCGGTTCTTCATCTCATTTGGTACAATGGGTCTAGAAAGAGAATGATTATGATATCCTTGTGTGCTATTGTATCATCACACCACAATTACTAAAACATTTAACCATTATTATTTCTTGATATTTTAGTGGAAAATTATTCTTCCTGAGGAGATTACAGGAAACATAGCTCTAGATCAGATGAATGATCCATCTAGTTTGCTCTCCTTTCTCTGAGAATTCTTAGTAATGCTTCAGAAGATGATGGCATTCACAGTTTGTTTCTTCTTTCTCCACAATCCCTTCAGCCCTCTCTTGCCAGAGATGCATCTTTCTATATAGACAAGGTACAAGCACTATGACGAAGGATTCCTTATGTTGGCTTTCACCCACTGTAATCCCCTATTCTTGAGGCTGATTTTTAAACAAGTGAACATGTATTCCAACTAAATAAAACAACAATTTCAGAATATTATTCCTTTATACAGCTCTCTTATACACTGTTTTAATTTGCTGTTTTTATTATTTCATCATTATTCATATACAGCTGCAATTGTACATAAAATATTTGCAACATTGAACATAAGATATTTGTAACTTAAATTGAGTTATTTGATAGACTCTTTAGTGATGTAACTCTTCCAATCTGTGAATTCCTTTGTGCACTATAAATTTAAGTGTCTAGCATAAAAAGTTGAGGCCTCTAGGCACTATTACTAACAAAGTTAAATAACTCATATTATGCAATGTTTCCTCTCTGTCTGGTGTAAAAGCTCATGCGGTTGTCTACAAGACTCAGCAGTGAAAGGGGCAAAATTTGAAGGGGTGACTTTATTGAACTTTAAAACTACTGATTCAAATCCTAGCAGGGTCAACTCTTCATTTTTGTCAAACAGGTCAATTGATTTGTAAGCACTTGCTGGGAGATGTGGGATGCATTATCATCCGCTTGCATCTGATGTAGTTGTTTACACCAGTGCCAAGGGGGAGGTAAGTGATGGGGGCATACAAGCCTCACACCAGCTTGGAAATGGGTTAAGTATGGTACTGACCCTGCTAGTTCAGCCCTTAAGAGCATGCTTTAACTGGAGACGGGAAACAGCCCAGCTCAGAATGGGAGGCTAGAGAGGAGGACAGACCTATCTTGAAGGCTGCTGACAAAGGTGCTGGGGAAGTCCTGCTGTAGGAATAGGTTGAGTCCTATTGCGGCTGATTGTTTGGGTTTTTAATTACCATATGGGGGACCTGTTGGAATAAACTCTGGATACTGTATGTGAAACAAAGGTTTATTACAACCGGCTGGCAGAGTGCTTCTGAACTTGGTTGAGTTTCAGAATGCACTGACAGGCATCAAGTTATGAGTGGTTATAAAGAGAGTTGATAGGCAGAGGAAAGAATAGGAGCAGACAGTAACGAAATGAGCATAATCAATGAACAATCAATGAGCAATGCAGATGAATTAATGAACAATCTGGGAGTTACAGAGAGCTTCCATGCACAGTTTACAGAAAGTCCTTTGAAGGTTGAATTCTTATGTCTGTTTTGTGCCTATTAATTCTTTGTCTGAGAGAGTTTGAAGTCTGTCCAATACCCAGTTCTTATGTCTGTCCTTTGATTTTCAGAAGATCTGAAGAAGTGGGTCTGTCCCATGAAAGCTCATCACCTAATAAATTATTCTGTTAGTCTTTAAAGTGCTACTGGACTGCTTTTTTGTTTTGATAGTATACAGACTAGTGTGGCTTTCTCTCTGTTACTATTCAGCATGCAAATAGTTAGTCTGTATTTCCAAAGCTGCAGATCCCCAGATGTATGCAAATAGAGGGGAGCAGAAGGGCCTTTGCAGGATTTTAGGCCAGGGTACAAGAGGAAGCAGCTGTTTTCCTTCTGGATGGCTGGGTCCTCTTTCCAACTATATTTTGCTCCTCTTTGCAATATGTAGTAGATGGCTTTGGAAAAGCTGGAACATATGTTCCTTTCTGAGATCCTTTGGGATGAGAGACACTAAAAATAATACGTTTCATTTATAATTAACATTTTCTGTTTTCTTATGTAATACAAAATACTGTAAACTGAGATTACACCATAACAATGTTTTAATATTTTCTGACATATCTCAAAACAATGGTTTTATTGTCTCAAATATAATTATGAAAAACTAGCTAGTTACAGAATAGAGTTTACTGAACATCGTCACTGACTCTTGGGTTTACTAGGAAGAAATCAAAACAATTACAGCCACTGCAATGTTACTTAAAGACTTCTATATTATTTTGCTATGTAGAATTTAAAAAAAGTATTCTGAAAGTCATAATCATACCAGCAAAGGCTACCAAATTCTATATTTTATAAAATGGCTTTTTCAATGTAAGGATGCTTTAAAACAGAGAATACATGGTAGATGTATTTAATTTTCTACTACCACCCCCTAGTGCTACTAAACAAAACCACATGTTCACCAGTTATCATAGAAGCATTTTATCACATTGATTACATATGTTACTTTTAAGAAAAGAGCCCACAGCTTGAATAATATAGATGAAATACTAAATTCTTTGTAACCTTACCCTAAGACAAATTCATTTCATGTTCTGTTTGACTCTGTGGAAATATCTTCTTTTTGCAGTGAACTTCCTGTAAAAGATACTAAGAAATTATTTGCTGTATTTCAATAGTCTGAGATTTCCTGTGAATTGGCCTTATGTTTGTCTGTTGCAAAATCAGAAATTCCTGCTGTAAATAGCAAGTATACATTGGGTTGAAAGAGCGAGGGATGAAAACTTGTATTTTATAATGGGGAAGTTCCTTTTATAATCCATGTGAAACCTCATATACATTTCTAGAAAAGTGTCAGTCAAATTCATGTGAGACAGGCAGTTCACAGTTTTCCTGCATACAAACATTAAGCAACCTCCACTGTGGAGCTGGAGTTGAGTACTTTACATGATCTTTATGTCTCCCAGAATCTGCACTGCTCTGAGTGTTAATGCAGACTGTGATATAAGTTAGGCATGGTCATTGACATACTGGGGTTGATCAGAGATGTAAAAAAGTCAAACCACAGATGGATGTAACTATGCTGAACTAACCTCCAGCATGGGCAAGGGAATGCTTCTGTTAATGTAGCTAAGGCCTGTTCTGTACTTTAAACTTAGGTCAACAATGCTCTGGTGCTCAGGGCTATGAAAAATCCATCTTCTGAATGCTGTCTTATGCTGATATAAGGAATGTGCCAGAAGGAGCTCAATACTGTTGAAGGATTTGTGGAGTGTGTCCTTTAGAGATCATTTGCATGAAAACGCAAAGGTGTGCATATGCAATGCCTGGTAAACAAAGCCTGATGGGTAGCAGGTGAAGCAATGAAGTTTTCTCTATTGTAAACAACATGTTGTAAAGTCACAATTTATGCTATCACCCAGCATAAGAATTGTGGAGTCTCACCAATGGTTGAAGTTGTTGTGGGGGTACAGGGCAGTCACTGCTGTGTAAGATATGGATTACACTGGGCTCCCTCCATCTAAGCGTTGTGAGGTTGAAGCGGGGAGGGATAGAAGTTGAACCAGCTAGCTGAGTGCCTTTTGGCCCTACATCTATAAGACTGGCTTGACTAGCTCTCCCCTCCCTCCCCATGTTCAAAGATAGATCTAAAGCTGGGTCTATAGTTATTTTGTGAGAATCTACCTTGGTGGATACTGAGATGCTGTGACTAGGCACAGAGCTGAATGCCACTATAAGCTATCACCAGTAGCTGAAGCCACAGAGAGTTGGAATCATAGGGTTTTGCCTAGAGCAAAACCCACAAGACAGTGGGCAAACAGCCAGAAGAGCACAGTGGACTGTCGACCGGCAGGAGCAGGCGGTGGGCAGGAGCAAGCTGCAGGCAGCTGGTAGGAGAAGCAGCTGGTAGGAGAAGCAGCTGGCAGGGGTATGCACAACACCAGACCAGCACAAAGGTGGCATTGCCTCATGCTCAAGAAGGAATGCATTAGGGTGATGTGTCAGGGTCTACATGGACTGGACAGAGTTGTAAGTGGGGCACTTGAGGGGGTTATGGAAAAAGTTTGGGTGTGTGGATTGGATTCTTACAATATTGGACTGGTGAGCCTGAGAGGCAAAGGACACTGCTCAAGCCATCTGAGCTGGGACAGTTACTTGAGGGTTGGTTATGATCTCTGGGTGTGGTATTTTCCCAAGCTTATGCCATGTAACTTTCCTTCCTCTTTCATTAAAAGTTTCTTTTCTACACTCAGACTCTGTGCTTGTGAGTGGGGAAGCATTGCCTCTCCGAGGTGCCCAAGGGTGTGTGAATTTCCTAGGCTACTGGGTGGGAATGCAAGCCAATTCTATGTGGGATGGATGAAAAGGAACCCCTAGATGTTGAACCTGTCTCTAGCTGCTGTTGACTCCTTCCAGCAAAAGGGTTACACTACTTGAATCTCCATGTAGATGCAACCAGTTTAATGGAAGAATGCTTCCAATGGCCTAGCTACCATAGTTCAGGGTGATGGTGTTCCTAAAGTGACCCTGAAACCCCTTCTGTCATTGTAGATGATGTGTGTGGTATACTAGTATAGCAATGGTGCCATAGCTATGCAGTCACAGCCCTCACAGCATTGAGATGGTTGAGGGAGGTGGTGTCCAACACTTCCAGTGGTGTCGACTGCAGTGGATTATGCCAGCATAGTGATGCTGTTACAATCTCTGAAGTGTAGCTAATACCCTTACAGCAGCTCCTGAGGTTACTCTTAATTTACAGCAATAACAAGGGCTGCCTAAGCATTTCTGCTGTTCAAAATTTGTTGGGAGTGCAGTTCCCTGGCTACTCCCACTTTAGCTGCAGTCCTCCTCCAAGCACTTTTAGCTTTGAGGGGCTGGAAAGACCATGCCTACATATGCATATGCAGAATTTGTGCCTGGATCATTCCAGAAGGAGCTGCTCTGTTCCTTTAGTGTCCCCTCCATGCCAGGGAAGCAGAGTAATAGGGCTGTAGTAGGGTTTAAAAACTGGCCTCTGAATGTCTTAAGATATGAATAGCTTTTACTTTAAAAAAAATTTCGTTAAACATTACTGAACAAAGCAAAGATTGACTGCTGTGAGCTTCAGCTAGCCACTGCGTTTTTTGCCCCTGCAGTCCAAAACCCTGTCTGCTGAAATGGAGGAGAAATGAACTTTGGCCTTTGCAACCATACCCTGAATCTTGGGATATGAGAGTTATGATCTGGGTTTGGATGACCAGGTATCTGGTTTTAGACTGGAACACCCAGTTAAAACCGGATCCTGGAGGCTCCAGTCAGCATTGCTAACTGGCTGCTGACTATCTAGTTGGCAGTGCCACACAGCAGCATCATGTGGCTTCTCGGAAAAGGCATCATCTTCTCACCCTACCCCAGTTTCTATGTGTAGAGGCAACCAGTGGGAATTGTGGAGACAGTGCCTGAGGAGGGGGCAGGGGCAGCCCTTGACAGCTGTCTGCACCTCCATGTAGGAGCCAGGAGGTGGAATGCTGCTGCTTCTGGGCGCTGTTTGAGGTAAACACTAATCAGAGTTGGTCCCTCTGACCCCTCCTGCCCTCCAACTCCCTGCCTCAGGGACTTTTGGGGAGAAAGGGAACTTCGAAGTTTGGTGCATACTTGGGAGTGCCCACAGCTACACTGCCTGTCACTACTTTGAAGTTAGCAGCTTCAAAGTTCCCACGGTGGCCATTATGCCAATGAGGTGCTGCATATGCATTGCAACACCTCGTTAGCCTCCTCCGGCCTGCCTGCTCAGCATGCCCCCTTCTAAAGAGGGGGCTAATGTAGACGCACCCACTGAGTTTGATGGATGTAGTAGCTTAAAGGCTACCCCCTAAGACAAATGCATAATTTGAATTTTCTTAGGAGTTTTGCCCAATGAGTGGAAGTGTTGTTTCATTTATATGTGTGAGTGAGAGAAAAGGCTGAACACACGAGGGTGGAGGCGAAAGACAGACTGAAGGAGCAGCTGAAGGAAGTGGTGTTGTCCCTGAGAGAAATCAGGAGAGAGGTTTCAAGAGTGAAGGCTGAAATGAATGTTCTTAACGCTATGAGCAGAAGCAGCTGTTCCCAGCTATTTGATTCCTTCTGTGCTCAGAGACACAGGACCAGGGTGGTTGACAGACATCACTGAGCCCTGGACAAGATGGGGTGGTAGCTATTGGCCCCCAGAAGGGGCCGGGCCAAGGGGGAAAGGGGAAGTTCCAAGGGCAGCCAGCAGCCAGCACTGCCCCAATTGCAGCTCTGGTCCTCCCCACTCCCTAATAGCTGCACGCAGCTGGAGTAGTGCTGCCGTGGCACTTTGAAGGGGCCCAGAGCTCCAGTGCTGCCATTGCCAAAGTGGCAGTAGCAGAGGCATCTGGAGTTCTGGGCCCCTTTGAAATGCCAGGTCCTATGGCAACTACCTCCTTAGCTCTCTCTCCCCTTTGTTGGGGGCCTGATGGCCTGCAATAGTATAGACAAGGCCCCAGTCAGGGAATTACTTAGCCACCTGATTCCCCAGATGTGGCTTGTTGGGCTAATTAGCTCTCTTCTCAACTGTGGGGAGAATACCTCATAATATTAATTCCTGGTATAATACCACAGAGATGGGAGGAATTTGAATCTCTGTGTCTGTTTCCATCTGTAAAATGGAGGTAACAGTACTTACTTCACAAGAACGCTATGAGGAAAACTCTAAACTCAGAACAAGGGGGATAGGTAGATATGTTGTAGGGTAGGCATAGGGTCTAGAGTGACCTAGATAAATTGGAGAATTGGGTGAAAAGAAAGCTAATGAGGTTCCAGAAGGACAAGCGCAGAGTCCTGTACTTAGGACAGAAGAATCCCAAGTGTTGTTACAGCTTGAGGACTGAGTAGCTAAGTAGCACTGCAGCAGAAAAGGACCTGGGGATTACAGTGGATGAGATGCTCTACATGAGTCGACAGTGTGTCCTTGTAGCCAAGCAGGCTAACGGCATATTGGGATGCATTCGGATGAGCATTTCCAGCAGATCTAAAGAAGTTATTTTTCCCCTTTATTCAAGACTGGTTCTGGGCCCCAGGTATAGAAAGAATGTGAAGGCATTGGAGAGGTCTGGAGGAGGGCAATGTAAATGGTTAGGGGGTTGGAGCACATGACGTATGAGGAAAGGCTGAAGGATTTGGGCTTATTTAGGTTTCAGAAGAGAAGAGCGAGAAGCAATTTGATAGCAGCCTTCAGCTCCCTGAATGGGCACTCTAAAGAGGATGGAGAGAGGCTGTTCTCAGTAGTGATGGATGGCAGAACAAGGAGTAATGGTGTCAAGTTACAGAGCAGGAGGTATAGGCTAGGTATTAGGAAAAACTATTTCACCAGAAGAGGGGTGAAACACTGGAATGAGCTGCCAAGAGAGGTGGTGGAATCACCTTCCCTATAAGTTAAGTCCTGGGTTGACAAAGTCCTGTCTGGGATGGTTTAGTTTGGGTTGATCCTGCTTTGGGCAGGGGGCTGGACTTGATGACCTCCTGAGGTCCCTTGCAGCCCTAGGCTTCTAGGATTCTTGCATTCCCTGATGGCTACAGACAAACCCAAAAAAAGCACTGGTACTGGTAGAAAAGCTTTTCAAGCACCTGAACAGTTAGCTAGTAGTCCAACAACAGTACAGGTAGTACTTGTCAACATCATATGCTGGATGGATAGTTTGCTTTCAGTAAGTAGGGCCCTATTAGTGGTCCATTATGGCCAGCTTCACAGCTACAGGTTTTGAAACCTGGTAAATTCCATGTTTTCAGCTGTTTAAATCTGAAATTTCACAGTATTGTAACTGTCAGGGTCTGATCCAAAAGGAGATGGGGGTGGGGGTGGTGTTGCAAACCTGTTGTGGGGAGGTTATGGGATTGCCACCCTTGTGTCTGTGCTGCCGTCAGAGCTGGATTCTGAAGGTAGCAACCACAGAGCTTCCTGCAGCTGCAGAAGTGCTAAAAGGTAGAAATGGTCTGCTCTCCCCTGTGCTGTCGGGAGCACACCGGCGAGGGCCTCCTTGCTGCTAGTCCTGACAGATTTGGGAGGGACAATACTTGGTCTGTCTATGTAAAGCTGCAGAAAGCACTGTACCTCCTGATCCACATGGAGCTGCAGGAACCTTTGGCTGCTGCCCAGTCCCAGGCAGTGTCTTGCGGGAGGGGGAGGCATCCGAAGGTGGATCCATCTGTCTCTCCTCACCCTGAGCAGCTATGCAGGAGATGGACAAGTCCTGTCCCTCCACAGTCAGAGCTAAGAAGCCCCCTTTGATGGGGCACTCCCAGAAGCACAGGGAAGACACAAGTCTTCTCCAGCTGTAGGAACTTTGGGCTGCTGCCCCGTTTCAGACAGTGTCCTGTAGCAGGGGGAGGTGCCTGGAGATGGATCTGGTTTGGTTCCCCACTGCTGCACCAGAGCAGTTTTCAAGGGAAGGACAAGTCCTGTTCATCCCCTGCCTACTTGGAGCTAGGAAGCCCCTTTGATGGAGTATTCCTAGGAACAAGAAGATACCAGATTTCATGAGGAAGGGCTTATTAAATGGTCTGTAATGCGTTTTTCTTGTTCGAGAAATTGGTAGGGCCCTAGGAAAAAGTGTATTGAATTTTCATTATTTTGAGGGATCAGCGCTGATTCATAGATTTCACGTCCGGCATGTCCGAAAGTCTCCATCATGATAATCTAGTCTGACATGATGTACAACGGGGTCAGCAACCCCTGGCACAGGTGTCAAGAGTGACACATGAGCTAACTTTCATCAGCATATGAGGTGGGAGCTCAGCCCCACCCCTTCTCCCCAATGCAGCTGGAAGCTTACTCAAAGCCATGCTGCCTGTGGATTAACCAAAGACCAGATAATGCTGCTAACCACCAGCTAACTAGTACAGCTCTGCAACCTAATTTATTTATTAATGAAGCTGTTGTAAGCAGGACTATTAGTGACTGTAAAAAGGATCACTGGCATTGGACCATGCATAGAGGTCAAAAGGTCCAAAGGTCTGCCTCCAAAAGGTTGCTGACCCCTGATGTACGTATAGGCCCCAGAATTTTCCCAAAATAATTCCTACATCATATATTTTTAGAAAAACATGCAATCTTGATTTAAAATGTCAGTGAAGAAGAATCCAACACAATTGTTGGTAGGCATATAGATAGCTTGCACAGACAAGTTACCACATTTATGTTCCTTGAATTTGGATAGCCTGTATGCATAGACTTCTGGTGCTCTGTCTTTCATTCAGTGCGGGAGTACTGTACCTTCAAAAGGTTGAGATTCTGGGGTTCCCTCCCTTTCCCCCTCTTAAGCAGAGGCACAGGACAGATATATACAGTAGGGTCACAACATTCGCGAGGGTTCGATGCTGAGAACCCCCACAATGATGAATTTTGTGAATACCTGGATGCACCGCACAGGTGGCTAGAGCACTTTGCGATGGCTCCAGAATCACCGCATGGGCAGCTATGGCACCTTGCACCACTCAGTGACGATGATAGTGCTGTGCGGGCGGCTATGGCAGTGCTGCGTGGTCTGGCTTTGGCACCTTGTGCCGCCCACAGACTAGGGTGCCTTGTGCTGCCCGGTGGCTATGGCAGTGCTGCGTGGGCAGCTACAGCGCCTCATGCTGCCCAGTGACTAGGGCACCTTGCGCTGCCCGGCGGCTATGGCAGTGCCGCGTGGGTGGTTACGGTGCCTTGTGCCACCCAACTACTCGAGCACCTCGCGCCGTCTGGCGGCAACGGCAGCACCACGCAGCAACTACAGCGCCTTGTATCGTGCAGCAAGCCACTTGAGAATAACTGAATTTGTGAGTTTTATATTCAAGAATGTCGTGACCTTGCTGTATGGATATAGATCCTTGAGAAATTCCACATCTTGATACAGGGTTGCTAAACAAAATAACTGAAGACAATCTATTTTGAGAGGATATTTTATGTAGCTAAAAAAAATCAAACTTCTTAACTTATTGGTGCATATTTAATTTGAAAAGACTTCTGAAGTGAGCGAGCCACATTCAGCCATGGGATAAATGAGTGCAACTCCACTGGCTTCCCCAATGTCGTGGTGCACAGCAAGGCTGCGACATTAGTCGCAAGTGGCTTGCTGCGCAGTGCGAGGCACTGTAGTCGCTGCATGGCGCTGCCGTTCCTGCGAGGCAGCATGAAGCACCCTAGTTGCTGGGCATCATGAGGAGCCGTAGCCACCCACATGGCATTGCCATAGCCACCTGCGCTGTACTGTGCTGCTGTTGGCGCTGGGCTGTGCAAGGTGCCTTAGTCACTGAACAACGTGAGGTACTCTATCTGCCCATATGGCGCTGCCATAGCTGCTGGGTGGCACGAGATGCTGTGGCCACAGCACACGGCCCTCCTGCAGCTGCCCATGTAGTGCTGTCATTGTTGCTGGGCAGCATGTGGTACCTTAGCTGTCTGTGCCGAGATTTTGGAGCCACTGTGAGGTGCCCCAGCCACCTGTGCAATGCATCCAAGTATTCACAAAATCAGCATTTGCAAGGTTTCTCAGCACCGAACCCTTGCAAATGTTGCTATCCTACTGTATTTGTTTGGACCCATGATCAATGGAGCCCAGAGGATATTTTAAATGGTGATGACTATAAAGTTGGAGTTTACTGTTATATGAAAGGATATGTTATGCTTACAGTGTATAAAAGCATATTGTTCCCTATCGTAAAAAAAGTGTTTGCAGCAGCAAAGTCCAATAAAGCACACAGCTGGTGCAATATGAAAAATAAGTCATGCTTCAGTGCACTTGATTTCAGCAGCCAGAACCAGACAGTACTTGAAGATTTGACAGATAGGCAGTAAGAAGCTGTAACAGTCTGGAAGGGGGTGCTTGAAATACCATATGCAGTTAGCTTGTGTTGATGATGCTGGGAAAAAGTTGCATGGGTTCCATGAACTGACTGAGCTCGTGGTTTTTATGAAGGAGGATGGTGTAGCTTTCTGAAGGGAAGGAGATTTAGGCTGAGCAATCTTGAATTAATAATCCTAGGAGGGGCCAAATATAGAGAGAGGGCTTGAGGGTTTGTTATTTTGTTGTTAATTTCTTTAATAATGCCAAACCCCAGCAAAAAGGATGATTGTTTGACTTGACAGTGTGTATGAACTTTGTTTAAGGGGAGTTTGGAAAAGACACTTCCGCACAAAAGCACAATTAAATGACTTGAAAATATTGCCTAAGAAGGCTACATATAAACTGCATGGGATGGCGCTTTTGAAATAATCGGCTTTGATGCTGTACAACTATAGCTTGAGCTACATTTTCTCTCTCAAAGGTGTCGTGGAATTCTACCAACACATTGGTAGGACTTCAGGAAGGCAAAATGCAGCCTCAAGTTCCCAAAAGCATGAGTGAACGCCTGCAACTACACCCTTCAGACACCATGGTTCCCCTCTGTTCGGCACTGGTGAGGCCACATCTAGAATATTTTGTCCAGTTTTGGGCCCCCCAGTATAAAAAGATGTGGATTTGCTAGAGCAGGTTCAGAGGAGGGCAACAAAAATGATTAAAGGGCTGGAGCACAAGACCTATGAGGACAGGCTGAGGGATTTGGGCTTGTTTAGTTCACAGAAGAGAAAACTTACGGGTGATTTAATAGCAGCCTTCAACTTCCTGAAGGGGAGCTCTAAAGAGGAGGATGAGAAACTGTTCTCAGTGGTGTCAGATAGCAGAACAAGGAGTAATGGTCTGAAGTTGAAGATGGAGAGGTGTAGGTTAGATGTTAGGAAAAACTACTTCACCAGGAGGGTGGTGAAGCATTGAAATGTGTTGCCTAGAGAGGTGGTGGATTCCCCATCCCTCAAGGTTTTTAAGTTCTGGCTTCACAAAGTCCTGTCTGGGATGACTTAGTGGAGGTTGATCCTGCTTGAAGCAGGGGCCTGGACTAGACGACCTCCTGAAGTCCCTTCCAGCCCTATGATTCTGAGATTCTGTGATTTTGTGACCAGGGTATGAGACTGCAAGAAAATAAGAGCACATTATGATTTCTCACACTGCTATTGTCTTCTTTGTGTTTATGACCAAATCACTTAACTTTTTAATTTTATTTTTAAAATGATTTATAAATAGGAGAGGACAGCACTTTTGAAATAACCACTATACCTGGAGGTACATTTTCTCTCTCAAGATTTTATGTATATACAGCATGTGTATATATCTATCTATCTATAGATAGATAGACACACATCTCAAAGAACTGGAAGGGACCTTGGGAGGTCATGGAGTTCAGTCCCCTGCCCTCTTGGCAGGACCAAGCACTATTTCTGACAGATTTCCCCCTGCCCTTCATTTATTTGCCCCAGACCTCTTGGTTGTCTCAAGGACTGAGCTCACAGTCCTGGGTTTAGCAGGCCAATGGTCAAACCACTGAGTTATCTCTCCCGAGTTTAGCAGGCCCGACAGCCACTGTGGACCCTGGGGCAAAGTGAGGGGCGGGGTCAGCTCCAGCTTTTATTTATTTATTTTTTCCTATCTGTAAAATGAATACCCACTGAAGAAAAGCACTCTTAGACCTATAGAGAAGTGTATGCATGTTAAGGATGGAGCACTATAATGACGATCATCATTATTGAGGGAGTACATCATGTATGGAAGGCCGGGACCTGGGCACTGTCATATATGGCAGGAAGAATGGAACAGGGGCTGAACTACGATAATTAATTAGCCTATCCCCTGAAGTACTGTATAAGCTTTGATTTCCTTTATTTTAGTACTATGTTATTTACAGTTATAACAAGTACCCAGCCCTCCTTGGAGCATAGAAAAAGATAGAAGCTTTAAAAATACTGTATGTAAAACAGCTTAATCAGGCCTCATCTTTACTTCTTGGTTCTGCTTACATTTCTTCAGGGATAGAATTCACCACATGCATCTTACAACAGAAAAGGTATTCCCTGTTGAATGTTTTATTTGCAGTATTAATTATGTGCACACAGGTGTAGTTTAAGAAAGAAAACTAATAAACTTATTTATAAAAATAATCAATCCTATTTTCTGCTCCAACTTGAACACTTGTGGAACTTTATAGCTAGCTTTGACTTGTTAATTGTCCAAGTTTCGTTAGTTTCATTCCAAATACCCAGTGTTCTAAATGCAGTCTATTTCAGAAGAGATTCAAGGTCATAAGGGCTATATCTAAGTTTAAAAAAGAGTTGGTGAATTTTGGTCCTAGTTGTATTTCACATCGCAACTGAAGACCAGGAAGAGCTCAAATATTTAACTAATTAATCTTCTACTTTGTATTGTTTTATTTGATCCCAGTTTCTCTGATGTCTGAAAGCAAATGTAGGCATTTATCTCCTTTCTCTAAGATGGATTTTTTCTGTGGCTAAAGCATAGATATTTATTTTTCTACCACATACTTCATTAATGAAAGTTAGTTATCCTCTCTGGGCCTCATTTTCACCATCTATAAAATATGTCAAAGGGGGGTTTGTGGGGTTTTAATTCACTTAATACAGACTGAACCTCTTTAGTCCAGCACTCTCTCACCTGGTGGCATCCATAATCCAGCATGATTTTTGTTTGCCAGATGATCAATTACCAAGCCTGTGGCCAAGTTTCCCATGGTCCCATAAAGTTTGACATTGGCCTCCCCGGGGTCTTGCAGATTCTCTTATTCAGCACCAGTCAGGTCCCAAGGGTGCTGGACTAGAGAGGTTCAAACTGTATTTGTGAAGAATGTATGACTTTTGGATGGAAGTTACTATCTGAGTATGTTTGGTTACATTCATTGGAAATACAATGCTAAGTCTATTGTCAGCTACTGAACTAGAGGAAGTTTTAAAAGAAACTGACTGGTCTGGAGCGGAACATGTAAGCGATATTACTATAGAATTAATATCTTAGAATGGTCTAGTCTGCTTTAATCTGGATATAACGAACATTTTTATTAAATAAAAGTACTATTTTTTCCCAAAGCAAAGCAGAACATTTCACTGAAGCTAGAGCAGAGTATATTTTAGATGCTTGAATTAAGAGAATGTTATTGTTAACATATAACTACATATTTGGTGAATGTTCTGCAAAGTTTGCTGCAAAATATTGAGGGTCTCCTATCAATTATTCTGTGATCTCAATTCATACTTAATTAAATTGGAGATGGAAGGTGCTCACAAGTGGTGCTTACCATGGAGGAAGGGCCCCTATGAGCTACTGTACTCTAAATACAGCATCTGATGAAGTGGGTCTTTGCTCACGAAAGCTCATGCTCAAAACTTTTCTGTTAGTCTATAAAGTGCCACAGGACCCTTCGGTGCTGTTACAGATCCAGACTAACATGGCTACCCCTCTGATACTTGTACCCTAAATAGAGCTCCTATAAGGTGAGTGCATAAGTTGTTGGAAAACTGATCTCCAACAGTAGATAGTGTTTCACAGCTAAGCTAGAAGGGCATATCCAGTGAGGTCCTGCAGGGATCACTCCTTGGTGTGATTCTGTTCAATAAATGATTTTGATAATGGCAAACAGAGTACACTTATAAAGTTTGCAGATGATACCAAGCTGGGAGGAGTTGCAAATGCTTCAATATTAAAAATGATTGGGACAAACTGGAGAAGTGGTCTGAAGTAAATAGGATGAAATTCAATGACAAATGCAACATACTACACTTGGACGAGAACAATCAATTGCACTCATGCAAAATGGAAAATGACCGCCAAGAAAGGCTAGTGCAAGAAGCAATGATCTTAAACTGAAGCAAGAGCAGTTTAGGTTGGACATTGGGAATAAATTGGCCAGAAAGATTGTGGAATCTGTCATCCATAGTTTTTAGTAGATTAGACAAAGACCTTTTGGGGTATGGACTAGATAACAATCCTGCCCTGAGCACAGAAGAGTAGACTAAGAGCTTGTTAGAAGATTGACGTGAGCAGTTAATCTTCCAAAGTTTGATTTTGCATGTCTGGTTGCAATTCAGTTAGAGGTTTTTAGCTCAGAATTAATATTTTGGGGTAACATTTGAGCAAAGTTGATGCTTAAAATCTTTCATTTTTGGAGGATGAGAAAACAGTAGAGAATAGAAGAATATGAAATACAGAATTTACATTTCTGAGAGCTCCAGCTCACCAGGATAATTATGAGATATGTCTAGGCTACATAATAGTGTTTTGTAATAAGGAAAATACAAAATTACTCAGATCAGAATATGAACATTATGTCTAGTGTGTAATATTTATTGTCTTATTAGGTAATATAATACAAACCTATTACATCAAAAATAAAGGTAGATTGTTATACAAGAATGGTGTTATGATCCAGATGAAACGCTGTTATGGATTAAGTTGAAACCTGATTGAAAATGATGGATGTGAGCACACCTTTTAAATAATATAAATGTAAGCATAAATTAATCACAACCTCCCACTTACGACAAAAGTGATGCGAACTCTCCGGGAGTTTTGAACTGTATGAGTACAGCAGTTTGAGGTGAATGTTAGGCTGCAATTCTTCATGTCAGCAGTCTGCAACCAGTTGTGTCTTGAAGTGACCAGACAGCATTCTTAGAACCAAAGTATTGTTTGTTTTTAGATAAGGAGCAAAAAAAGATTTTAAAACAACCCAGTCTACATGCATGTCTAACTTACTTAAACCCTTACCATCACCTGGTAGTAAGCTTAGGAGACCTCAGTTCTTCAGATATCCCCAGCTGATGTGTGTGTGTGTGTTAGTCTGGTTCTCTTAACCAGCTACTCTCCTTTCCTGTGACAGATTCTTTTTAAACCATCACAGCTTTTTTGATCTTCTGGTTCCCAGGCAACTTCCTGTCAAGGCAAACCTTTCAATGTTAGCAGATAAGTGGCTTATCTTGAGACATTCTTCTTCCTTCCTCACAAAATAAAAAGCAGTCATGTAACACTTCAAAGACTAACAAAATAACATAACAAAATAATGATGAGCTTTCATGGTGCACCCCCACTTCTTCTGATTTCCAGATCTGGCAATACTTTCCATAAAGAAAATTTACCAGTTATAACAAATGTGTATAATAGTTATAACAGATGTGAATGGTTACATTTTTTCTGTCATGGATGTTCCTTAGCAGTGTGGATGTGTTGAATTTGATATGTGGATTACTTGAGGTTGTGTCTTATGTAGAACAGTTTATTTTCAGTGGCTTTTTACAGAGAGCACTGTTAAGATTACTCATGCATAACCAGGAGCCAACAGATGAATATTTCTAGTCTCTCCTCTGTCACTGACTGATGTTAATACAGTGCATTTCACAGCCCTTCATGAATGAGGAAGGCATTAAAACACCTGCCATAGGAAGCAAGCATGCATTATTTTCCACATTTGGCAAATTGCGTATCTGAGTATCTGAGAGGCTATCCTAGGTTTCGGATATAGTTAGTATAATTTAGGCTTCTGAAAAGACTGACCACTTAACTCCTCTCCCTCTCAGAATGAATGTTGGCCCTTATGATTGGCTATGTTAGTAGTAAAATGGGCTATTTTTGCAGGTGCAACTTCATAAAGCTTTTTGAGATACTCGGATGAGTGAGCACTGTGTAAATAATAATAATAAAAAATAATTTAGTAAACAATATCACCAAGCAGTCCTACATCTCAGTTTCTTCTCTTGAACTTTGTGAGGTACAATGGCAAGTACAGCAATAGAAAAGCCCATGGAAAAAGTGTATGAGTATACATAATGAATTATGAAGATTAAAATATTGACCAGCTGCCCATTCAGTATGCACTGACTGAATCTGGAGTCACAGTAAATGATCATGTAATTAAAAATGTCATAATTAGAGCTGCTCAGAAAACATTTTTGCCCTGCAAAAGATGTTCAGTTTAAAGAAAAATGTATTTCCAAAGCCAGACAAAGTCAAAATACCAAAAACATTATTGGGAATTAAATTAAAAAAAAAGGTTTGGGGAGAACTGAAACATCATTTTGGCTTGTCAGCTGCCTGCCAGGAAAGTGGAAGGATGGGCTGTCCAGGTCACTTGCCTGATTTGGGTTAAAAGCTTTGATGGAATTGGCACTTTTCTACAGAATATTTGGAACCCACCAAATCAGCTGTTTCTGATGGAAGACTGTACTAGCATGAAATTTTTAACAAGTTCTAGTCATAATGCACATGCACAAGGGAACTGAACTTGAGGGTGTAATCTCAATTCTGGCATTTTAAAATGCAAACTGCATTACTTGCAACCTTCACACTTACAAGAGTGTAGCTTTTGTTTTGGGTGGGATATATATGCTCAGTTCAGAAAATGTACATCGCTCCCAGTGAGTTTTCTTGCCAAAAGAGCATTGACTTCAAATAGCTGTTGCTCTGCAGAGTATTAAAATTGAGTATTTAAGGGTGAAAAGTCAGAAACCTTTTTAAAATTAGGATGAAAACCTAATAGTTTAGGCTCACTGGCAATCAGAGAGTGCCTCATTGTTAGAGCTGGGAATTTGCCTAGGATGTGAGACCCAGGTTAATTCCCCCGCTCTCTAGAGCAACAACATGAACTCAGATTGGCCCCTCTACAGGGACCTGTCTAACCTCCTGACTGTGGACCAGGGGCCAGCAACCCCTGGCACAGAGTAGCACAGGAGCCTCCAAGAGTGGCACAGGATCCAATTTTCAACTTGCTGAAAGCCAGGCCTGTGGATTTACAAAAGACCAGATAATGTTACCAACCACCGCCTAAATGGTGAAGCTCTGCATCTTTTTTTATTTATGAAGCTGTTATTTCAAAATAACTTTGCTGTGTAGACAATGCCTGAAGGAGCAAGCCCCCAGCCCACTCCCAAGTGGGAAGCACCCAGTCCCTGCTTCCCCAGCCCAGGAAAATGGGGAGGACGGGTAGCATGTAAGTCACAGCTTTCCTGTCTCTGGAGCATGGGGAACGCCAGCAGGTCAGCCTCTCAGCCCCAGAGTACAGGAAAGGTGTGCTGCCCCAGCCACGGCAAAGCTAAAGCCCATACAGCCAAAGGAGACCAGAAAGAGCCATGCTGGTGATGGGCAGGGTGAGGGAAAGAGAGCAATCTGGGGGTGGAGTGTGGGCAGAGCCACATGTGGCAGTCTCTCCCGCATCCCCACCACTGTTACCTGCAGCCTATGGCTCCACCCTCCTTCCTTGGGAACCAGAGTGGAGAGAATTCCCCTGAGGGTTTCAGCGCAGAGGCAGCTGGGCAGCACGCCACATGGTGGAATGACCTAAAGCAGTGAGAAGTCCTGTGACACCTTAGAGCCTAACAGGTACAATACGGTCTCAACATTTGCCAGGGTTCTGTGTGCAGAACCCTTGTGAATGTTGATTTTTTCACAAATATGGGGGAGTGGGGGTTGTACCCAGAGTCCCAGGGGCAGCGGCAGGTGCTGGCACTCCTGCCCAGAGCCCCAGAAGCAGCAGGTGCCGGCACTCCTGCCCAGAGCCCCAGGGGAAGTGGCAGGTGCTGGCACTCCTGCCCAGAGCCCCAGGGGAAGCGGAGGGTGCTGGCACTCCTGCCCGGAGCCCCAGGGAAGTGGCCGCTCACGAATAACTGAATTTGCAAACATTAAGTTCGCGAATCATGAGACCCTACTCTATATTGATGCATAAGCTTTCGTGGGCAAAGACCCATATCGTCAGATGCATGAGTGTCAGATGCATCTGATGAAGTGGGCCTTTGCCCAGAAAATTTTATGCTCCAATATGGATGTTAGTCTATAAGGTGCCACAGGACTTGCTGGTTTTCCAGATAGGGACTCACCTGGCTACCTCTGATACTAGAGCAGTGCTTCTGCACTTTGTCAGGCTACTGCACCCTGTCCAGGAATCTGATTGGTCTCCTACCCTCCACCCCAACCGGGCCTCACCTCACTTCAAAGCTACTCCAGTAAACCCTCAAGATACCACAACGAAGTTGCACGTGTCTCTGCCTAACGCGACTGCCTCCCAGACAGGAGTGGGAAACTGCTCCCGTCAGGGGCAGCGGCCTGACTCTTGGCTGCCGCCCCAGCACGAACGCTGTCCCTGTCCCCGAGTGCGGGGAGCTGGGAAACAGGCGGCAGCTTGCAGAGCCCGGGGGAGCTGGGAACCGGCCTGCAGCCCGTTCTCCGGGCTCCCCTGCACTGGGGCGACAACGTGAGGGAGGCGGGACTGCGGGAACACAACCCCGCGGGACTGGGGGGGTTACTCGTACTCCCCCCCCACCCGACTACTCCTGCGAGCTCCGCTCGGGCTGGGGACGGGGTTTTCTCTCTCCCCGAGCGCCGCCCGCCCGGCCCCCCCCCGAGCCAGCAACTGCCGCGTCCTGTTTGTGCGGCCTGTCGTACGGCCGGGCCAACAGGCGCTGGAGGAAGAGCTCCGGGTGCCCCAGGGTCCCGCTTGGGAAGAGGCAGAGCCCCTGGCGGTGGAGCCCTTTCCCAGCCGGTTGTGCTCGGCCGGGGGACTAGCAGTCGGGCGGCGGCGGCGGCGGCGGCGGGGGGGGGGGGGGGAAGCTACTCGGGAGCAGCGCCGGGGCCCGAGGGGGAGGCGCGGGGCTGCCGGCTCCTGCCGAGCAGGGCGCCCCTCGCCCTCGCTCCCCGCCTACCGGGGCAGGGCCGCAAGCGGTTGCTCAGCGCGCGCGGGCCGAGCCAGGGGGCGCGCGCAGGAGACGTCTCGGCCGCGCCGCAGCCCTCGCCCACCCCTCGCAGCCCGCGGCCGGCCCCGCCCCCCGCGGCCCCCCCCACTCCTCGCCGGCGATGGTTTGCTCTGGCAGCCCCGCCCGCCGCCGGCGCCCATCTGCCGCAGCTCCGGAGCAGGTGCCGCGGCCACCGGGGAGGGACCCCCGCCAGCGGCGCGGGAGCGGGGGGAGGTGCGGAGCCCTGCGGAGCGGCGAGCCCCGGCCTAGCGGGGCCCCTCGTCCAGGTACAGGCGAGAGAGCCCTGAACCGCGGGGCCCTTCCTCCCCCACCCCCCGGCCAGGCGCAGCCGCTGGGGCGTCCTGCCCAGCGCCCCCGCCCCGCCCTGCCCTGCCCCTGCTGCAGCCTCTCCCGGGGAGGCGGGCGGCGCAGGCAGGAGCCAGCTGCGGTGCGGCCGCTGCCGGGAGTGATTCAGCATCATTCCCCGCGAGCCGCCGGGAGGAGGAGGAGGGCGAGCCCGGCCGGGAGGACTGACGGACGGACACCCCAAGGGCCCTGTCAGTGACACCCGGCAGGAGGGGTTCAGAGGTGCTGGTGAACTTCCCGCCCGTGTGTGAAGCGCCGGTAGGAGGTGGAGTGCAGTGGAGGTGCAGTGGTAGCTCTTGGTGCTCGAGGTGGGGGCAGCGGGAGCCCCAGCCTGGAGCTTAATTTCTCTCCCTCCCGTTGTCATTTGTCTCTGTTACGTGTTGGAGTACAACTTATGCAGGGAATGCTCCCAAGACAGCCCCTCTCTTGCTCCTAATGACTTCAGTGATCCTATCACTGCTCTCACTGCGCCAGGCAATAGTTGTAGGGTTGGGCCCCAAATCGGATGCAGCGTATGTCTCTGGTCAGTTGAGACTGATATGAGCAGCTTCATAAATGCAGCCGATGTAATCATTTATGTTGGAACATCTAAGGGCGGTCAGTCAGGTCGTTTCATCTGGAGAATGATGACCAAGCACATCTGTTTGGCTGTGAGCATCTTGTATTTTTAGCTAATCAGCTGGTTTGCAGAATAAATGTTTACTCATTACTGATGTGTGTATTGTGTGTGGGGGAGGAAGCCCATTTAAAATAGCATATGTAAGTCTTCTGTGCTCAACTGCATCTTTGCAGAGAAGGCAAGATCCAGAGGGGTCACTTCTTAGCAGTAGGATTTAGTGAATGCTCGTATTTAGAACAGACAGAATCCATGGATATGAAAGTGAGCTTCTTTTTCAGCTTCCTGCTGGTGGACCATGATCTGTCATTTGTAGTTTCTTTTTGTAATTTATATTGTCTTAAACTGCACATTAATTTAAGCACTATGCCTGATAATCTAAATATAAACATTTGATGCTTGATTTCAAATATACATTATTAGATTCTACCAAACTATGGTAAACTCTATAATATCTGGCAGGTCCGGGACCAGGAGGTTGCTGGATATTCATGGGCATTGGCCCGCTAAACTTTGGGTTGTGAGTTCAATCCTTGTGGAGGCTAATTAAGGCAGATCGATATCAGGGATGGTGCTTGGTCCCGCCAACAGGGCAGGAGACTGGACTAGATGACCTCCAGAGGTCCCTTCCAGTTCTAGAAGATGTGTATCTCCAATGGAGAGGTATAATTAGCAATGCATAACACTAAAGAAAAAGAAGATTGTAGATATTAAGCAACAAACAAAAATGTATACAGAATACTTTATTTATCAATAACAGTAGCATTGTATAGTAAAGATAGGGATAGCTCAGTGGTTAGAGTATTGGCCTGTGTAAACCCAGAGTTGTGAGCCCCATCATTGAGGGGGCTTTCCAAGGGTTTGGGGCAGGTTAGATTAAAAAAAAAAAGTGTGAGGGATGGTGATAGGTCTTGTTGTGAGTGCAGGGGACTGGACTCAAGGTCCCCTCTAGCTCTATGAGATGTGTTTATCTCCATGTTTTTCTGACACTGTCAACTTACACTGTTGTTTGCTGTCTTTATTTGTATTTCCTTTCACTATACTGTACATATGGAAAATGTAACTAAAAACTTTACTTATGGTTAAATGCCAGGTTTTTGAGAGTTTGGGATATTAGAATGCCAGATTGGAAAGAATTCACTATAATATGAGATCACTTCATTTGTATCTTTGATATATATATTTGCAGAGTAAAAATCTGATTTTGACACTGTCGCTCTTTATAACAATACTAATGCTTGATACTTTCCCCACCCAAAGCTATTGTTGATTTTAATACCCTTGACTCCAGTACTAATACTTTGGAAAAGCTATCTTCACATTTAGGAGATTAGAAATTTCTTCTTAAGGGAAAGAAGGGAAAATTCCTTCTCAAGGGAGGAAAGGGAATATATCAAAATGTGCAGAATAGCTGTATAAGATGCCTTGTGCCCTGGTTTAATTTCCAAAGTGAAGGAAATTGTATTCCAGGAATAAAATAGGCTCAAAATAGCACTTCATAAGATGAAGCTAGAGGGCTTTTTTTAGCAAGGTTTCTGAAGTCTCTTTTATATTCATATTCAACACATTAACACATGGTATGAACCGGGATGGGAATTTTGTGGGTCACTATAGGGGCTCGTTTGCATACTTGGCTTAATTAATTCTTGACACCCCCCCACTTTTGGTCCCTCTACTCTCTGATTTTCTCACCTTAATAATTGTTTTTTTCTGATTTGTCCACCTTGATTACTGTTTTTGGTTCTCTATCTGTTAAATATTGGGTCTGTTCTGGTATGGCTGTGGTCTGAAGAAGTGGGTCTGTCCCACGAAAGCTCACCAAATAAATTAGTTTGTTTAGTCTTTAAAGTGCTACTTGGCTGGCTTTTTTGTTTTGATTGCAAACAATGCTATTGTCAGCAAATGCAAATGTTTGTTGTAGCAGTATTCGAAATTATTTAAAGAGGTAGGACACTGTTAAGACAGTGATGCACTATTAAAATATCCCAGAGCACAGAAATAAAATTGTTTTGTGAAAATGTTACGAGATATTTGGATGCTTCTTAAAGAAGTGGATTCTTACCTGTAACTATGCTTTCTCACACTGGTAGTACAATGGTGTCTTGTAAATAGTAAATAGTATCACCAGTCTAGAAGATGTTGCAAGTGTGGTCTGGTAGCAGTGTGGATGGAGGCAACAATCTCAAGAATTTCGGAGCCCCCAGTTAACCAGAAGGTAGGAAGTGGTTGACTCCCAGTATCTTCTAAAGGCAGGAAAGTTGGAAACCCAGATAAAATATGGGCATATCTGAAGTTGAAAAAGATGCACAAGTCACAAATGGTGGGAGAATAAATCATAATTTTGTGTTGTCATTTTTTCTAAGATCTTTATATGTGCTTGCAGTGAAAGAAAATTGTGAATATTAAGAATGAGATATGGAAGCTCAATGCATGCTACTGAATACAGTGCTTACTACCAGTAGTTACTGTTATCAGGACTAAACCACAGTTTCTTGTTTAATGTGACTGGTAATGTATCTGTGATTTAATCTGTAGTGTGTAATAGGATGTACAAAGGGCTTTGGGTCAATCTTTTGAAAAGGAATAAATTAATGTATTTTTGACTGCAAAACTAGCAGAGTATTCTTTTTATTGTGGGTTGTTTAAAACATTAAAAAATACCAGAATTTGTGCACTCATTGATTATAAGAGCACTCTTGCTCTTATACTCATTATAAGACGAGTATCTCTATGATGGATGGATAAAGTAGTATGAGGTTTTTAGATTTTTTTGAATTTTTACAAAGGCAGAAAGAAGTTGTATACCCATGATTTTGTCTATGCTTGTCGATGTCTGTGTTTCAAGTCTAGTTTTAAGTTTGAATTTCTTTGCCTTCTAATGGAATTATTTTACAGCCTGCCACATTATTATAAGGAGACAGGCTTATATGAGATATATGTATTATTCACCTTATGGGGCTTTTTTTTGCGGGGGGGGGGGCGGGCTCTGGAAATCCCTTCATTTTTAAAATAATCCTAATGTGAGAGTAGGGAAAGCAGGTAATGAGGTAGTGAAGGCTCATTTTCCTTCTACTGCAAATTTCCTGAAATCTCTAGGAGTGGACCTCCTACTCCTGATAATCTTGCTAACTGTGCAGGAGAAGGGATCCGTTTTTGAGCACCTTATTGGGTCTGCAGGATGAGGAAAGGACACGAGAAAGCAAAACATATGTGATAGAAGGTCTGGATCTTTCCTGCCCCCAACTTGAGAGGAGCCCTGGCTTGGAGGCAGAGTAGAAGAGATCTCTCAAAATCCAAACTGCAGGCATTGGGAGGCTAATGAGATCCCCATAAGCATTATGAGACTCTTGCGGGTCCCCTGATCCTCTCCCATCAAAGGTTTTAAGAGCCTTGTTATTTGGATGCTCTTCAACTTTTTCTCTGTGGACATTGGCAGGGCTCCTTCAAGTCTGTTGAAACCAATGAGCTATGTTTACACTATTAAATTACTAATCAGTTTTATAAATGGAATGTAGCCAACCAATTGGTCTGTGCGCTGGGATTGGCTACTGTTGAATAATGGGATACTGGGCTAAATGGACCATTGGTTTGACCCAGGATAGCCATTCTTGTATTCTTATATTAGTGAGGAGATTTTTGTATGCTGCTATATTATGCAAAATTAGGTAAAAATAAATGTTGTATGCTTTATATTTTTCGTTATGGTTTTTGAATCTTTAAGGTAGAGAAGTAATGAAAAGGAGGTTCTCACATAATACTGTCTCCTGCAGCTGGAACTCTAAACACCAAATATAAAAATCACAAGCTGGTGACACTGCATCAGTGCATCTTAATTCAGAAGCATACTTTTAGATCTTACTGTTTGTGACTCATTCATCTCAGTTATGCTTCAGACCTGTCCACAGCTTAAAGTGTATTTCAGACATCATACATTTTGGAAGATGCTGTAAATGGACAACTTCCTGTCTACAAACTGACCATGGGGGTCAAATTTCTTTAGGCTGCCACCTCTGTCTGTGGTATGTACAAACCAGATCCAGAAGTATCCTCTAGAGTGTGGCCAGCTTAGTATGAGAAACCATAATTTTATGGTGGAATATATTTCTCTTTTAAGAAAGTAGTATATTACACATATTTCACAATTTTCTGCAAGCAATTGTATTTCTAAGCTCTGCTACTATTGATGATACTGAATAATTGGATATCTGTTAAGACAACAAGAAACAAAGGAGAATAGAAAGTAGCATATTAAACTGTAGTAGAAGATTGTCTTTCTCTTGTATGGAAAGTAGAAGACTATTAGAGCAAGTAGCGTGAGTACATACTTGCCTGTGTTGCTTTGCTTATGTTTCTCCACCCAAGCCACTTCAAATGGGTAAAGGGGTGAGATATTCTCAAGCACATCATTCTTTGTATTATCTTTTGACATTGTCCAAAATGTTACTTCTCAGTTTATTAGTGTTCACTTTTGTGGTGGCTTGAGTAATGTGGGTTGAGTCCTGTTGACTGGAAAATGGACTGAGATAAAAAAACCAGCTAGTAGGGGGCATGAATTTTTACTTACTATGAACCTGGAATATATATGAGTCAGTAACATAGAGAACAAGTGCTCCATATTGTGTAACGGATTTCCTAAACCATCTTTTGTTAGTCTCATTTTTAAATGAAATTATTTTTCTTTGCTCCTTCTTGTACCATCTGTTTCTCAGTGTCCACCTTTTTCTTCATTGACTGAGGTTGGGATGATTGTTGCAGTTCTAAATGCAGTATACACAGCTGTGTTACTTGTGCAATGACTTACTGAATAAATCGCAAACCAGAAAAGGCTGATTTAATGTCAGCCATCATTCAGTTACATTATGGCTTGTAAATTTGTCCATAGGAGACAGAGGAAATGGAATATTATTGCTAATTACTTGTACCGTGATACTATACAGGAACTGCTGTCATGGATTCAGAGCCCATAGTAGTAAGCACTGTACAAGTACAGAGCAAAAAAGTCTGTCTCTGCCCCCAAAGAGTTTATGGTGCTATAATGATTATTGTGAAGCTACATAATGAAGGTTAACAAAAACCTACCAAAATTGAAATGAGTGTAATTCTGTAAAAGTGCTTTGTTAAATATCACTGACATTAACATGAGAACATGATCACTTTTTATAGAAAGTGAAGCTAGTAAGTGGAGTTGCATCAGGAATGACATGGTTCAGTGCTTATTAATTACCGGTTGCACCCCTGAAAACTGTCATTCTCTGGTCTGGCAACATACCTTGTCTGGAAAGACAAGCGATGCTCCTGGAGAAGAGGTCTGGGACAGGAGGGCAAGTTAAGCTGGCCTTCTGACAGCCCTGCAGGGGGACTGCAAGGCCACAGTTGGCGCTCCCAGCAGCCCCACAGTGCGAGGGCTGGAGCTGGGGGTGCGGAGATGGCATTTGCTGACTGCCCTGCCTGGGGTCAGGGAGCTAGCACTGGGGCCAGGACCATGAACTCAGCATCCCTCTGCTGCCCTTCACAGAGCCAGGGCAGGGGAGCCAGAATTCCCTGGCTGCCCTGCACAAATCCAGGGCACGGGAGCCCGGTGTCTCTCAGCTGCCCTGTGTGGTACTCCACACTGGGGCAGAGACCCTGCTCCTGCAGTGAGCTGTGGCAGGCCAACAAGGGTGGCCAGGGATTGGGTGGCATTAACCACCCTGGGCCAGCAAAATCTCTCATTCAGGACCACTGAGGTCCCATGGGTGCTGGACCAGAGAGGTGGAACCTGTACTTTAAAAAGCCTAAGGAAATGGGTGCTTAATCATCTCCCTTCTTCCCCTCAAATAATAGAAACTATAGAACCTGGATAATTAAAGAGATCTCTGAAATTCAAGTAATATAAATGCAGTGCCACATTACATTGCGTATTTCAGTTGCAAGGAAGATTTTTTTTTTCCTGTCAGTACAGGTTGCTGCATTCTTAAGTGAAATAACTTCTGAATGCATTTTAGTGTCTAGACAGTTAACAGATAGAGGGATACTTTCAGGTTCCAGTAGTTATTTAAAATAATGGTTTGTTGTTGAATTGATTTACTTTAGTGTTCAAACCATTCTGTTCATTGGGCATAATAAACTAAACTCTTATAATAATTGTGATACTAAAAAAAGAATACTTGGGAACTTATTGCAGCAAAAGTTAGTGTAAAATGGTAATGAAGGCATTTTAGGAAATGAGCAATTTGAAAAGAGACTTGTATCAGATTTCAGGTGTGATTTATTAAAACAGCAAATTCACCAATGCCTTTATTATTGTGTGCCTGAGAGCACATAACAAGTAAACTCTTTCATATCTGGCAGCACCGGGAGTGGGAGGTTGTCAGATATTAAAATATTCTGGATAATAGAGAGGTGTACCTAGCAATGCATAACACTAAAGAAAAACAAGATTCGATATTAAGAAACAAACAAAAATATATGCAGAGTACTTTATTTACTAGCAGCAGTAGTATTGTGCACTGTATTTGCTGTATTTAATTGTATTTACTTTCACTATACTGTGCTTATGGAAAACACAACGACATTTTATGTATGGTTAAAATGCTGCTTATTTGAGAGTTCCAGATGATAGAATGCAGGATATGAAAGAGTTTACTCTATTATTTATTTTGTTTTTTTTTTATATACACGGTATTATTGTGCAACCTCCTAGTGCTATAAAGATGGGCTTAAAATGAACCCAGACTGACATACATCATACGTTACTGAGTGTAATACTGGACTGATTTTTCTCCATAAAGAGATTACTTGTTCCAAATTTCTCATTTTAGTAACTGTCCACTAATCCACAACATGGAGATCTGTGATTGTGTGGCAATTCAGGAGTCAAGCCAAAACCATTTGAGAAAAAAACACACTTTGTATTGCACAGATTGAGATCTTTTGTATTAATACTCTCATCTCTCGCTAAATTTTAATACTTTCCCACTTTTGAGCTCTGTAACTGATTAAATGCTCACTGTAATCTATGAGCTAAATATTATGCTTCAAAATAAGCATGAAAGTACAGCTAAAGCTTTCTGAAAGTAATAGACATGTTTTTCAAATAATTGGTAAAATATCTGGACAGAGGGAATAGCCCAGCTAGTTAAAAATGCACATTCCAGTTCTGGTGGTTTTGGGCCTGATGTTCCCTTTGCATTCTGCTTATGAATGGGAAGAGAAGTGCAGGTAACTGAGAATGGTGTGGGGAACGGAGAATCGTGGAGTGTGGAAGGCAATTCTTCTCTATATCTGGTGTACTTCTGAGCAAAAATCAAACAGCTATTCCACACTTGCACCCCTTTGAAAGGTGGATACTTTGCACAGTGAGGGGAGTTTGTGGGAGCATGACTTAGTCAAGTTCTGCTTGTGGAGACTCTGGCATCCATGGTCTCCATTATTCCTTTAAAATGTAAAGTAAGTAAGAGGAAATAATGTTCCTATGCCTGTAAGTGGCATGAAGTCATGGAACTAACAAAGACAGGTTACTCACCGTAGTAACGGTGGTTCTTCAAGATGTGTCCCCGTGGGTGCTCCACAATAGGTGTCGGGCTCGCCCGGCGCAGCAGATCGGATCTTCCAAGCAGTTTCTGCCGGACCGCGCATGCGCCGGTGCGCGCCGCTCCCTTGCGCGCTCCTGGCCACGTGCGCGATCCGGTCCCCGCCAGTTCCTTGACCAACCGCCTCGGATGCTCCTGCAAAACACTAAACAGAGATCCGAAGCGGGGAGGATGGGCGGGTAGTGGAGCACCCACGGGGACACATCTTGAAGAACCACCGTTACTACGGTGAGTAACCTGTCTTTCTTCTTAGAGTGTCCCCGTGGGTGCTCCACAATAGGTGACTACTCAACAGTAACCCAAGATAGGAGGTGGGTAATCAGATTATGTGCAGCTTGTCCCTGAGAGGACCGCTGTCGAGAGACGGGTATCCTCTTGGAATACCCTGTGAAGGGCGTAATGTTTGGCGAAGGTGTCATAGGATGACCAGGTCGCCGCTCTGCAAATGTCTTTTAGCGCAACACCCTTGAAAAAGGCTGTTGATGCCGCCACCGCCCTAGTGGAATGAGCCCTGGGAGTGGCCGGTAAAGGAGTCTTTTTGAGTTCGTAGCACATTTTTATGCAGGATACGATGTGCTTCGAGATTCTCTGTGAAGAGAGACCTTCTCTTTTTGATTTGGGAGCGAGAGAGACTAGGAGCCTATCCGTTTTCCGGAAGGACTTGGTCCTGTCTATATAGAAGGCTAGCACCCTCCTCACGTTCAGGAGGTGTAGGCGCGCCTCTTTGTTAGAGTTATGAGGCTTTGAATAAAATGAGGGTAAAACAATAGGTTAGTTAATGTGAAACTCAGAAGAAACTTTGGGAACAAAGGCTGGATGCAGCCGTATGGTTACCGCCACCTTGGAAAAAACAGTGCAGGGTGGCGTTGCCATAACTGCCGCAAGCTCACTCACCCTGCGAGCTGACGTGATTGCGAGAAGAAAGGTCGTCTTTATCGTAAGGAGGCGGAGGGAAACCGTGGCCAAGGGCTCGAACAGTGGTCCCATTAGCACATTAAGCACCAGGTCCAAGTTCCACGAAGGTGGAAGCGGTTTCCGAGGGGGGTATAGGTTTACCAACCCTTTGAGGAACCTGGTAACCATGGGATGGGCGAACACCGTGTGCCCTTCCTCTTCGTGTCTGAACGCCGAAATGGCGGCAAGGTGGACCTTTAACGAGGATAGTGAGAGTCCTCCTCTCTTGAGGTCCATTAAATACTCTAATATCACAGGTATAGGCACCGAAAGGGGGGCTAGCCGTTTGGTAGAACACCATGGCGTGAAGCGAGTCCATTTCTGCTTCTAGGTCTTCCTGGTGGAAGTCCTCCTGCTACTTTCTAGGACTTGTTGCACTTCCTCCGTACATGTGCTCTCTAGGGAGCTGAGCCATGGATTAACCACGCTTGTAGTCGCAGGCCTTGGGGATGCGGATGCACTATGGACCCCTGGGCTTGCGTGAGCAGATCCGGCGCCACCGGAAGGGGCATCGGTGGACGGTCCGACATGCGCAGGAGTAGGGGGAACCATTGCTGTCGATCCCACGTTGGGACTATCAGCATCATTCGGGCTCCTTCCCTCCTGGCTTTCTGCAAGACTTTGTGGATCAGCACTGTGGGAGGAAAAGCGTAAAGCAGGGGGCCCCTCCACGAGATCGCGAACGCGTCCCCCAGGGACCCCCGCCCCAATCCTGCCCTGGAGCAGAATCGTGGGCACTTCTTGTTGTGTTGAGTGGCAAACAGGTCTATCTGGGGAAAACCCCATGCGTGGAAAATCGGTCGTAGCAGATCGGGACGGATCTGCCACTCGTGCGTGAGTGCAAAACGCCTGCTCAGCTGGTCTGCCTTCACATTGTGAGCGCCTGGTAAGTACGAGGCTTTCAAGATTATATTGTTGGCGATGCACCAGTTCCATAACCGGACTGCTTCTGCACATAAGGCACGGGACCAAGCTCCTCCTTGCCGATTTATATAAAACATGGTGGAGGTATTGTCTGTACTGATCCCGACAACTTTGCCTTGTATATGGTCTCGAAAGTGTCTGCAGGTGTTGAACACTGCTCTGAGCTCCAGTATATTTATCTGCAGTGACTGCTCCGTGGAGGACCACAGCCCTTGAGTCACCTCTTTGCCCATGTGTGCTCCCCACCCTATGAGGGAGGCATCTGTAGTAAGAAAAACCGATATTTGTGGTTGGTGGAAGGGTACCCCTGTTAGCAAGTTCTTGGGGTTTACCCACCATTGCAGGGATTTGCGCACCTCTGCTGTGGGCGACACCACCCTGTGAACGGTGTGTGCTGCCGGTTTGTATATGCTCGCCAGCCAGTGCTGCATGCTGCGCATGTGTAACCTGGCGTTCTGTACTACGAACGTCGCCGCTGCCATGTGGCCCAGCAGCTGTAAGCACATCAGGACCGGCACCGTAGGGCTGAAGGTGATGACCTGCACGAGGGAGCCGATGGCCCGAAAGCGAGTCTCTGGTAGATACACTCTCGCTGTAATAGAATTTTTGCGTGCCCCTATGAACTCTATGTCCTGTGTGGGGTCTATCTTTGATTTTGCCGGATTGATAACCAGGCCGAGCAAAGAGAACGTGCCTGCTGTGACGCGTATCATGCATAGTACCTCCTCCTTCGAGGCCCCTTTGAGTAGGCAGTCGTCCAGATACGGGAATATAAATACCCCCTGTCTGTGCAGGTAGGCTGACACCACTGCCAAGGTCTTGGTGAAGACTCTGGGGGCCGAGGAAAGGCCAAACGGTAGGACCTTGTATTGAAAATGTTCTTTGCCTACCATGAACCGGAGGAATCGCCGGTGAGCCGGATGGATAGTTATGTGAAAATACGCGTCTTGTAAATCGAGGGCTGCGAGCCAATCTCCATCATCCAGTGCCGTAAGGATGGAGGCGATTGTGATCATCCGAAAGCGTTGCTTGCGCAGGTACCGGTTGAGGCCTCGAAGATCTAAGATGGGCCTCCAGCCTCCTGTCTTTTTCTCCATGAGGAAGTACCTCGAGTAGAACCCTTTTCCTTGCAGTTGCTCCGGCACTCTTTCCACTGCCCCTATGAGCATGAGATGGTCTACCTCCTGCTTGAGCCTCGCTACGTGGGAGGCCTCCTGGAGGTGGGGCCTGGGTGGAGGTCGTGGCGGTGGGAGCGACTGGAAGGGGATGACGTACCCCGTGGCTATGATCTCCAGCACCCATTTGTCTGTGGTGATCCTTTGCCACTGGTCGTAGAATGGTCGGAGGCGATGGTGGAATAGCCGCTTTGGATGACCTTGTGCGATGGTAGTGATGGCGCAGCCCTGGATCTGTGTGTCAAACTTGTGGCCTTTGGCCCTGCCCCGAGGACGCACGGCTCTGTTGGGAACGTCGCCTGGGAGTTCTGTACTGCTGGTGCTGTTGATGTCGCCCTTGCTCGTAACCCCTGTGGTACTGGGGATGCTGTTGCTGGTACTGGTACCGTCTTTGTTGAGGGTAGTACTTTTTCTTTCTGTATGGAGGGGTGTAAATCCCCAGGGTCCTAAGTGTGGCTCTTGAATCTTTACTGGAATGAGGGACCGAGTCAGTTGATTCAGCAAACAGCTTCTGCGAGTCGAAGGGAAGATCGACTATCTTTGCCTGCAGATCCCTCGGTATACCCGAAGTCTGGAGCCAGGACTCCCTTCGCATCACCACTGCCGTAGCTGTGGAACGTGCTGCTGTGTCCGCAACATCCAGGGCGATCTGAACTCCCGTCCTCGAGGCCGCATAGCCTTCTTGCACGATGGCCTTGAGCACCGGTTTCTTGTCCTCTGGAAGCGAGTCCATGAGGGAGGTTAACCTAGTGTAGTTGTCGAAATTATGGTTCGCTAAATGCGCTGCGTAATTTGCCATTCGCAACAGTAGAGTGGAGGAGGAGTAGACCTTTCTGCCGAACAGCTCTAGCTTCTTGGCATCTTTGTCTGTTCCCCCTGTCTTGAATTGAGATGTCTTTGATCTTTGTTGTGACGACTCCACCACCAAGGAATTTGGTTGTGGGTGACTGAACAGGAACTCCATGCCCTTCGCCGGCACGAAGTATTTCTTATCCGCTCTCTTGTGGACAGGCGGAATAGTTGCAGGGGTCTGCCATATCATAGTGGCGGACTCCAAGATTGCTTCATCAAGTGGTATTGCTATTTTGGAGGAGACCAGAGGTCTCAGATTTTTGAGGAGCTTATGGTGTTTCTCTTGCACCTCTGCTGTGTGGATGCCTTGCGTGAAGGCCACCCTCTTAAACAGCTCTTGAAACTGTTTGAGATCGTCCGGAGGATGGACGTCCCCCGGGGCCGTAGCCTCGTCCGGGGAGGAGAGCGAGGAACCACTAGGGTACGTCTCTCTGGACCCTTCCGGTTCCTGTTGGTGATGGTACATCCTCTCTCTGGAAGCTTGCAAGGGAAAATCTTGGGGTTCCATAACCAGTTCCCCCTGAGATACTTGAGTCTCTGTCCCCGTTTGCGATTGCCCTCGGGGATACGGGACCGTCTGTGGGGATCTTTCCCTGGTAGATTGCCGGTGGTGTCTATGCCCCGCGTGATAGGGGCGACCATGGCAGTATAGACACTGTTCTTGGGAAGGTGACCTAGACCACTCCGTGGGTGCATACCCTCTGCGTCTGGGGGAGCGAGATCGTCGAGAGATCTGGGACACTGGAGAGAGCGATTTGTGATAGTATTCCAGTGGCTTAAACCCCAGGAAGGGTGAAGGTGGTCCCAGCCAGGGCGAGGCTGGTTGTAAAAATGGAGACGGGGGCTCCGGGTAGGCTAGGGGGGACCCCTGCCTTCTGGTTGGAGTCTGCAGCATAAGCGGAGGGCTGAAAGAAAGCAACTCTGCAGCCCTGTCTGGAGAGGGGCTGCGGTGCCTCATTTTGTGTGCAGCCTTCTCCCTCTCTTGAGGAGGTAACTCCGCCCCCTGACGTGTAGGGGATCTCGGCTCCGTCCGCGCCGTGCTCGGCACGCTCATGGGCGGTGCCGCACGGGCAGTGTCCTCCGGTGCCTGCGGGCTGCGTGCCTGCGCGCTCTGCACCGCCAGTTCCCCGGGGGTCGGTGCCGCTGCTTGCGGTGCCGCCGGTACCGGCGCTTGTTTAGCCACCGCCCTGCCTGCGGTGTGGGGCGGCTGTTTGATTATCGGAGGCTGAGCCGCCTCCACGTGGCTCTCCGTGCCGCCGCCGATCAGCTGTTGCTGCGGCTGGGGGCTGCGCGCTCCTCCCGTCCCGCTCGCTGTTGCTGCCGGCAGGGATCGGGCTGGGAAGGCTTTCCTCCGTTTTTGCGCTGATGGGGTGAGGGAGGCGGCTTTCCTTTTATGGGCCCCGGAGGGTCCCTCCTGCTGCGGCCGCTCTGGCACGTCTGGCTGGAGGGCCTTGTCGAATAGCAGCATTTTAAGCCGCATCTCCCTGTCCTTCCTTGCTCTGGCTGTTAATTTTGCACAGAAGGAGCATTTCTGCGTGACATGGGACTCCCCCAGGCACCTTATGCAAAGACTGTGCCCATCAGACGCTGGCATTGCCTCTCGGCAGGACTCACATTTCTTGAATCCTGAAGAGGGCATTGTTGGTGAGTCTTTCAGTTGTTAATGGGTACTTAGCACCTTCTCTGTGCTGTTTTTCCCCCTCTCCGATGGCCTGCCACGACAGGAGGGCTAATGGCCCTAGGCTCCTGGCCTCTGGTGTTCCGCTTGTTACTAGGACTGGACTGAATGCCGTCCCGCTTGTTGTTTCTTTTTTTTTTTTTTTTTTTTTTTGAAATAACAACTGGCTAACTTAACAGTAGCCTAAGAACTTGAAAACTTTAAAGAAAAAAACAGTTAAAACCATTGAATACGCTAACTTGGCCGTAGCCTAGTCGGATTCCGTCTGCAGCCGACGGCGGTTAAGAGGAACTGGCGGGGACCGGATCGCGCACATGGCCAGGAGCGTGCAAGGGAGCGGCGCGCACCGGCGCATGCGAGGTCCGGCAGAAACTGCTTGGAAGATCCGATCTGCGGCGCCGGGCGAGCCCGACACCTATTGTGGAGCACCCACGGGGACACTCGAAGAAGAAATTCTGATTCCCCCTGCAGATACTTGGCAGAATGGAACCTGAAGATTCATGGGAATTAGAGGTCTGGCCTTTTTCTTGTAGGCCCTTCTAAAAGAGAGTGTGCTACAGAAACTCCATGGAGTAGGTGGTCATTTACACCTGTACAAAGCATGCATTTCCACTCTTTATACCATGGGTGTCCAACCTTTTGGCTTGCCTGGCCCGCATTGAGTGAAGAGGAATTGTCTTGGGCCGCATATAAAATATATAATATAGTCAATGTATGTAAATCACATAATAATGTTAAAAGTTTACGATCTTGTGGGCTGCATTACCAGCTGTCCAGGGCTGCATGTGGCCTGCGAGCCGCGGGTTGGACACGCCTGCTGTATACCAATACTGAGATTTAGCCACATCTTGTTCAGTGCTCCCTGTAAGCTGACTGCTTGGGTGACCACTCTGGAGAGATTCAGGTGTCACCCTGCTGATTAGCAGGGTGCCCACAGATGCCCATAGCTGACAGCATGTGTTTCTATTGGTGGTACACATCTACACATGCTTTGGCGCACATAAATATGTATTCCTCCCATGGATGGAAAAAACTAGAGGGAACACTGGTCTCACTCCCTTTGTCTTCATGTATTTGATGAGACAACCTGCAAAGTAACGGAGAATGAGATTCCATCAATTTGGCAGAAGACTGTTCCCCTCATCCTGCCTGATATTTGCAGTGGGAGTCAGAATTTGTTAGGTCCATGCCTTCATGCAGCTTATATTCATAGGAACATTATTTCCTTTTACTTACTTAATTTTTCAAGAAATAAAGTGGGCATCATAACTGTTACCATTCCAAAGCCTTCGGTGCCGGCAGGTGTAAATTGAGCTGCTCAGTGTCTCCATAGTGCAGTCTTGGGAGTTAATAATGGTACAATTTCCCATTCCCTATGCAAAGCTATTACAGCTTCAAATACACAGTGGCATGGGTATTTCCTTAAGAATATTTATTTCAAAGGCAGCATTTATAAATGTGAGTTGCAGATATGGCCTTGGTAAATACTCACTTATGGTAGGCAAAACCATATCTATAGACCGTGCTTGCAAGCTGAATTGAGGCTAAATTAAATACATTATATTTTTAATGAATACTTGAGTATGTTATATTTTGGGACAGTGCCACTGAGGTTCCTTTTTTCTCTTTTTTTAATGTCTCGTGCTCTCTCAGGACTTGGCTCATGCTTCTTTTTGTTGTAACATTGATGAAGGTGACACATAAGCTCAAGAGTTAACAAAGAAAAAGCATTTTAATTTGAGACTCATTTTCATCTGTTTTTCTTCAGAATAAATGTCAGGGAAAATAAGATTTCTGTCTTTATTTGTCAGGGACCTCATTAAGAGGTCTAACATCTATCAAGGCACTGAAAATTTAAATTGATGACTTGCTTACCTGATAACTGATGGAAGAATAGAGCTATGTACAGCAAGTAGAAACTTCTAAATTTGTGTTTCATATTTGTAGGCCAACCAGGTAGCCTTGTCGTACCACACTCAGTACCATTCTGTGATATGAGTTTGAGTCCTTCGCTGCCTGGATCATTAGGAGCGAAATCCTCCTCCTGATGAAATCAATGGAAGTTAGCTGCTGGAGCCAGGATTTGACTTCTGCAGAATAGAAGTCATGCTGCCCTTGAACTCCTCTAATTTGTGTTGAGAAACAGGGACTGAGGTCTAATGTGTGTGTGTGTGGGGGGGTGGGAATAGGGGAGGGCATTCTGCATAAAGTGTGAGAATTGTAATGGGTGGGGTCTCAGATAATTGGCTACAGCTACAAAGCTTTGAGGCATAACGCTGCTGTCGACAGATTCTGCCAACAAAAATGCTGTGTGGAACTCTGGGGGACTTTCTCTCGACAGACAGGGCATCCCCAACAATGGGCAGCCCTGTCTGCTGTGCTTCCAGGTGCCTGTTTTGTCGTGAGAGCAGCTGGACAGTCCAGCTGCTTTGTCGACAGAGCTGAGGTCTCTCCCAGTTGGCTTTTTTGTGTGTCCTCACTCTGTCAACAGAAGTTTTGTTGGGAAGACTCTCTCAACAGTGGTGTCTATTGACAGAGTGCTGTAGTGTAATCGTAGCCATTGAGTAGGGCTTGTAGTTGTTCTGTTCAGGGGCTACATTAACATGTTTTTGAGAAGGAGGCTCCTTCTTTTGGTTACTAGAAACGGTGGTCTAAAGGAAAACATTTGTAGTTTTTCATGAAGGACTAGGAGCAAGCCTTTTTAAAGTGTAAAATACGATCTATATTTATTTGTGATGGGGTTTTTCCTGTAGTTTTAGTTTAGACCTGTCTGTGTGCTGACAAAGTTATTTTAATCTTTGTTTAGTAGACAAAAAATCCTTTGGCTATATTTATACGTGTTTGTTTCCAGCTCTGTCCTTGGATTGGCATTAGTTTGTGTTATTTTTAGCATCCAAAGACCAGCACAGTAATATCCCCATAAGCTATCATGAAATAATTGGAGTATAACATTAGCAAATGGAGCCTTAATACTAAATTCATATACTTTGAAACAGTCATATGGAGATATTGATTGAAATAATAAAAGCTACATTGCAAGGACATTAGGTTATAAGAGAAATCCACTGATGTGAGGAAATTTTGTACTTGTTCACAACATCCTTTTCTTTCCACTAATAATGTAGAAAAAGGTACATTCAGCCTATGTGTTGGTCTAATCCGTAGCTTTTGTTTTCCTTTCTTCTGAGGGCTTCTTTTATGTCCTTAATATTCCTCAAATGTGTTTTTCCCTGCTACTTTTGTTACATGGTTTTTCCTTTGAATTGAGCCTTTTATCTTACAAAAAAAAAATCATGACAAAAGTTATTAAGCATTGGTGGGAGTATTATGCAAAAAAATGTGTTTCCCTATGCCTAGAAGAAAATGGATCTATTGGTGTGGGTGAATAGGTTGTGTTGGGTAGGTTGTGAAATTTCCCTCCACCCATTTCTTCTACTTTTTGAAGTTACTCTTAATTATGTGACTAAACACATTTGAAGTCGCTTTAAAATGCTAGTTATTAAAATATAAAAGGGAATTGATGTATAAAATCGGGGTCTTGATACAAGAAAGCTACAGAACTGTTTCGAAGTCTAGAGGAGTCATTGGTGATTAAAGAGATACGTGTGACAACTAGGTGGAATTAATGGTCATTGAATGTTGAAAAGATGATAAAGGTGTATCAATATCTAAAAGCAGATAGAAAAAAGACAGTTGAATCTATTAATTATTAGTTCGGGGGCTCAATTCTTGTTTTACTTTGCAACATTTTCATTTTGCACAACATGTCTTTGGAGGAATAAGTAGGGTTGCAAAATGATTTGCATTGTGTGTTTTGTTTCATTTCATGAATCCTTCTTTGTAGTTCCCCTCCCCTGCTATCCCCCTACACCTTTTTGGATTAGGGAAAATAGCAACAACCCTTGTTGGTGGAATTACTGTAATTCAGAAGATTTCTTTTACATTGATGGAGGAAAATGTGGTGAATTATTTCAGTTTTTTACTTTACGTATTCATCAAGAATACATCTAGAATGTTTTTGTACACAACTAAATAAGAATTAAAATCATTCTAGGCATGTGAAATTGAGATCGCTATTCTTAGAATTCACAATAAGGGGGAATAGGAGATGACTCATATTTGTTCTCAGTATTGTACCATGTGCTACCAGCATTGACTACACATATTTATTGTGCTGGAGAAGCAGCACTACATTTGTTAGCAGGGCTAACCCATTGAATGTGACTGTAACATTCCTAGCTGTTCAAAGTGTGTCCCTGGGCCTGATTACCACAACTCTTGCCTTCTTGTAAACAAGCACAGATCTGTGTATGTGCCTGGTGAGCTTCAGGAGTGAGGCTAGTGTGGCAGGTCCCTTCTCACAGGTTCACACTCCCTGGCTTGTTGACGTAACGCATTTTGTGTGTAGACGCGCCATGGATTTTATCCCCAACGCCTCTAGTGTAGACGTAACCTTATTGGCTTTGGTGTTGAGATAAGATAAACAGGATGGGCTTCTCTACACTACATCCCACCTTCAAAGGGAGGATGGTAAGTAGGGTGTTGGGAGTTTTTTAACAACGTGCTGTGCTGCATATGCAGCACTTCATTAAGCAAATTCCCCCCCACGGCAACTTTAAAGTTTTAAACTTCGAAGTACGGGCTCGCGTCTAACTGCGGCTCACCCGCCGGCACTTCGAAGTTTAAACCTTCAAAATTGCTGCTGGGGGGGAGGGGATTTGCTTAATGAAGTGCTGCATATGCAGTTCAGCACTTCATTAATAAACTCCCAACACCCTACTTTCCATCCTTCCTTCGAAGGAGGTGGTAGTGTAGACACAGCCAAAGTGATATAAAGATGTGGATGGGAGCCAAGAGCCGTGTAATTCAGAGTTCTTTTTCCTTTTCTTTCTCCCAGTTTCATGGAAAACATACTTCTCTTAGGCTTAGTTGGATTCAAATGAGTTTTTGAGCCAATGAAAGGATTATGCCTTCGTGGGTTGGTTTTGGTAATGTCTTAAGCTGTTGGTTATATGATCTGTTATTTCGCATGCAGTAAAGTTGTAATTTTTCCTCAGCTTGATGATTCTATTATCTTTGTGGCAGGAAATTCCTAAAACTTCTTTAGCGTTTCAACTTTTTTTTTATTTGTTCAATTTTGTGAATGATTTACTTGGAGTTGAAATTCTTCTTCTAGTAAGTGCAAACATTCCTAAGTCATCCATAAAAGGTTTCAGTTATCAAAATAGTCATCTGTTGCAACTTAATTCAGTGTCTTTAAATCTAAATATCTATTTGAGAAGGCATTGGCTCATTGTAGCATTTTTGGAGCGGTAGCTCATGTCTTTCTGAGAGTGGTCAAGAAATTGCTTAAACACTGTCAAATAACTAATTAATATAAATATTCATTTGCTAATTGCTAATTGCTTCTTGTAACAGTAAATAATTTTACAAAATCACTGGATTCTATGTTTGTACAGGAAGCATATTACCATTTACATGGTAATGATATTTGGAAAATATTACATTAGAAGCTTTGCATTTAGGTAAAATATTTCCAGATATAGATCTTGGAAAAAATCATATTGAAGCAAGCATTTATATAACAACTAACAACCAAGGCTTGCACCATTGAGAGGAAACCTGAGTTGTATAAATTAGATAGAAGGAACTAACATTTGTGAAATGTTTTCCAGCCATCAATGTTTTCCTCAAAGTTTGAAGGCTCTAAAGTGCTTTCAAAAGAAATTGTGTTGAATATTTCCGTAGTTCTTTTGTAAGGATTTTTAAGCAGGTGCTTTTTCTTTTTCTGCAGCACAGAAGTAAGGGTGGCATTGTATAGTATTGCCACACTTCTGTGCTGCTGCTGATAGGGCACTGTGTTCAGAGCTGAGTGCCCAGCTTTGTAATTATAGGGGTCCTGACCCAAAAAGGAATGAAAGCGTTATCCTCCTGAAATGCTGTTTGAATCATTTGACACTTTCTATAGCAAAATAAGTATTCAAAAATGTGAGCAAGTATTTTTAACTGTGCTTTGATCTTTGTCTGCCCTAGCCTTCTTATATCAATCAGTTGCTCTGCTACTGTCTTACATTACTTGAGGGTTTTGACTTTTTTTCTAATCCAATAAATATGCTAGTCATCTAGAAACAGCTGCTCAATATAGTTGATTCTGAAGAGCAGAACTTGTGCATAACTTCTACAGCGGTACTGTTTGTTAAAACGTTTAATGCAGTGATCAATTTTGAGTACACAGATTGCCAAAAACAAAAGGAAGAAGCTATTTTATGTGTTTCTATACAAGTTATCCATTATCACTTATTTCTTAATAATGAAATCCTTTTTTTTTTTTTTGAATACAGATACCTGTCTCTTCTATAACTGAGAGTCATCATAATCAGAGTTTGAAATGGTATGACACATGCTTTGAGTCATCTGACTTTCAAGGCCTTCCTGGTTTTCTGAGAACTTGGAACACATTTTGGACACCTGATTCTGCAAAGTCCCGTTTTATAATGCCATCCTTGCCTAATGAGGGAGGTATGCAAGTGGATTATAAAACTCTTGTATTTTTAATATGTCTCATTGATTAACAGTTACAAGCATGTTGAAACACCATAATTAATCTGAAACAAAGTTTACTAACATGTTATTGGCTAGCTCTCATTCCTTTTGTACTGTGGCCCTTTCAGTTATGTGCATTATTTTATGTGTTGTGGTGGTGTTTGATTGTTACAAATGTTATTTTTCAAAGATAACCAAGGAACCTCTTGTCTGACTTTGAGTTCAGAATTGCCTTACCAGAACACGATTAAAAGAAAAGTCAGAAAGAAGAAAAAGAATGGAATCATCACTGCGAACGTTGCTGGCACAAAATATGAAATTGGTAGGAGGCTACAGATTCTGTCATTATTTTTAATAGCTACTCTGTGTGTGTGTGTTGGGGGGGCAGCAGGGATGGGGTCAAAACCAGATTGCAGTGATGAAATAAGAAGTGGAATCATGCAGGAAAGAGGATTTTCATTGTTGTAGGACCTGATCCAAAATCTAGCAAAGTTAATGGAAAGACCCTTGTGACTTTAAAGGAGTTTGAATCAGAACCTTAGTGAATTAATGCCATGTGGTTTTATTTTTGAACATAGGAGTCATTCTAAGTTGTGGCACAACACATACCTGCTTGTCTTGCATGCTTTGTGCCCCCATAAATCCTGGTTTGTTACTCAGGATTAAACCTGTAATTAAAATATGTACAACCAATTAATAAAACTTTTAGAAAAAATCTTAATTATGCATTTAGCCAAATAATTTGGCCTTACACTTTTCTTTACTTTAATTAAGAATTTAATGTAAAATTCTCTAATCGATACATACAAGTTTCTCAAAGAAACTGATTATGTTTATGCATGTCCTTTTTTTTTTTTTTTTTTTTTTTTTTACATTAGACCAATGCATCATTTTGCATTTGTAAGCATTACACCCGTGACTTAAGGAGCACCCTTGTCTGCTGGCTTGTCATTGCTGCTGTCAAATTAATCGACGTAATAACGAGATTGTCTAAAATATGTTTATGTCTAAGTGGTTTGTTACTAAACCATTTTTGGACAATTTAGAAGCTCTTCGCAGTTCCCACTGCTGTTTGCACTTTGTTCCCAGCTACAGCACAATCTGTAATGACACTATAATTAGTTGTTCAATAGACAGATGGAAACTGTCCAAATTAAATACTATAAATTGAACAATATGAACCCTACTAGCTTGTATAGCTAATATTGATCTCTGGCCAAGGGTGAAATTCTACTGTAAATTAATATTCTGTTTTACAATTGGAAGGTTCATTTTAAAATATAATTTATATGTATCACCTCTGTGTAGTTCGTTTAGTAATAGATGAGATGGGGTTTGTGAAGACGAGAGATGAAGATGAGACTGCTAATCTCATATGGAGTGATTCTGCTGTGCAACAAGAGAAGATTGCAGAGCTCCGAAACTACCAGGTAACGTGCAGCATGCTTAATATTTCTGAATCAGTTTTTAAGAATACCCTATTTTGACATCATGAATTAATCACTGTGGTACTCCTGGGTCATTTGTAGCCATCATCAGACTAGAAAGCAGAAGCAACAGCTGCACCAAATATTTTGACATGAAGGGCTCTTAATTTCTAAGTGTTCTTAATTTCTATCTTGTTTTCCCACTATGAAGTTTCTATATCATTTGGCTTTTGGTGGCAACATCTTTGGTGTCCTATATGTGCTTCTGCCTGTCAGTAGTCTGTTGCAAGTGAATGATCGGTGATTCAGTGTTTTATTCAAAATACAGAAACATTTGTAGGATAAATAATATATGAGCTTGGATTTGATTTGATAACAAGTGTCCCTCTCCCTAGTATTTGTCTGTAAGTACTCTCCTTCCTTTTTAACGTTAATTTATGACAACGCTATTCTCCTCTCACTTGCACTGAAATCAGTGGAGATGTGCAGGAGTAAATCTGGTGGGAGAGGAGAATTCATCCAGAGTGGTCTCTAGGATATCAAGCATAATTTAGAATAGTCCTTTCCAGTTATTTTATAATCTGATACTAATATAATTGAGTGTTTGAGATGTTTGTCTATAATATTTGTGCTAGAAATGCATACAAATACCAACATTCATATTTTTTTTTCCAGAGAATCAACCATTTTCCAGGAATGGGAGAGATCTGTAGGAAGGATTTCTTAGCAAGAAACATGACCAAGTAATTTACTACTTCCTAACCTAGGAATGACGTTTGGAATGCAGATTTAAGTTCAGTCACTTTTCAAACATTTTTCAAATCTGATACAATATTGAATAGTTTTCTGTGAGAACTATTTATTTTGGGAGGATACAGTTCTCAGTAGCGTTGGCCCCAATCCTGCCTGGTGTACCACATCGGTGCATTTCTGTGCCTGTCCTTGGGATTTCACTGGGGTTCCACAAATGCGCAGCCATCTGTCCACACACCACACAAGACAGGATGGGACCTTAAATATATTAAAACATGCCTTGAGTACACTAGCACGTACATGAATTAACAACAGAAACAGGAGTGGTAGAGACAAAGTATTCAAGTATATTGATGTATAATATCTTAGTAATATATTATCTATTTAAAATAACTTGAAGTTGTATCACGTTGTGTATAAACCAAATACATATCTTATTGCTAAGAAACTGGCCCTTCACTTTTGTTGAGCATCTTCTAGAATGTTAGTTGGCTTTTGTTTTGGTTTCCTGTTTATTATTTAAGAACATACAAGGTAGTCAGCCAGAAACTCAGTGTAAATTGACACTGCCTCATTGAAATCAGTGAGGCTACAATCATTTATGCTGGCTGAGGATCTGGCCCAATAAGTGAAACCAATAAGAAAATAACATAACATGGTGACTAATCAGCCTGTTATCAAGATAAAGAAGAGTTTTCCAAATGGGTACAGAAAGGTTTGTAAATATATTGATATGTATACACTATATTAATTCAAAGTAATATAAAATTGTGCACTGTTAATATATAGATCTTCAATTTCATCTGCACTATGTCATCTTCATGGAAATGTACATGTGTGTCTCTATTTTTTACATGCATACACAGAACATACTATATGCATGTATATCACCAAAGTGTCTAGAACAGGTGTGGGCCAGATATGGCCCATGGGCTGAATCCAGCCTACCAAGTTTTTTAATCTGGCCGGCACACTACCCTACCAGGACTGCAAGACAGGCTCTTCCATCCTCATCTGCACCCCAGCTCACTGCCCCAGGTCACCACCCCCTTCTGCCCCAGGTCACCACCCAAACCCCCTGCACCTGCCTTTCCTCTCTGCCCTCAGTCAGTGGTTTTTAACCAGTGTGCTATGGCATACTGATATACCGTGAGAACTGTCCAAGTGTGCCGTGAAATTTTGTCAATTTCCTCCCCACAGTGGCTCTTTGCAGAGCCATTATGAGGGGGAAATGCTGACCCCAGAGAACCTGTTCATGCTGGGAAGCAGGTAAAATGCTGCTTCCTGGCTTGACTGAGCTGTCAGGGAGCCCACCCCCACTCCCTGCTGTGGCAAGCAGGAGGGAGAGATGGTGAAAGCCTGTTGGAGCTGGGATACAGTTTAAATGCTGCAGCCTGGCTCCAGTGGGCTGGTGAGGAGAGGAGCCTGCTTCAGTGGTTACTTGTTTACTCAGCATCCCTAGCATGGCCATGAGCAGATTTTTAAAATGTGTCTCTGCTCCCTGTCTAAGACCTTGTATTCTGTGGTGGATTTGAAACATCAATGCCTTTGATCCTTGTTTAGCTTGTTGTATGCACTACTATGTTGCAAACCTCTCCAGTAAGACTGTAACCATAGTAAATGTAAGTAAGTGCAACCTCTGTGATCAATGATTGAACTGAAAAAAGTGGGTGTGCCATAAAATTGTCTCATTAAATTTGGTGGGTTACTGTAAAGGTTGAGAACCACTGCCCTAGGTCACAACTCTCTCCCAGACCTTGCATCCCCTTCTCTGGTCAGACTTCTCTCCTGTACCCATGCCACCTTTCTGACCCTGCATCCCGATTCCTTGCCCCAGGTCACAACCCTAAACTTCAGCTAAACTCCCTTTCAGACCCCACACCTTCTCTTGCACCCCAGTCCCCTGCCCTGAGCTCCCTTCTGCACTCAGCCTCCCTCTCAGATCTTGCACCTCCTCTATAGGAAATTGCGGCCCTCATCCAGTTACCAAAATTTGGAGTAGCCCCATCAAAATTATTGCCCATCCCTGGTCATGCACCAGGACCCACTGGAGAAGAGGCTACACCATCGCAGAACAAAACGATAGTCTTAGCTTTGAAGAGTTGGCAAACTAAGTATAAAACAAAAAGCAGGTAGAGTACAATTAAGCAGTACTGGTCAGTATGATCATGATCTGTTATGTCGGTCATACAACTTTGTGTCTGAGATTTTTGAAAAACCTGTAGAGCAATAAGGTGCTCAAATCTGGATCTAAAGTTAGAGGGAGTTGGGGAGATTTGGCTACGAATACTACCAAATGTGGAGTGAAGGCTTTTGTTCCTGATTACTATTTCTCTGTGTTAATATTTCTGACTATGCGTTAAATCGTTCAGAAATTCTTATTACAGGCTTCTTGCTTTTCTGCTGCATAGTCTTTTCTATTCCCTTGTTTCCTTATTTGTAGCATGGAGTATGCACAGTTGCTTTTGTTTATGATCTTACATCTTAGCGCTACTTGTCTTTGTTCGAGAGAGTGAGTTAGAATGTTGCTCAGCTTTAAAAAAAAATTGTTTTCTTTGTTCTATTATGCAGGTCTTTCAGTGGTAGTTGCTCTTACAATACAATACAAGTACAGCTCTTGCATTCTTTTGAGACAATGGGGCACCGGGGCAAGCAGAAATACAGTACTGTATTTTGCAAACAGAAGAAGCAAATGTCCAGAACACAGTGTTATCTCTAAATCCTTTCTTTAAAGGAAACGAACAAGGAAGTAAATAAAGAAGTGGGGGGAAAAAGCTTTAGAATAAAACCTTATCCCCATAATAACATGAAGGCCTGGAGCTTAGCCACAAATAGAAGCAGCACCATGTTAATCTGGTAGCATGTTTGGCTAAATGTGTTGCTCATGAACACAGAAAAAAAGGGGGATAATTATATATTACGGTTCAGAATAATATAGGGATTAGAGACTTAATTACAGAATTCTTTAAAACCCTATTGTCAGTTTCTTGCAGTTAATTTCCCCATGCAATTCTCTGAAAAGTGTCCTACATATTGTTTCCTGACTGTTTCTATTCTAAGCCTAGTTACTGACTCTGGGCAAATCACTTAACCTCTTTCTTTAGTTTGCCTATCTCCAGAATTAGTGTAATACCTCCCATGAGGAAAGTCTTGATAGTTGGGCCTCAGAAAACCTAATTAATGGGTTATACTTGCCTACTATTTATGCGAATGCTTTGACATGTTCAGATGAAATTCACTATAAGAGTGTAAATTCCTTACAGTATTCTTTTATTAAATGCTATAGGTGTTTTGTACTTATTGGCAACGAACAATTAAAAAAAACCAAGATGCAGATAGTGATTTAAAATTCTCAACTGTTGTGCGACGCATCATATATCGTATTGATACATTTGAAATTCTCTAACAGTTGCATTAATTTAAATAGAAATGTGGTCCAAGAAAAATGGGACCCACAATATAGCTTTGTGCCTATAATTACAGTTCAAAATAAGACTTAGGAATTTGTTTTTATATTTACTAGAGAAATCAGGTGGATCAGGTCGTATCTTCCAGAGTATGTCTGCATAGCAAAGAAAACTTACTGCTGGCTTATGCAGATAACTCAGGTTCTTGGGCTCGGTCTGCAGAGATGTTTGATTGTTGTGTACATGTCTGGACTCAGACTGGAGCTTCAGCCTCAAGGCCCTGCAAGTTGGAATGTTCCCAGAACTTGGGGTCCAGCCTGAGCTCGGAAGCCTGCATTGCAGTGAACTAGTCCTACAGCACAGTGGGGCTGACAGCCAGAGAGGGCCCCTGGGCAAGGTGAGATGGGGGTTAGCTCCATGACCCGAAAGGGACAGGGCCTAAGGCAGTCAGCCCTTAGTGTTGCTCAGATCATGGCACTGGGACACCGCCCCTCCCAGAGTTGTCTGACGTGGCAGTTCAATGGGGCCCAGAGCTCTGGGTGCTGCTGCTACCAAAGCAGGAGTGATGGCAGCACGGGCCCAGCCCCCTTTGAAATGCTGGGCTCCTGTGCAGCTGCCCACTTTTCCTATCCCATCAGCTGGCTTGCCAGAGCATGAGTCTCATGGCCCAGAGTCAGCTGGCATAGGCCAACTGCAGGTTTTTGTTTGCTGTATAGAGGTACCGTAGGTTGACCCACTTCTGTTGGTGAAAGAAGTAAGCTTTTTGAGCTATGCAGAGTTCCTTTTCCTCTTGTCTGTCTAATGTACAAGAAACAACATGTCTACAACCATGCTGCAAGCAATGGAAGATGTTTGTGCCTATGACTAATCATACAATATTGAGAAGAGGATCAGAAGAGATAGGAATTGAACAGATGGGAAGAGGAGATGAATTAAAAGCAAGAAGTAACTGAGCAAATAACTGTTTAATAAAAGGACTATTTACTGCATATTCAAGAAAGAAAGCAATACATAAATATTTTCCTGTTAGGTATTTCTCATATAAACAATTGTTATGGTCACAGAACGGATATAGGTGATAGTGAATGAGAGAGGTTGCAGTTTGGGTGAATGAGAAAAGGAACGAAAGTATGAATAAGACAGTAGGATGTGGACTACACTAAAAGAGTTTGACAAATCAGATGTAAAGGCTCAAGGTCAGCTGAATCACTTCCACCTTCTCTCAGCTTCCTCCTATGCTGGAAGCTCCAAAATCATGAGACAGAGCCATAGATGCAACTCTACTGTTAAATAAACGGTCTTGACATCAGTAATTTGTTATGCTATATTTTATGTTCTAAGGGCTGCGTCTACACGTGCACGCTACTTCGAAGTAGCGGCAGTAACTTCGAAATAGCGCCCGTCACGTCTACACGTGTTGGGCGCTATTTCGAAGTTGAAATCGACGTTAGGCGGCGAGACGTCGAAGTCGCTAACCCCATGAGCGGATGGGAATAGCGCCCTACTTCGACGTTCAACATCGAAGTAGGGACGTGTAGACGATCCGCGTCCCGCAACATCGAAATAGCGGGGTCCTCCATGGCGGCCATCAGCTGGGGGGTTGAGAGATACTCTCTCTCCAGCCCTTGCGGGGCTCTGTGGTCACCGTGGGCAGCAGCCCTTAGCCCAGGGCTTCTGGCTGCTGCTGCTGCAGCTGGGGGTCCGTGCTGCATATACAGGGTCTGCAACTAGTTGTTGGCTCTGTGTATCTTGCACTGTTTAATGAAAGTGTGTCTGGGAGGGGCCCTTTAAGGGAGCGACTTGCTGTTGAGTCCGCCCCGTGACCCTGTCTGCAGCTGTGCCTGGCTCCCTTATTTCGATGTGTGCTACTTTGGCGTGTAGACGTTCCCTCGCTGTGCCTATTTCGATGTTGGGCTGAGCAACGTCGAAGTTGAACATCGACGTTGCCAGCCCTGGAGGACGTGTAGACGTTATTCATCGAAATAGCCTATTTCGATGTCGCAACATCGAAATAAGCTATTTCGAAGTTGGGTGCACGTGTAGACGTAGCCTATGTGTGTTTTTTTTAACCTATGATTTCTTTGGCAGGGAACACATTCTGAGAATCAAAAAATGCATACAGGCTGACTGAATAACCATATTTATTAGTGAGAATAGCTCTCAAAGAACAATAGCTTGCTTTTCTACTGTTTTGTACTCTTCAGTCCTCTTGGTAAGGACTATAGAGTACCCGAAGGCGAGAACAGGCCAAGAAGAAAGGCAGAAAAGTAGAGAGCAGAACAGAGATAACAGAAGAAACAGGTCTACTCTAATGAAGTAGACCTAATTCAGGAAAGCACTCAAGCATGTGTTTAAAGCCAAGTACCAGGTTGAATACTTCTTCAAACAGGGATACAGTGAGGGGAAAAGAGCAAAGAAAATTGTATATATTTTTTTGAACATAAGTGGGTACCAAAGCGTAACAATATCCTGCAGTTCTCCAATATACATTTGAGACAGTCTGCTCACTGGTATAAAAGAGGTACAATCCCTGTTCTGAGAATTATGTAGTACAAAAGTAGCACCGACATTATAATGCCCCGGAACTGTGTACACCCAGTGAGGAAGCTGAATATTTAAATAATGTAGTTTAGTTAAATGCCAAGATGCAATAATGTCATTTTTTTTCAGTCTGTCATGTACCACAGCTTGCGATGTACACCGTACATCCTTTTGATGGTGAAGGAAAATGTAGCATAAGAAATAATTTTGGGGGGTTAAATAATCCAACCTAGCTAGTGGCTAGATGAGGCAGAAATATATTTAGAGGTAGAGAGTAAAGCAGTGTAGCTTAAATATTAGTTCTTAGCTTGTCACTGTGGATGATATGGCACTCTGTGCATGGTGTGTTCTCCAATGCGTATGTGTAAATGTGGGGTATAATGAACACATTGAGATTAGTGTAAAGACTGTAGTGGCTATTGTGATTTCTATAATGTTTCTTGTATAATTAGCCAGGAGATTCAGGGACAGTGTGTCTATTATACCAGTGTTTTTAGGTTTTTGGCTCCAGTCTGGGTCTTACAGATGTGCTTGGCAATTCTGTCATTTCTCTTACCAACAGAGGCGATTGAAATCCCTCTTTGTCTCATAGCTGGCCTGAAACACTGAAATGATACTTCAAATCCACTTACATCCAAGTCCTCCTAACTTGTTGCTTTCATTGGCAGAGTAAGGATATAACAAAATCTGTAACCTGTGAGAGAAAGCACTGCACCATGTTATATTTACTTAAAAAAAATCAGTTTGGGCCATATACTGCTGCCAGTTTTCTTTTTAAACTCCCATATCTTCTTTGAGTGGCCTCTGCACATTCATACTTTTCAGATGCGTCATGTAGTTAGGACTGGCAGAACCTTCTAATAGTGGCTTTTTTGCATTTTCTTCTTTTCCCTTAATTTTTACCCAGTGACTTCCTGGTACCATTTTGCATCCTCTTTTGGGTTCAATAAACTTCTTGTGATTTGAGTCCTCTTTCGTCCCTGTCACCACCAAAATTTCTTCTTCTTCCATCCTGGAAACATGAATTTAGGTCCCTCCTGACTTTATTTCATATAAATATACTCTCTCTCCTTCCTCATGTGCCACCTAAACACACACACTTTTCAATATGTATTTTTATTAATATCTTTAGTATAGACATGTGATTGCATCCCTGACTTGCACAAAATTTATCCCCAATGCCCCAGGGCAAGCGAGCACAAAGTGGGGGCATGAAATTTCATGAGGCGGGGGCACAGCATGATTGGCTGTTGGGTCTGAGGCTCATCCATTTAATTAAAATGTTGAAATATGTTACTGTTTTTATGTATGTGTAGTCACATTTATATACTGATTAATTAACTTTTTACATTCTACATCATTTATTTTCTTACACATGCAAAAAAGGTGCTTATTTTTCTTTTCCGTATGACCATAACCAAAATTTCCATTGGTTTGGATTACCTTGCACGAGTTGGAGGTGCCCTGCTAATTGCAGGGATGAAAACGGGGGCTTGATGTAAAAAGTTTGTTCACCCCTGCACTAGGGATAAAATGCTGCTGAAATATTGCCACCAAAATACAATAATTACAAGAGGGATGTCTTTGCTAAGGGGAGAAAGATCTGTGAACATGCTATATAGTTTAATTACACGTACATTTTAGTGTAGGTAGGATAGAATATCACTAATGATTTTTATTAATTAAGCCATATGTTTAGGAGAAATGAATTGATGCATAAGGATATGCAAACATGCAACGTATTTTATTGTTCTGATTGTTTATATATTAATGCATAGATAAGTGTTCTTAACTGTTTGGCTCTTGTTTTCCTCTTCCTCCTATTATGCCAATAAACTTGCTCTTCAAGTTCCTGTTCAGAATACAATTTAGTCCTGTAGATTGAAGTGTAATAGGTCTAAATTTGAAGGTAGAAAAAGCTTTCTAAATTCAGTTTCTCTTTTTGCAGAATGATCAAGTCTCAGCCTCAGGAGTACAGTTTTATTCCTCGAACATGGATCTTCCCTGCAGAGTATATGCAATTTCAGAACTATGTAAAGGAACTGAAAAAGAAACGAAGACAGAAAACTTTCATAGTCAAACCAGCTAACGGTGCAATGGGGCATGGGTAAGGCAATTAAATAGCTTATTTGTGTTATCTAAACAAAGGTGAAATCTCCATAAATAATTTCCAAATAATGGGTCGCTTTTGAGATCACATCTTAATTTTCATGTGTCTTACTTCACACTGCTGGGTTTAATGTGTGAATATTAATATCAGTATGTAAGGCCAACAACCACCATCAGCAGGAGGGAATGAACCTGTGACCTTAAGTGCTAAAGCCATGTGCTCTACTGCACAAGCTAAAAGGCAGCTGGCTCTCAGATAAGGCTGTTGTGCAGGCTTTACTTTTTGTTGTCAGTGGTGCCATTGCCTCTGGGTTACAAGTGTAAGAAGGCTCTTGTTTTGACGAAGGCCTACAGACCAGTAACAGCTAAGATATAAGGCTAAATGAAAATGGTAAAAAGAGAATTTTGTCTCTGTTACAGAAAGCTTTTGCTGATAATGGGCACAAACAGGTTTTGAGATTAAGATTCTTTTTGCGAAAGTACTATATAGTTAATATTCTTTTATCTGTGGGACCCAGAGTAGTGGAGTGGGATGTTTTCGGAACAACTGGGCCTAAGATAAGTATATCAGCTTTAACCTCAACTCTAAATTTTCACAGCTTTATTACCTTATCTCCAAACTTTAGTATTTACAACATGTATTTTAATGTACTGGAATTCATTATATTAGGTAGCTCAGCCACTTAGTTGTGTAAAACCTGAAATATATTAAATATTAAAAATTAATATATTTTGGGTTTAATGTTTCCAGTCTGTTGATAAACATGTGATTGTGTGTGAGAGAGGAAACTGGAGTATGGAAACATTGGGGTTAATTCTGCCACCTGAACTCATGTTACTCTGCAAGTATTTCCATTGAAATCAGTTCATCAGTGAGGTGGCATTGAAACCTAGATCTAAGCTGAAGAATGTATGGGAGTCAGCCTCTAGAGTGGCATGGCAAGAAATAATCTTAAATGCCAGTGACTGGTCATGATGCCTAGTATTTCAAGACAGCCAAGGGAAACCCGTTATTCTAGCTAGTAAAATGAATAGCAGCAGAAATTATTCTTCAAAGGTGTATTGATTTTCTTCATCCCACTTCAGTGGTGTCAAGTACAGGAAGCAATACAAGCACATAAGTGAATGTCATATTTGCTGTGTCATTCAATTAAGATGCTTAAATATCTATATTGTTAATGGAAGTAAGATGGTTCTCTAGCTGGTCAGCTATAGAAATGTACACTCATCCCTCACTAGATGAGCACAATTGGTTCCCAAATTTCTGCTTGTAGGTGAAAACTCATAAGAACGACGCTAAATTCCCATTAAAATACATATAGAAGTCTCCAGTTTGTTCTAAGTGCTTGTAACGTGACATAAACATATTGAGGTTAGGTACTTTTCTGATGTATTTGAATAGTTTGGCACAAGAAATAGGCTGTAGTGTATGTATGTAGAGCAGGGATTTCCAACCTATGGGTTGTGACCCAAACATGGGTCCCATTAGATTTGTTAAATGTCGCCAGCTGGGCAATTTCCAGCTGCGTGTGGCTATTAAAGAAGCCATTTGCAGTTTCTTAATACTGCTGCCTCAGGTAGATATCTATCAATAGTGATAGCTGCCATCTCCAGCAGTTATCTCTGTCACTAGAGATAGCAATTACCTTATGCCTAGGTGCTGAAATCTTAACACTGGCATTAATTGCTGAGAGCAGGAGGGCTGGGGGAGCCAACCAGACTAGCAGCCGTGGTGAAGAGGCTGAAGGAGGAGCAGGAGTGTTTAAGGCTAGGGCTGTTGAGGGATGCTGGGGGGGCTAAGACTGGGGGAATTTTGGGGCTGCAGGGAGAGTCTAATGCTGGGGGTGGTTTGGGGCTGCTGGGGAGCTGTAAAGCTGGGGGCAGTTTGGGGATGCTGGGGGGGTGTAAGCCTGGGGGTGGTTTTGGCTGCTGGGAGGGGGTCTAAGACTGGAGGAGGTTTGCAGCTGCTGGGAGGTTTTAAGGCTGGAGGCAGCTTGGGACCATGTAGGGCAGTTAAAAACTGGCTGAGGGTGAGATCTGCGGAATGGGTGCGGTGGGTCTAATACACTGAACCCTGGAGTTACCCAGGGGTTATTCCTGCAACTGCTGCATAACTTGAATTTTCTTGCTAGGGGAGTGGAGCCAGGAACCACCAGGGCTGGTCAGTTTCCTGGGTCCCAGAGTGGCAGGAGCTTGGAACCAGGGGCAGGCTGGTTCCAGTCTCCCGGTGGCCTGCAGGGCCGGGAAACTCATCAGCTCATGGCTGGTCAGTTTCATGTTCGTGCCATTGCAGGGAAGGGAACCAGGCTGAGAGCCTTCTCCCTCTCTTCCCCCAGCTGCAAGGCTGTCAGACAGCTGCAAGTCTGAGGGGACGGAGGGAGATGGCTCCAGCTGCGGGTCTCCCTGACCCCAGCCAGAGACCCCACTGCTGGAGCTGAGCCAGGCTAAGGGTTTGTGGGTCTCCCCGCTCCCCTGGCCAGGCACCCTGCTCATATAAGCAGGGAAGTTCACTCATATAGTGCATAAAGGTAGGTATATATGTTCCAGGTTTTAGCGAATGCTCATAAGTAAAGTACTTGTTAAACAAGGGATGAGTGTACTTCAAAGTGTTGTGTCAAATTTTAGTGTTCTAAATTAACCTTTGTTTTAACCAGCATCTCTCTGATAAGAAGTGGAGAAAAACTGCAAGCTCAGGATCACTTGATTGTTCAAGAATACCTTGACAAACCATTTCTTATGGAAGGTTACAAGTTTGATTTACGAGTGTACATTCTGGTAACATCCTGTGATCCATTAAAAATATTTTTGTATCACGACGGACTTGTGAGAATGGGCACAGAGAAGTACCATCCTCCCAGTGATTCTAATTTGGTAAGTGGATGCTAGTCCCAATGTATCATGTACGGTAATAGCATTAAATATTTTTGAAGGGGATGATTGAATGAATGCCAGATAAATAGAAATATTAGCATTTGGAGAAGGGAAAATAAATGTCCATATTAACTTATAATTTAGACTTTCAAATCCAGAATTAGTTTTATATTTGCCAAACAGGACCTTGCTCTTGTCAGCTTAAAGTTCAGACTGTAAATGAAATAAAAGCCTTCGAGACACTTAAGAAGATTAAAAAAACAGCCTTCAAGACAGTTAATTCGTTATTGGCGTTGCTGTGTAGAACATGATGCTGTATCCTCACTGGCGATAAAATAATCTTCAAACTACTCTGTTTTGTTGCCTCCAAAAAACTTATTCCAAAAAGAGAGAGAAAAAGGTAATCATTATTAATATTCAAACCCAGAGCAGGGAGAACTGTGGAGGGTCCCATCGACAGTGGTTATATTGAATTTATAATTATTCAAAACTTCATATTTTGGAGGTGAGAAAGTGGCATCTCTGGGCTTATCCTGCATCACTGAAGTATATGAATTTTGCCATTGATTTGAATGGGCACAAAATCAATCCTGCTCTGTCAGTCAGGGATCTGGGATGCTGTGCAGAAGAGGAATCAGAAGGGATCAGAGCTGGTATGTGGACTGATAACAATTGCTATTGCCATCAGCAGTCAGAGTCACTCCAGGTGAGGGATGGTTACTGTGGTTTTAAGGGAAGTGTTATCAGAAGCAGTGAAGTCTGCCAGGGAATGGTTCACACAGTAGAAGAGTGGAGTGAGCAGCAGAACCCAATAGCAACTGCCACCTCATATGTATCTGCTTTTTGAACTATATATTTGGCTGCTTTACTTGCAAACTCGGGGGAATGCACCAAATCACAAAAGATATATATTAATTAGGTTTGTAAAACCATTAGTTAACCAGTTAAATGTTGAGTTTGAAGAGTGGGAAAGGTGTGTCCAGGCCCACAATGTGCTCCAAGATGCCACAGACCAGGGCTGTTGGAAGAAAATTTTTGTAGGTGTGCTGCATAAAAAATATTGTTTGTTTGTTCTGTGGTCTCAAAAAGATTAAGAAACACTGGGCTGCATGATTTCTTACAAGATGTTGCATAAGGTTACTTTGTCCATTGCTTCTGTTAATATTCCTATGTAAATTTATCTGCCACTCATCTTTTCCATGAAATTATCAAAATTTGTCTTCGGAACTGGTTGCTTTGAATATTTTTTGTATTAGTAGGCTGCCAGTGTCACTGAAATATGCGATGTGATTGGGTAAATAAGGAAGAGAACAATCAGAGTTCTCCCAGGACTCCCTCCTTCAACATTTTCTTTTCTAGCATTGCTATTTTCCCTTTAATTTGGACCTCATAAACAGTTCTTTTGTCTTTTCTGAAATCTGCCAATATCAGAATTCATCAATTTACTTGTGTTGCTTTTAAGTTACCTGGCTCATCTCCAATAATCTAAAAATCCAAATATTTTTAGAGTGAAGATTATTAAATTATTAAACTCATGTTTTGGAAAGGCTTTTATTTCATCATCATCTGGAAAGCAATTTCATTTAGTCAAGATTTGGCAAGATGACATCTGTAACTAGTCAAGACTGTGGGCTTTGATCTAATACAACAGAAATTAGAAACCATTGCAGAAAGCTGTGTTGTATGGTGTTAACCCAGTAAATTGGTAGCTAACCTGAAAGTGGGCTATTAAATGTTTCAAATAAAAGTAATTGCAGTGAAATACATAATATGACAAGTTGTTTCCTTTTTACCAAATCAAATGGAATTGGGACAGAAAGATTTGTACAGTTTGAACCTTTCCAGTCCAGCACTCTCTCGTCTGCCAACATCTAATCTGGCATGATTTTAGTTCACTGGATGACCACTTATCATGGGTGTAGCCAAGTTTCCTGTGGCCCCATAAAGTTAGTTTAGAGCCACTAGTCCTGGTTTTCAGTGTTCTATGCTGTTATTTAGCTGTTATACCCCTAAATGTCTTTTAAGAGACGAATAAGCAGTGGAAGTGTTGGTAACATGCTAGACAATATTGGCCTCCCATGGTCTCTCATTGGGCACAGGTCAGGTTCTGAGGGTGCTGGACTAGAGAGGTTCAGCCTGTAGCAACATCTGCTACCCCTCAATTCAACAATAAGGTCAGACTTGTGTCGTAGTACAGCAGTGCAGCTGATTAGTGCTCACATTGGAAGAACCTGCACATAACTCAGTGAGTAATTAAATGGAAAAGAAACATATTGCTAAATTTAGGTTACTTAAGCCACGTCTACACTAGTTGGCTATTTCGAAATAGTTGGCCCAACTTCGAAATAGCATGCGGTGCATTTACACACACTGTGCGCTATTTTGAAGTTGAAATCGACGTAAGGTGGCAAGATGTCGAAATTGCTAATCCTATCAGAAGATGAGAATAGGGCCCTATTTGGATGTCCAACGTCGAAGTAGGGCATGTGTAGACGATCTGTGTCCCACTGTGTCGAAATAGCCCTCCATGGCGGCCATCAGCTGAGGGGGGTAGGCCTTGCCCGCCTCCACAGCCCAGCCCTGCATGAAGGCCTCCCCCTTGCTCTCCACCAGGTCATGGAGTGCGCAGCATGTGCCCACAACCTGGGGGATGCTGGGGAGCCCCGCGTCCAGGCAGGTGAGGCACCTCCAGCGATGTTTGAGGTGGACGAAAGTCTGCTCGATCACCTGGCGCACATGATTCGGGGGGGGTACTGAACTGCTCCTGGCTGGTGCTGACGTGGCCCATGTAGGGGCGCATGAGCCAGGGCTGGAGGGGGTAAACTGCATCCGCCACGAGGCTGAGGGGCGTGGTGGTGTCCCCCCAGAGGAATCTCCTTCTGGGAGATGTAGTTCCCCGCCTCCAGCACAGGCCTGAGTTCCTAAAAACGTGGGCATCATGGTTGCTGCCAGGCCAGCCAACGTGTGTCCTGAAAGCGGCCCTGGCTGTCCACCATGGCCTGGAGGACCACCGTGTTCCTGTTCCCCTTCCTGTTCATGAAGCATCCTCCGCTGTGCTCTGGGGAGGGGATGGGGATATGGGTCTTGTCCAGTGCCGCAAAGCAGTTGGGGAACCCTATGCTGGCAAACCCCACGATGGCCGCCTCCAGGACCCTGAGCTGCACGAGCCTGTGGAGCAGCAGAGCATTCAGGGCACAGACCACCTGTTGAGGAGGACATGAGCACCCGTAAGGGGTGTGCAGGGTGTGCCTGGCCCCCACCCTCCGGGCTCTCCCCTTTCTGGGGTCCCTCCCACCCCCCGGGCTCTCCCCTCCCCCAGGTCCCTCTCCCCCAGGCCCCCAACACCCCAGGGTCCCCACCCGGGCCTCCTTACCTCCATGACAACAGCCCTGACGGTGGCCTTGCCCACACCGAACTGCTGTCCTATGGATCGGTAGCTGTTTGGAGTGGCCAGCTTCCAGACAGTGATGCCGACCTGTTTCTTGACGGTGAGGGCATGCCACATAGGGGTGTGCTGGTGCCGCGGGGTGAGCCACTGGCATAGCTCAAGGAATGTCTGCCGGCTCATCCGGCAATTCCGGAGCCAGTGGTCGTTGTCCCACTGCTCGAGGACCAGGCGCTCCCACCACTCTGTGCTGGCGGGGTACCTCCATAGCCAGCAGTGTGCCCGGTGGGTGGAGTCAGGCTGGGAGGTCCTCATGATGGTCTGGGGCAGCTCCTTCATCCTCCGAGGAGGAGAGCTCGTCTTCCAGGAGGTGCTGGGTGGCCTCCTCTGCGGTGCCGAGCAGGGCAGCCCCTGCCTCGCATACGGCCCTGAGGGCTTCTGTCGGCTGCTGCTGTTGCTGCAGCTGGGGTCCATGCTATGTGCACGGGGTCTGCAACTGGTTGTCGGCTCTGCGAACCTTGTGCTGTGCAGGCCGAGTGTGTTTGGGAGGGGCCCTTGAAGGGAGCGGCTTGCTGTTGCCCCAGACGGGCTAGTCTGCCCTGTGACCCTGTCCGCAGGCTTTCCTAGCCCCCTTTTTCCAATTGGGGCTGCTTTTGTGTGTAGACGCTCCCTTGTGAGGTCCATTTCAATGTAGCACTTTCCTATGTCGATGTTGAACGGCGACGGCACCAGCCCTGGAGGATGTATGGACCCTATGCGTCGAAATAGCTTATTTCAACTTCTCTACTTCGAAGTTCTGTTTAAGTTCTGTTCACCATCAAACACATCACTTTGAAAATGTCATTGTATTTATGTCCTTTTTCAAATGCATGTTTTGTTTTTATTCAATGTTTTATCTCTTTGCTACCCTTCTGCAGGCCTCATGCCCTCTTCTAAGTGCCCAGTCTGGTTCAACTTTGTTTCCAACTGCTAAACACAACTGAATACATGAATTAATACTTGTTTACATTTTTATATAAAATAAAAACAAACATTGTTAGTTACGTGGCATTGATGTTCTGCACTGGAATGGCCGTTTCTCTAATACCTGGGCCTGAGCGTTACTGACAACTGCAAGAGTGGAGAAAACAGAGCACAAATGCAGTAGATAAACAAGATCTTCTTTATGAGAATATTTCTCATGAACAGAGTACAGTAAAAACTGAAAGGGGAATAGTCTGTGAATGAGATGGCTCATAGAATCATAGAATTCTAGGGCTGGAAGGGACCTCAGGAGCATGGAAGGGACCGAAAGCAGGACCAACCCCAACTAAATCATCCCAGCCATGACTATGTCAAGCCAGGACTTAAAAACCTCTAGGGATGGAGGTATTACCACCTGTCTCAGTAAAGACAAATACTTTAGTAACATTTTCCTGGCACCTCTGATAGTGGGCATGCATATTAACTATTCTGTGGACAAATTCTTCTTGTTTCTCTTTTTGTTGGATCTATAAAGATCGGCGACACACATAGGCCCCAGTCCAGCAAAGCGATTAAGCATATCTTGAGTAGTCCCACTGACTTCAGTTGGCTTAAATTTAAGCACATGCTAAGAACTTTGATTTATCAGGGCTGCATGAGTCAGTGTAGAAAGTCTTCCCAAAAGCTAATTATACCTGAGCTTCATGTAAGAAAGTGGGTTTATTTCATTAAGTGGGATATGAAACTCAGAATATGAATTCATCTTTTTTATAGAAATAAATTATATCTTACAATATGTCGTGCTTTATATAACATTAAAATGCTTGTATTTCAATTTCTTAGGTTTTATTTTTAAATTATTTTAAACAACATGTTCCAGATCCATATTTATGAGATATTTGATACCTTTCCCTGTTTGCAGAGCCAGTTGTATATGCATCTGACCAACTACTCTGTGAATAAACATAATGAGCATTTTGAACGGGATGAAACAGAAGATAAAGGCAGTAAACGCTCCATAAAATGGTTTACTGAGTTTCTCCAAACAAATCACCTCGATGTTTCCAAGTTCTGGAGTGATATTTCAGTAAGATAAAACCACTTAATGATGTATGGCTATAAGGCATATGAATTTAGAAAATGATTTTCAGCAGTCATCTTTAGATTTTACTTGGAAACCACCATGTATATTTCAGTATTATTATTAACCCAAGTTCTCAATAATGCACATCAGAAGACACAGAGTGAATTAGTTGCAATAAGACTATTAGGGAGATATTGATACATCTGTAGAAAATGCTGCTCTCACCTATATATCGCTTAACCCTTAATAAGAATGGAATTGCACAAGATGTAAGGCAGGGAAAAATTAAACTCAATGCTAAAATTAAACTCAATGCTAACTGCTTGATAAAGGACTAGAGTTATGCTTAAATCCTTTAAAATGGACTTCCTTGAATTCCTATGTAATTCCTTGAAACTACTCTCAAATACAGCAATAATTTGTTCAATCTTCTCATAACCATATATTACAGACCTAGACAATTCCTTTGGTCATGAATGTATTAGAAGACTTGAATATGAAAAGCTCATCACCTAATAAATATTGTTAGTCTTTAAGGTGCTACAGGACTTTTGTTGTTTTTTGAAGATACAGATTAACACGACTACATTTCTGAGATGATGAAAAACTTGGTTATGAGTTATCTCAAAACATGATGATCTCATTGCCCGCAGTTCTAACGTAACTTTGTGAACAATCCTCACAGGAACTAGTGGTGAAGACTCTTATAGTAGCAGAACCACACGTCCTTCATGCTTATCGTATGTGCAGACCAGGCCAAGCTCCAGGAAGTGACAGTGTCTGCTTTGAAGTCCTGGGATTTGATATTCTGCTGGACAGAAAACTGAAACCATGGCTACTGGAGGTAAAGCGCTGTGTCAGAATGTAAAGCATGCCAAGTATTGTGAAGCCTTGCCTATGCTTTCATGCGGGCACTTTCAAGGAAAATCCAAGCATGGTAGGGAGAGGTACCGCTGATTAAATAGATAGCACTCATCCTTCTAAAAATATGTGTACACTGCATGCTTCTTTCAGCCACAAATATACATAAGTAGTCCCCTTATCATGAGATAAGCCCAGATGAGTAGAGTGAATACAGTACCAGCTCTAAAGCTTTCTATGCACCCAAACTGTGCCTTTCCATCGACTTTGGTGTCTTTAGCAGTATAATAGCAGGACAGCAGGGAAAGAACGCTCAGGCTCAGCCTATCCCTCACTGGCTTCCACTGCCAGAGCCTTTCATTGGCGCTTTGGAGTTACACACTGGTGCATGGACACAGCTTGCTTTTTTTGTAGCATGCAGAGACATGTAACCAACATGCTGCCATATTACTCAACTGGTGCTCTTGAATGAGCCTGAAATTGGGAAGTTTGGGGTAAGGGAACAGTAGTGTTTTGTTCTGGGTGTTGTATTTCAGGTAGCTTAGTGGCTTGAGCACTGGCTTGCTAAACCCAGGGTTGTGAACTCAATCCTTGAGGGGGCTGTTTCGGGATCTGGGGCAAATACGTTTAAAAAAAATCTGTCAGGGATGGTGATTGGTCCTGCCCTTAGGGGAGAGCAGTGGACTCAATGACCTCTGAAGGTCCCTTCCAGCTCTATAAGATAGGAGGTCTTGGCCACTTTAAAGTTCACATACAACTTTTGTGAGAGGTTGTAACTCTGGCTTCCTTGTACACTGTCAGCCTGAGACCACCCTCATTGAAATGGAGGATTGTTTTCCTCTGTGAGGAGTCCACAGGGTTCTGTGCAACTACTCCGTGTGAATAAAGGTGGCAGAATCAGCTCCTCTAAATTAATTGCATTTTGTCCAGGTAGATGCAGTTAGATGTCTCTGGCCAATTAAGTACAAATATTTGGTAAGTCTTAAGGGTGTCCAGAACAGCCCTCCCTAGCTGGAAGGATGATGACTGTAAATGAGTTCAGGGGTTTGGTGGCAGAGGGGAAGATACTGCTTCCATAAGGTGATGTGCAGAACGTCTTCAAGCTTCATCTCCACAATAAGAGAAGATTGACATGTCTCCGCATTTTAAACAGTGGTAGTTATGGAGGAGGAGACCTATGGATTCCTTTGGTAAGGTTTGTTTTCCATTTCTAGCTTAGAAACTAGCTTTTTATTTTGTGAAAACACTGTGACCTTTTCTGAGTTAAGATAGGGTGCAAGTCTGTCACTTTTAACATGGTATAACACCATGAATCCATTATTTTGTAGATGGCATTTACAGCTTTTGGACTTTGATCCTGTTGGGTGTAAGCACATGTTAACTTGAAGCATGAGAGTAAGAACATAAGAACATAAGTAATCCCATCGACTTCAGCAGAGCTCTTCAAGGACCTACCACTAAGCCCTTATTTAAGTGTTTTGCTGGATCATTCCCTAATGCTTGGCAAAATGTAGGATCAAGCCATTTAGGCCGTGTCTACACTAGCCCAAATCTTCGAAATGGCCATTTCAAAGATTACTATAATGAGGTGCTGAAATACATATTCAGTGCCTCATTAGCATGCCGGCAGCTGCGGCTCTTTGAAATTGCCACGTCTCGTTGCCGCGTGGCTCATCCAGACAAGGCTCTTTTTCAAAAGGATCCCGAGAACTTTGAAATCTCCTCATTCTTCATCGCGTGTCCCTGTGGGTGCTCCACAATAGGTGTCAGGCTCGCCCGGCGCTGCAGATTGGAATTCTTCCAGCAGTTTCTCCTGGATCGCGCATGCGCCGGCACGCGCCGCTCCCTTGCGCGTCCCCGGCCACGTGCGCGATCCGGTCCCCGCCAGTTCCTTCTCAACCGCCATCAGCTGCAGACGGAATCCACTCAGGCTACGGCCAGAGTCAGATTAGCTAGAGTTTTTACGTGTAAATTGTTGTTCTTTTTTCTTTCAAAAAAAAATATATATAATAAAAAGAGAGAGAGGAGCGGAGAAGACGCGTGGACGTGTAGGCCAGTAGGCCTCCCGCCGCTGCAGGCCGTTGTCCGCGACGGGTAAACAGGCATGAATTAAGTGCTAAGTGCCCGATTAACAGCAAAAAGACTCACCGCGATGTCCTCTTCAGGCTTTAAAAAGTGTGAGTCCTGCTGCGAAGCTATGCCGGCCTCCGATGGGCATAGCAAATGCATTCGGTGCCTGGGGGAATCACACGTTACCCAGAAGTGTTCCCACTGTGCTAAGCTCACGGCCAGGGCCAGGAAAGACAGAGAAATGCGGCTGAAAATGCTCCTGTTTGATAAGGCTCTCCAGCCCGACTTGCCTGAGAGGCCTCAACCAGAGGGGCCCTCAGGGCTCCACAAAAGGGAGGCGGCTTCCCTCACCCCCTCGGTGCAGAAACAGAGGAAGCTCTCCCCAGCTCGATCCCTGCCGGCAGTTTCAGCGAGCAGGACGGACGGAGCACACAGCCCCCAGCCGCATACCCAAACAAGCGGCAGCGCAGCAGTGCATGTGGCAGAGGCTGAGCCTCCGATTACCAAGCAGCCAGCACGTGCAGCAGCTAGGGCGGCGGCCAGGCAAGCGCCGGAACCAGCGGCATTGCCACAGGCGGCACCGACCCCTGCGGCGCCAGCGGTGCAGGGCCAACAGGCACGGAGCCTGCAGGCACCGGAGAACGTTATCCACGCGGCACCGCAGCTGAGCGGGCCGAGCGCGGCGCTGACAGCGGGGCTGAGATCCCTGGCACGGGAGGGGGCGGTGCCAGCCCCGCAGGGGAGGGGGAAGGCAAGAGCGAAAACCCGGCACCGCAGCCCTTCTCCGGACAGGGCTGCAATGCTGCTATCAACAAGCCCTCCCCTTATGCTGCACACGCCACGCAGAAGATGTGGGTCTCCACCGGCCTATCCAGAGCCTCCTTCTCCGTTCCTCCAACCTACATCACCATGGCTTGGGCCACCTTCACCCTTTCTGGGATTGGATCCCCTGGAGTACTCCCACAAACCAGCTTCACCGTTATCTGTATCGTCGCGGAGATCTCGCTCTCCCAGACATCGGGGGTACGCACCCCGAGAGTGGTCCAGGTCTCCATCCCCAGACCCGTGCCCGTGCTGCCATGGTCGTTCTTATCATGCTGGACACAGACACCCCAGGCCGACACCTAGGGGCAGGTCCCCCCTGGCCGTCCAATACCCCCGTGGACACTCCCAGCCGGGGACGGAAACACAGCTATCTCAAGGGAAGTTAATTTTAGAACCCTGAGACTTTCCTTCGCAACCCTCCAGCGAGCGGGTGTACCATCGGCTGCAGGAACCTGAGAGTTCGAGGGAGGTTTACCCTAGTGGTTCCTCCTCGTCCTCCCCTGACGAGGCCACGGCCCCCAGGGATGTCGCTCCCCCAGATGACCTCAAACAGTTTCAGGAGCTGTTTAAAAGGGTGGCTTTTATGCAAGGCATCCAAACGGCAGAAGTGCAGGAGAAACATCACAAACTCCTAAAAAATTTGAGACCCCCGGCTTCATCCAAAATCGCTATCCCGCTCGACGAAGCCATTATGGAGTCCGCCACTACCATATGGCAGACCCCGGCCTCTGCTCCGCCTATGAACAAGAGAGCGGATAAGAAGTACTTCGTCCCGGCGAAGGGCATGGAGTTCCTTTTTAGTCACCCACAACCAAACTCATCGGTGGTAGAATCGTCTCAGCAGAGATCAAAGACTTCTCAGTACAAATCGGGGGGTTCAGACAAAGATGCCAAGAAGCTAGAGCTGTTTGGCAGGAAGGTATATTCCTCTTCCACCCTGCTATTGAGAATGGCAAACTATGCAGCACATCTAGCGAACCATAATTTTGATAATTACTCCAGGCTTACTTCTCTCATGGATTCGCTTCCAGAAGATAAGAAGCCGGTGCTAAAGGCAATTGTGCAAGAGGGCTACGCGGCTTCGAGAACGGGAGTCCAGATCGCCCTGGACGTGGCGGACATGGCGGCACGCTCAACGGCTACAGCAGTGGTCATGCGTAGAGAATCCTGGCTCCAGACATCGGGTATCCCGAGGGATCTGCAGGCGAAGATTGTGGATCTTCCCTTTGACACGCAGAAGTTGTTTGCAGACTCCACCAACTTGGTCTTCCACTCCAGTAAGGACTCCAGAGTTACACTTAGAACTCTGGGTATTTATATCCCTCCATATAGGAAGAAAAAGTATTACCCTCAGCAAAGACGATACCCCTACCAACCACAGCGTGCTCAGTACCAACGGGGCTACGACCAAGGGCTACGTCAACAGCAGCAACAGTACAGAACTCCCAGGCGACGTTCTCAACAAAGCCGTGTATCCTCGGGGCAGGCCCAAAGGCAACAAGTTTGACGGGCATGTCGAGGGCTGCACTATCACTACCATTACGCAATGCCATTCCCAGTTCATGTTCCATCATCTCCTCCGACCGTTTCACTCCCAATGGCAAAAGATCACCGCAGACAAATGGGTACTGGAGATCATAGCCACAGGTTACGTGATCACCTTCCAGTCACTCCCACCGCCGAAACCTCCTCCCAGGCCCCTCCTCAGGGATGCTTCCCACGAGGCGAGACTCAAACAGGAGGTGGACCATCTTATGTTCATAGGGGCGGTGGAAAGAGGGCCGGAGCAATTCCGGGGGAAATACTTTTATTCACGGTACTTCCTCACAGAGAAGAAAACAGGAGGCTGGAGGCCCATCGTAGATCTTCAGGGTCTCAACCGGTACTTACGCAAACAACGTTTTCGGATGATCACAGTCGCCTCCATACTCAGGGCACTGGACGATGGAGATTGGTTTGCAGCCCTCAACTTACAAGATGCTTACTTTCATATAACGATCCAGCCGGCGCACAGGCGCTTCCTCCGTTTTATGGTAGGCAAGGAGCATTTCCGGTACAAGGTTCTCCCGTTTGGCCTCTCCTCGGCCCCCAGAGTCTTTACCAAAACCCTGGCAGTGGTGTCAGCCTACCTGCACAGACGGGGTATTTATATTCCCATACCTGGACGACTGCCTATTGAAAGGGGCCTCGAAGGTAGAGGTCCTACGCATGATACGCGTAATAGCAGACACGTTTTCTTCGCTGGGCCTAGTCATCAACCTCGCGAAGTCAAAGGCCGACCCTACACAAGACATAGAGTTTATAGGGACACGTATAAACTCTATTACAGCAAGGGTGTATCTACCCGACGCCCGCTTTCGCGCCATTAGTTCGCTGGTGCAAGTCATTACATACAGCCCCACGGTGCCGGTCTTAATGTGCCTGCAGCTTCTGGGCCACATGGCGGCAGCGACGTTTGTGGTGCAGAATGCCAGATTGCACATGCGCAGCCTACAACATTGGCTGGTGAGTGTCTACAAACCGGCATCCCGCACTGTCCGCAGGGTGGTATCGCCCATGACAGAGGTGCGCAGATCCCTGGCATGGTGGGTAAACCCCAAGAACCTGCTAACAGGGGTACCCTTTCACCAACCACAAATCTCTATTTTTCTTACTACCGACGCTTCCCACATGGGATGGGGAGCACACATCGGCAACAAGGTGACGCAAGGACTATGGTCCCCTGTGGAACAGTCACTGCACATAAATATACTGGAGCTCAAAGCAGTGTTCAACGCCTGCAAACATTTTCGAGACCACATACAAGGCAAAGTAGTCGGGATCAATACAGACAATACCTCCACTATGTTTTATATAAATCGACAAGGAGGAGCCCGATCCCATGCCCTATGTGCGGAAGCAGTTCGGCTGTGGAACTGGTGCATCGCCAACAAGATAACGTTGAAAGCCTCGTATTTGCCGGGAGCTCGCAACGTGAAAGCAGACCAGCTGAGCAGGCGCTTCGCACTCACACACGAATGGCAGATCCACTCCGATCTGCTACGACCGATCTTTCACACATGGGGGTTTCCCCAGATCGACCTGTTTGCCAGTCAGCACAACAAGAAGTGCCCCCAGTACTGCTCCAGGGCAGGATTGGGGCGGGGGTCCCTGGGGGACGCATTCACGATTTCATGGAAGGGCCCCCTACTTTATGCGTTTCCCCCCACAGTGCTCATCCACAAGGTATTGCAGAAAGCCAGAAGGGAGAGAGCCCGCATGATTCTAGTAGTCCCAACGTGGGATCGACAGCAATGGTTCCCCTTGCTTCTGCGCATGTCGGACCGCCCACCGCTCCCCCTTCCGGTGGCGCCGGAGCTACTCACGCAGGTTGAGGGGTCCATAGTGCACCCACACCCTCAAGGTCTGCGCCTACAAGCATGGCTAATCCATGGCTCAGCTCCCTAGAAAGCACATGTATGGAAGGAGTACAACAAGTCCTGGAAAGTAGCTGAAGGACCTCCACCAGGAAGACCTACAAGCAGAAATGGACTCGATTCACTGCCTGGTGTTCCGCCAAGCAGTTAGCTCCCCTTGACGTTCCTATACCTGTAATACTAGAATACTTATTGGACCTCAAGAGGGGCGGGCTTTCCCTATCCTCGCTAAAAGTCCACCTCGCCGCTATATCTGCTTTTCGGCATGCAGAGGAGGGGCCCACGGTATTTGCCCATCCTATTGTTACCAGGTTCCTGAAGGGGCTGGTAAACCTGTACCCCCCTCGGAGACCGCTTCCACCATCGTGGAATTTGGACTTGGTGCTCAGCACGGTAACGGGCCCACCATTTGAACTCTTAGCCACAGTTCCCGTACATCTGCTTATGATAAAAACAACATTCCTCCTTGCAATTACGTCAGCTCGCAGGGTGAGTGAGCTCACAGCAGTTATGGCAACGCTGCCCTGCACAGTATTCTCAAAGGAGGCGGTAACCTTATGGCTGCACCCAGCCTTTGTTCCGAAAGTTTCTTCAGAGTTCCACCTTAACGAACCAATAGTTTTACCCTCATTTTACCCGAAGCCTCACAGCTCCGGCAAGGAGGCACGCCTACATCTCCTGGACGTGAGGAGGGCATTGGCCTTCTACACAGACAGAACTAAGTCCTTCCAGAAAACGGACAGACTTCTAGTCTCTCTCGCTCCCCGGTCAAAAGGAGAGGGTCTCTCTTCACAGAGAATCTCAAAGCACATTGTGTCCTGTATAAAAATGTGCTACGAGCTTCGAAAGACTCCTTTGCTGGCCCCGCCTAGGGCTCACTCCACCAGGGCGGTGGCGGCATCAACAGCCTTCTTCAAGGGCATCGCGTTAAAAGACATCTGTAGAGCGGCGACCTGGTCATCTTGTGACACCTTCGGCAAACATTATGCATTACATCGGGTATACCAAGAGGACACCCGTCTGTCGACAGCAGTCCTTTCGGGGGCAAGCTGCACATAAACCGATTACCCACCTCCTTACTTGGGTTACTGCTGGGTAGTCACCTATTGTGGAGCACCCACGGGGACACTCGATGAAGAAAGAGAAGTTACTCACCGTAGTAACGATGGTTCTTCGAGATGTGTCCCCGTGGGTGCTCCACCACCCGCCCATCCTCCCCGCTTCGGATCTCTGTTTAGTGTTTTTCAGGAGCATCCGAGGCGGTTGGTCAAGGAACTGGTGGGGACCGGATCGCGCACGTGGCTGGGGACGTGCAAGGGAGCGGCGTGCGCCGGCGCATGCGCGATCCAGGAGATACTGCTGGAAGAATTCCGATCTGCGGCGCCGGGCGAGCCCGACACCTATTGTGGAGCACCCACAGGGACACATCTCGAAGAACCATCGTTACTACGGTGAGTAACTTCTCTTTCCTATCTGCTGATTCCTTAGCTCTCTTGATAGGAATAAGGGGATTTCGAATTTCCCGGGGTTCTTTCGAAAAGGAGCCCTGTTTGGATGAGCTGCGTGGCAGCTAGCTGTGGCAATTTTGAAGCGCCGCAGCCGCCAGCATGCTAATAAGGCGCTGAATATGTATTTCAGCACCTCATTAGTAATCTTCGAGATGGCCATTTGCATGGCCATTTTGAAGATTTGGGCTAGTGTAGACGTAGCCTTAATGAATGAACCTCTTCCACAAGATATGGCCTTAGCTTGTCAGTTCAGAAAAGAAAATGGCACCACCAGATGCAGCAGGGACTTTTTTTTAATTTTGACTTGTAATGGTCTGTTCTGTATAGGTTGGACCTCCCACGTTTGGCACCTTGGAGACCTGACTAGTCCTGAAGAAGGGGATTTGCTGGATCAGGGGAGGTCCCCAGCCCTCTTCTGTGCCAATTGTGGCCCTGGCTGACCTCCCCTATGTTCAGCCCCATCCTTGATGCTGCCTGCTGCAGCCCACTGCTGCCAGCCCTCCCTCTCGTCCCACTGTTGCTGCCACCGGCCATGGCCTCTGACCCTGACCACGGACCCACTGCTGAGGGCCATGGGTCTGGCCCTTCTGCCACAGGCTCTAGCCTTGGCAGCAGGTGCACTGCTGCAGGCTCAGGCCCCGGCTGCAGACCCACTGCTAAGGGCTGCAGCTCCAGCCCCACTGAAGCCCCGTGGCAGCTCCAGAGTAGCCATCCTTGCCTGCTGTCAAGTGCAAGTAAACGTGAAGATGAGGATTCTGGAATATGCCACCCATAATAGTTGTAAAACTAGAGTCAGATTGTGCCTCGATTCTCTCTGTGTGTGCATATGGGGTAGTATTAGTCAACTGCTGTGGTGCTCTGATTGCTGGAGCAGTATACTATATGGGTGGGGGAGTCATATATGCTTTATTTTCATATTTAGTTGAGTTCTTTCATATTTTACTAGAGGTAAGAGACATAATTAATCTTAAATGTTGTTTGCCAGGCATATTGAACTAATTTAGTGTAGATTCATGCTTTGCAGTAGGTACAAACATTATACCTCACATTCTCACCTCTTTGACAAACACTCACGCTGCCTTTTTGGATGTTTGCCTGCAGTACTCTCAGTTCAACATCTACTAACGTCTTTATCCTTCTATAATAATTTCCCATCATTTCCCTCCTGCCAAGAACTCCTTACAAGGAAAGGGGCTCTGTTTAGCAATGGTAGCAAGCACAAGCATCACAAGTCCAGGATATTTCCCAGTGCTTTGGGAGTGCTGCCAAGATGGCATTGTGATGATGAATGCAGCCTCTGCATGGTTCCTTAGCTCATGCAGCTTCTTTTACAAAGGCAGATGCATATGTTATTACAATAAAGCCATTGTGATTGTTTCTCTCGGGAAGATGTCTATCTCTGCATACCCCTGCTCCTAAGACTGCTGGTCTTAACTGGACTCAACATTTGAAGACCCCTCAGCTCTCCTCTCCTCTGACATCAAGCATAAGTTATGCGGGAAGCAGAGAGAAGGAGATTGTCTTTGTGGTGGGGGACCAGTGGTGTTACCAGGAAAGAAACATTAACCCACATTCAGGGAATAAGGGGGCAGATACGGAGTCTTGGCTCTGAGAGGGCTCCCATGTTGCTAGTCCCCAGACACACTGGCTCTCCCTTTTGGAGAGGATACGGGTCCTGTGGTACTGATGTACCTCTGCCTTCCAAAGGGTTCCCAGGCCTGCCAGAGGGATCCAGCTTAGCAGGAGGAATTGAGGTTCTTGGGGCTGTGATTCTTCTTACAACTTGAATTTGAACATCCGACTCTGCATGTTTTAACAGTCAGTCCTGCAAAATTAGCTTTGATTATTCTTCATACTTGCTCATCTTGAAAGAGGTGCCCTAAAACATAGATTTAAATTATATAGTTAATTACTGTGCATGCTTATAAAACCCAAACCCAGATCTGTGGTTGCTGAGTGATTTCTGGCTTGCATAAACATACTACAGTAAACTCTTTCATATCTGGCATTCTATCATGCGGACCTCTCAAGTAACCAGCATTTTAACCATAAGTAAATTTTAGTTACATTTTCCATAAGTACAGTATAGTGAAATAACTACAACAAAATACAATATAAATTGACAGTATACAATACTCCTGTTGTTGGTAAATAAAGTACTTGGCATACATTTTCGTTTGTTTCTTGATATTAGATCTTGTTATTCTTTAGTGTTATACATTACTAGGTATACCTCTCTATTATCCAGAATATCTGAATATCTGGCAACCTCCCGGTCCTGGAGCTGCCAGTTATGAAAGAGTTTAATCTAGCCGTCACTGAAATAGCACTCTAACAAAAATTGTAGCTGCATTAGTATCATGAACAGCAGCATGGGCTATCTGCCCCACAAATGTCCCATCTGGTCCAGGTGAGTTTCTACTGGGGCAGCTTGCCCTTGCTACTGCTCACTGCTGCCGTGCTATGCCACTATTTTTAGTGTGGTTGCTCAGTGAGAATTCCCACAAGTATGTCTGTACAAGCTAGGGAATCACAGCCCCACATCTAAGCTTAGATGTAGTTTCAGTTGTAATTGTTATCCATTCACTTCATGCTGTGCTTTCGTTTTGAGAGTAGGCAACATACTGATATTCATATAACTCCAACTCTCTGAAACAGTCCACTTCAGAGAGCAAGTATGTTGTACATGAGAATATCCTGCTGTCTTAACAATGCATACTGAGCAGAGGGCTGTTTCTGGCTTTGTCCTAATCCTGAGGGACTATGAACCAAAACAGAGCCAGTCTGAGGTTTACTAATGCTCTTTTAAAGAAAATGGAGAACTCAATCCACAACAAGGGAGACGTCAACATTCCTTATGTGTCCCAACAGGTAGAAAATATATTTTATAAAAGAAATAGAAAGTTCAGCCATGCTTTTAAATCAAATTGTTGGAAGACTATATGAATGAAAAAGAGGACAGTAAGTACTCCTGGAAATTCCAGATGGATTGCAGTAATTTCTGTGATTGTTTTGAAGTGGAACAAGGCATTTTTCTTTCAGTGATTGCACATGTCCATTCCATCTCAGATATGTTAATGCCCAGTGCACCAGAGTCTGAGACTTCTCCCTGAGAGATGCTCCTATTTGGGGCTGTACTTCAAGAATCTCGTGTTGCCACATAAAGGTGTAAATAGTATAAGCTCCCCTGTCCGAACCTCAGTTCCTTCTTACCACCCCGATGAGTGGTCTGAGCACATTATGGTACAGCAAGTTTCTCTCTTTACAGGAAAACTGTCTTCTTTTCTGTAAAGAGATAAGTTTAGTATTTGTTAGCATCAGATTCACATACGCTTTGTTTGTTTGGTTGGTTTTTTGGATGGGATACTAACACCTGGCACTGGGATGAACTTGTCTCTGGGTTTTAAGTCATGCTCTGGCTTTGGAAAATCAGTGCCTGTCAGCTACCCTTATTCTGCCTTCAGGAAGTGCCTCAGGGAGGGCAACATTCCAGACTCCTCTCAGATTTCCAGGGACTTCAAACCCTGGACAGAAAAGGGACAGAACCCTTTAGAGACTGCCTCATGGTCGGGGTGCCACATTGCATGCATCTTCTCAACCTTTCCTTTCAGGGCAGGCCTGGCATACTTTGGCATTGGAGAGGTGTGACCTGGATCTTGCTTTTGAATGTTGGCACTGATTCCCTTCTGTGGGCCAAGAAAGAAGTACCACAGATCAAATAATTTATGGAAGAAGCTGAATCTTTGGCTCTGCTCAAAGGTAAAGGTCCTGGGTGCTGTCCACAAGTAAACCACAAGGAGAGCATCCTTCAGGAAGAGACGTTCCCTGGTACTGACTTGTCATCAAGGGTCATCTACTGTGTCACTCATGCCTGGCCTGGTGAGAGTGATGTCGGCTGTGGTGACAACTCTTTTAGTGCAACTGAACCACCAAGAAAAATCCCTCAGTACCAGTAATGCTGGAGGCCAATGGTGCAGCACAGGAGCTAGTCTACCTCTCTGAGGCCAAATCTACACAACAGCCCTATTTTGAAATAAGATATTAAAATAAGATATAGGTATAGCCTTATGGTCAACAAGACAAGCTTGGAGTATCCCGAGGCTAATGCTTGGACTTATCTCAGAGATAAGATCATCCCGTGGTACTGGGAGAAGAGCTAGGTCTTCACTGTGTCAAGTGCTTTCTTGCTGGTGCAGTGCAGGCGTAAACTCAGCCTGCTGATCCTGGTGCCACCATCTCCAGAGAGATGCCATTGACCTTTGGCACTGTGTCACAGCATCAGCATAGTCAGGCAACTCAGGGTCCATCTCAGAGTCTAAGGTTGGTATATATGTGAATCGCTCTCAGAACAAACGTCAACACCATCCATCCAATTGAGGGAATTCTGTTGCTGGCACACAGCCGGTTTCCAGAGGCAGGGGTGCAGTTGTGATTGGGGTCCAATGCCATTATCATGGCTTGGATGGAACCCCTGGGGTGTGCGTCTTCCTCCCAGATCCTCACCCTTTTCTCAGCATCTGGACTGAATTACTTATGTGTCACCTGAGGGGGAGTGAAGATATGTATGGAACCAAGCAAATGTTTCTAGGTTCCAGCAACCTAGGCTCCATTGGCTGTAAGGCATCAGGGTTCTCTGCAGCCTGCAGAGCTTCTGCTCATGTAGGGTCTCTCCCAGGACTGCTGCCCTGGAGAGCTTTTGCCTATTTCAGGCTCCCTAGGTGAGTCCTTTGTGCTCAGGAGCTTTCCTTTAACTGAGCTTACAAGACTTTTAGACCTATTAGACCAAGGTGTTTGTTACTTAACTAGCAGCCTTGTGGCTACTTAAGCTGTTCATTATCCCCAGCAGGGCTTGGGTTGGCTCCATTCCCTTCAGTATAATCTGTCACTGGCAGGCTGTGCACTGACTCCCTCAAAGGGACATACATGCCTGAGACACTGTGCAGTCATCTGAAGAAATAAAAATGCTTGCTAACCAGTTGTTACCTGTTGTGTTGCACATGTCCATGCTGTGACCCAGCCTCCTTCCCTTCTATGTCAAAGTCTATGAGGTAAGAGGGAACTGAGGCAGATCTTGTGGCCCTGCCGTCTGCACCATTGTGTGGTAAGAGAAAGTGGCTGAGGGAGGATGTGCTGCCCTGATGGGTACCACTAATGAAAAAATCTCCAGCTATAACACAGTGGGCACACATACATGAAGTGCATTGGATAAGTGCAACACATCTTGAAGAAGAAGTTACAGAGGAGGTAATTACCTTTTTATACATTGTGTTTCTTGCTTGGTCTTTGGATAGGCGAATAGCTGAATGGTGGGTGTTAAATTTAACTCATACTATTTATTAACGTAACTTCATTTCAAATAATGAACAAAGCATGTAGTTCTCTTCCAAAAAGTGGCTGAAGTGGCAAAGTGAGGATCCAAGTTTTATGTGCCTCAATGGTTTCCATATGCAGTGTGCTGAATTCACCGGGATAGAAGTTTTTGTTTTTTATTGTGAGCCTTGACAACCAATCTTTGGGATAGATGTCCTGGTTCTTGAAGACCCTTTGTCTCAGGCAGGTGAAAGCAGAGCTTGCATAGCTCAGACAATGCTGGATTTTTGCATCAATGTAGAATTTAGTGGAAAGATAACTTCAAGGTATGGGAAATGCTCCACATTTTCCTTCAAATCTCAGTTGATGTCAATAGATGGTATGTGAGATTGTTCTGTTGGTGAGGGTTGGTTGAGCAACTTGGTCTTTTTGAGGTTCAGTGTGAGGCCAGGATTCTTGCATGCTTCAGTGAAGGTGCTGAAGATGGGCTGAAGGGCTAAAACTCCTTGTATACCAGACAGTGATTATTCCAGTGCTACTGCATGCGTGTGAAACCTGGACGACATACAAGCATCATTTGAAGGCTCTTGAACAATATCATTAGTGCTGCTTCAGGAGAATCCTAAATATCTCTTGGGAGGAGATAGGCACATGACCACTAGCATCCTGGAAGAGTTGAACGTGACCAGCATTGAAGGCATTATCATTCCTGAACAACTTCTTTGGACTGGTCACATGGCTAGGATGTCTGATCAGCACCTCCCAGAACAGATTCTGTTTTTGGAGTTGAAGGAAGTATGGAGAGGTGTTGGGGGCCAGAGGAAGCGATATAAGGACATGTTGAAGACACATGTGAAAAAGTGCAGCATTGGTGTCCACACTTTGGCAAGCATTGCCCATGTGGAGTGTGAGGTAATCCATGAGTGGTCCTTCCGTAGTGCACAGGAGGACAGGCAGGGAAGAGGAAAAGAGCAGCAAAAAATGCCTCATGCCCCTCCCAACAGCTACCAATACCTGTCCCTTCTGTGATAAGACCTGTAGCTTCAGAATTGGGCTCATCAGCCATCAATGGACTCACAAATAGGAGGGTGACACGAAGACATCCTACTTGTTATCAATTGATTGCCAAGAGACCCTTTTCAGGAGTCAGATATGTTTTGCATACCACCAAATTAGACCACTCTTAAAAGCTACTTACTTACAAAAATATGCAAAAATATCACAGAAGACCACTACTCTAAACTTGATGACTTTCTACCATCTTATTATCAAATAAATAAATTGGAATAGAAATACTGTACTTACATTTCAGCACAAGGCATTTGAAGCAGTAGAAACAAGTATTGTCTGAATGAGCTTTTAGATTGTACTGACTTTACTAGTGGTTTTTTTTATTTAGCCTGTTGTAAAATATCTAGCATATCTATCTAAAATATTTGCCTGCCTGAGACAAAGGATCTTCAAGAGTTGAAGTAGCCCATGGAAGACGTCAGTGTACCCCATGTTGTAAAACACTAGCCTGGAGGATGGGTTATAGCGAGACAAAGCACACCTTAAGGCTGGCTTGACCTAACCCTAACTGTGCCAAATATAGACAAAAGACAGTCACTTGGTACAATCGAGCTAACTGCCTAAAATCCAAATTTCTCTCTTAGTGTAGGTGCAGCCTAAGTACCCTGCACTTGTGCTAATACTGACATAAGGAGCCTTTCCTCATTACTTTCCAGTTTCTCTCACAAAGATTTTGCAGCTCTGTTGCTGTTAGGCAGTTCAAACATTTAGAATTAATTGAACAATTCTGTTAAAGATGTAGCAGAAGGAATAGAATCCATCTGATCTTTCCCCAGTTGTCATGGCTCCACCAAGCTAATGAGAGTGACAAGTGATACAAATTTTGATGACAAAAAGAAGTTACCAAGTCGGACTCTGAATACACAGGGCCCATAGCTTAGCACAGTGCTTAAAAATGTGCCCAACTTTAGACACCCCCATCAGTGGGATTACCCTGGTGCCTCAAGTGAGGCACGTGCTTAAGTAACTTGCTGAATTGGCATGTGAGAGCAGAGCTGCTTAGTGACAAGGAGGTACTTTTATATGGTCACTTTTCAAAGTAGAACTGTACTTCAAAAGGTGGGCAAGAAGTGCAAAGAATCTTTGGCATTGATAGGTGAAGATACACTCAATATAGTACAGCCCAGCAAGACACTTAATGAAACTTCTTTGCTTACTTTTATTCTTTAAAATACTAAAATAGACTTGATTCTTAAGAGGGAAAAACCCGGAATTATCTGCAGTTAGGGCCCCCTGGAGGCCTCCCCACCTGTCCTGTGCATGGGAGGGGGAGGATTACCTGGTGTAGGGGACAGACAGCAGACAGCAGCAGCAGCAGGAGGTCGCTTCCCCCAGCCTCCCCCTTCCACACTAACAACATGGCATTCCACTGCCCTTCTGGCCCACTGAGCCCCACGTCTACACAGGTGGCTGGAGGACTCCCAGCCGTCCACAGAGAAGTGGAACTCGGCAGGATGGGAGGACGTGTCAGAGTGCTCCACAGTGAGTGCTGGGGGTGGGGTGAGGAGGCAAGCCCTGTGCTTGCTGCTGCCTGCCTCTGCTACTTGCCCCCTAACTCAGGTAATCCTCCCCCTCCCATGCATAGGACAGGTGGGAAGGCAGCATAGGGACCAGGGGCGGCTGCCCCACCTCATCCTATAGACAGGACGGTTCTGTCTACATTAGAGAGATGAACAAGCAAGGGAAAGTGCAGCCGATGTGTAATCAGAAATATATCCTCCTAACCGTACACCATGTATGATAGAGATTAATGGACCTCCCAGCTCATACTGGGGGCACATTGTGCTGGGCACTGTCCTTAAATACAGTAGCAGATGTTCCCAGCCCCTGAGACCTCAGGCCAGATCCTCAAAGGTATTAGTCACCTAAGCAACATTCCCTTTAATCTTTTCCATATGTCTGCAGAATAATACTTCCTGTGCACTGAGGCTAGTGCAAAAGTGCACCACTAATAGAAACACAAAACCGAGCTTGGGGCACATTTGAATTTTTCCTGAGTGGCTGCACAAGCACACAGCTACAGGGAGCTCTGCACTGAGCTCCCATTGAAGTCAGTAGGGGTTAGTGCCTAGATTACAGCAAGTCAGTGGCAGAACCAGGAATAAAATGCAAATTTTCTGAGTCCCCTTGTTAACTTCTTGTCTAGCTCTGTTTCTGGAAAACAGACACCACACTTCTCTGTGGGTTCACTTCTGTGAAAATAGACAAATACACTTACGTTTTTGGGTAGGTCTGAATGAAGGCAAACATAGTGATGCATACCCCCACAACGTTCATGAGTGAAGGTTGCCTTCATTTCATCCCCCTTTAGTTATTAGCAATATTGTAGAGTACAACTGTCTAGTCTGGAATATCTTTCTAGCATTCATTATTCTAAATATAAACAGAGATCACAGCCTCCTTCTTAACTTGAATATTGTGACCTTGCAAAATTCACAGAAATTGCATGTGGAAAAGTGCTGACTCTTGCAGGCTGCCTTAAAGCAAACCACATGGCACCACCTAGTGGACGAAAATCAGGAACATTTTTTCAGGTGCTTTGTTTTATGTATGTGAACAGACCTGTATTTTGCAGAGGAGGATAAATATTACAATGCAGTAATGTCCGTTAATGCCAAAGTCTGTTAAATCCAAATCTGCAGGACTGAAGGCACCCTGCAAGGTGCACAAGGGAGCGCTCTGTCTGAGACCTGGGAGGAAAGCAGCAGGCCCAGGAGAGAGAGCTCAGCAGCGGGCTCTTTGTGCTGTTTACAGAGCAGAGCCTCTGGACTCGCCTGCCATGAGCCGCTCATCACCCACCAAGGCTGGGCTCTCAAGCGGGAACTAAGTTTCCCTGGAGCTGGTGTGCCTCTGCTCAGGGCTCCGGCTGGCAGGACGCCTGCCAGCGGTCCAGTCCGAGTGCCCACCATGCAGCCTCACGCAGCATGTCAGTGCATGCTGCCTGCCTGTGCACATGCCCCACCCCTAGGGGGAGAAGTGTGTGGTGGCTCTAGTGGCAGCACCCTGATTGGCTCCTCTGGCTCCAGCAGCCCCAGCTGCTCTAGCAGCTCCTCCAGCCCTGGTGGCTCCAGCTGCAGCGGGAGCTCTGGTGAGTTGCCAGCCTTTGTTTGGGTGGGCGGCGGGGGTGGGGGTGGGGAGGAACGACGACTGACGGACAGTGTCCGTTATGTCAGAAGTGCTTTCAGTTGGGGTCCGTTAAATCAAGGGTTTGCTGTATACTTAATGATATGTTGATGGATACGTCTATATCAGTATAATTTAGAAATAAAATTCTCTCTTGGGCATGAGCATTTGTCTGTGGCCAGTTATTACACTCCAGTAGGTGAGAGAGAGCGTTTTTGAAGACATTTTTGTGGGATGCTGACGGCTCCTGAAGGCGAGGCAGGGGGAACTGTAGTCTGGGGCTGGCCCCCGGAGATTTACTCCCCTTCTGACCAGCTGCATGTGGGGGTAGGGAGCTGGAATATTTCATCCCCCATTAGCTGTGGACAGGTTGCAGGGCAGTGGGGGCAGCTGGATGCCGGGGCCAGCCCTGGAGCCCTGCCCTCCAGACAGACTGGAGGCCTTGAGGGACAGCTGGAGCCTGGGGACAGCCTGTGGTGTCCAGGCCCTGCTCTCCTCTGGATAAGCAGGAGGCTGGGGACGGCCCATGCAGCCCCAGACCACTGGGAGCAGCCAACATTTGGGGGGCTGCAGCCCAGCCCACCCAGGAAGACCTGCTGGCCATAGGCCCCACCCCCTGCCACTGCATCATCATCATCATCCTCAGCTTCCTGATAACCTCCCAGACCCATGCCTTGGGCCCACTGCCCTGAGTCCTGCACTTCCATCCTCTACCCTCACTCCTGCATCCCCTGCCATGATTCATAAACCCCCCCCACACCCTGTCGTGAGCCCCCACAAGGACTTGAGCAATGCTGGGTACATCTGCTAGTACAATAAGTTATTTCCTTCTTCATTTTCCCACCAAATCAGGGGATTATAATTGAGTGTTGCTTTGGCTGCTCAAACTCCTAAAGCCAACAGGACAGAAGACATTAGAGCTGCGTCTACACGTGCACGCTACTTCAAAGTAGCAGCACCAACTTCGACGTTAGGCGGCGAGACGTCGAAGTCGCTAACCTCATGAGGAGATAGGAATAGCGCCCTACTTCGACGTTCAACGTCGAAGTAGGGACTGTGTAGACGATCTGCGTCCCGCAACGTCGAAATTGCCGGGTCCTCCATGGCGGCCATCAGCTGGGGGGTTGAGAGATGCTCTCTCTCCAGCCCCTGCGGGTCTCTATGGTCACCGTGGGCAGCAGCCCTTAGCCCAGGGCTTCTGGCTGCTTCTGCGGCAGCTGGGGATCTATGCTGCAGGCACAGGGTCTGCAACCAGTTGTCAGCTCTGTGTATCTTGTGTTGTTTAGTGCAACTGTGTCTGGGAGGGGCCCTTTAAGGGAGCGGCTGGCTGTTGAGTCCGCCCTGTGACCCTGTCTGCAGCTGTGCCTGGCATCCCTATTTCGATGTGTGCTACTTTGACGTGTAGACGTTCCCTCGCTGCGCCTATTTCGATGTTGGGCTGAGCAACGTCGAAGTTGAACATCGACGTTGCCGGCCCTGGAGGACGTGTAGACGTTATTCATCGAAATAGACTATTTCGATGTTGGCTGCACGTGTAGACGTAGCCTAGAAGTGGCATCAGCCTTGCATTAGAAACCCAGTATCTTGGGCACGAGTTCAGGACTTGGTGCATAAAGAAAGGAGGAAATGGTTTTCCAATATTTAATTGTTTAAATTTAGCTGTTGATAATTGTGAAGCCTGTACTAACCAATGGTCGTTTAGTGTGATTTAGTGCTCTGCCATTTTCTAAATACATTAAACTCTTTCTTATCCGGCATTCTATCATTTGGAACTCTCAAATAACCAGCATTTTAAGCATAAGTAAATTTTAGTTACATTTTCCATAAGTACAGCATAGTGAAAATAAGGACAAATACAGGAAATACAGTCAATACTCCTATAGAATTTTCCTGTGTATAATACTTCCATTGTTGGTAAATAAAGTACTCTGCATACATTTTTGTTTGTTTCTTAATATTATCCAGAATATTTGAATATCCATCAACCTCCTGGTCCTGGGGCTGCCGGATATGAAAGAGTTTACTGTATAAAGCATACAGTGTACAAAACACTATGCTAATGTTTCTCTAGTTATGTCTATACAGTATTTAGGACTGAACTTCCCACTCCAGGAGAAGAGATATGAGCTAGCAGGGCTCACACGAGCCCTCAAAAATATCATGCATAGCAAATGGGTGGAAAACTACTCCTTTGACATGTTCTAGCTACTGGATAGCTATCTCAAAGGCGTCAATAATTCCAAAATTAAGAGACAGAAGGTCAAAAGCTGAGAGATCTGATCTACCTGAGATGATTACTTGTCATCTTGAAATGGACTGCCTAAATAAAGTATCTTAATGCTACTATGAAATGTTATATTGCAGCAAAACATGGGCTGTGACAAAGCTAGAAGGGCAACAATTCCTCATCACAGAGATGGTGATGGAAATTAAAACTGGGGATTTCAATATGCTCCACCACCCCATCGGCAGGCCTGGTAAATCCTTGAGTGGGAGACCTCCAAAGAAGAAAGTAGTTACACTTCTCCCACCATGTTTTTAATGACTTTCCGTGGTTTTTCTTTTAATTCCTGATTCAGTGGTATCTCTCCTTTCATTCTGAATGTTCTTTTCTTTCCATTTTCATGACATTAGCTTCCTAACATTTATTCTATTAATCTAATTTTCTGCATGTCAGTACATTTTTAAGTATGCTTTATGAAAATGTCAGTGTATCATACGCTGAAGTTAAAGATTCTTGTGTTTCCTGTGTTTCAATTTTTCAGATTAATCGAGCCCCAAGCTTTGGAACTGATCAAAAAATAGACTATGATGTAAAAAAAGGTGTTCTACTAAATGCGCTAAAGCTTCTCAATATAAGGTAAATGTGCATTTTATTTCTCAACCTTATTTTTCGTGGAAGTTTTACTTTTACCACCCTTTTCCCTATTTAATATGGAAAAATTATGGGATGTGTGCAGTACAGTAAACCCTCGAGAAGCACAGCTTCAATTTGCATTTAACATGCATTAATGCCCGCCCCCTGAGCCAGGAGCTCCCCCAGCTGCGTGGCTACCTCCCCTCCACTTCTCCCAGCTGCTCATTCCTCCCAGCCAGGGGAATTCTGGGGATCTCCCCACTCACAATTTATGCGAAATTTGATTTACATGGAGGTTGCCGAGGATGTAACCTCCACATAAATTGAGAGATTACTGAATGAGAAATTTGTTACACTCTTAAATTGTGTGAATAGCAAAGTTTTCTTATTTACCAATTTTACTATGTGTACGTGACTCACCCTTAACTTCGCTCCTCATTAGTGTGCATTATTCTGCCCCCCCCACCCATGCCCAAAAAAAAAATCTCTCAGATCTCAGAGTGTGGATGGTAAGTGCATATGTATGGACACACTGTCACTTCAGTAGTTTGTTCTGATGGCAGCAGCATCCACAGCTGCAACCCATTTCTAACCCAAACACCAAGCAGAGGTGCACTGGAGGAAATGGTGCTGTTTTCAGTTGTAAATCTCAAAGAATATCATTAAGGTAATCAGTGTTGCACTTTGGGTAGTCCACAAATTCAGTACAGTATACTTAAAAGCTTAGAGTTTTCAACAGCTGTAAAATCGTTACTACAGAATCCATATTTAAAGAGTATTTAGTTTTAATCTTCTCTATCTATCTGTAAGATCTATAGCATAGAGCATTTGATAGGAAAAAAACAGGGCTTTTCTTTTATAGTGAAAGTATCTCTGAGCTCAAATGTGTTGCAAGAGGTATGGAGTGACAGCCTCACACAGAGGTTAATACATTAGTCACTTATCCTGGAACTGGATCTGTGAGGACAGACCCCTGCACCTGTGCCAAACCCCATTCATTTCAATGGGATTATATGCATCTACAGAGGTCTGGCTGCATGGAATCCCTTTGAAATTACTTGGGGGGGTTCTGCCCCTGCACAGGTCTGATTGCATGTTGGTACCTTATCCTGTGAATGTGCCAGATAAACACATACAAAATATTGCATTATCAAAGCCTAAGAATTCAGCTCCATTTATCCCATGTTATGCAGTCTTCTGCTCCTGATTAAAAAATACTGAGTCACATCTGAATGTATTTTGTGTTTCAGGACAAGTGATAAAAGGAGAAACTTAGCGCAACAAAAAGCTGAGGCTCGAAAGAGACTTTATGGTCAAGGGTCAATGAAAAGATTGTCACCAGGGTCCTCTGACTGGGAAAAACAGCGTCACACACTGGAGAGGAGACGAGAGGAACTGGTACAAAGGAATTTTACAAAGATATTCCCCCTTCTGTCCCAAGGCTTGTACGCAATCAGTTTTACTTGTCTGTCTTGATTTCTAGAAAGAAAGACTTGCGCAAGTTCGTAAACAGATTTCCAAAGAAGAGCATGAAAACAGACATATGGGGAACTACAGGTAACTGTGCCCTTCCCTCTTCCTGTTTGATTGAGATGAATCAGTCTAGAATTAAATGATTTGTTTAAGGATAATGTACTTAGGTGTTATGAGGCAAGGACAGATATTCTGTGGACAAATGATTTAGAGGAATTTATTTTAAGTATTGACGCGCAGTTTGCCAGATGCTATCTTCTTCCTGTTATTGCTCTTCTACTCCAAGGTGTCTGTCTGCATCTGACATTTACAAAGTATCAGTTATGTGGGCTCTAGCCACCAACGTGATTACTTCAATATTTGTATGTAAATGTTGAGCGCACCTAGAAGCGTGGCTGCAGATGGAGGACCTGTTTCTGCAGCCCGACACTATTCCTGTTGCTAGTGTTTTAAATAAGAACTGGAAGAAACTTCTGGTCTGCACTGATTTCAGACCTGATTCTGTGAGTGGGAGTCTTTCTACTGACTGGAGTAGATTTTGCATCATGTGCTAAATATTTAGGTGCCAATTCAGTAAGTTACTTAAGCAGGTGCCTAGCTTCAAGCACATGAGTAGTTTCATTGACTTCAGTGGAACTACTTGTCTTTAAAGTTTGGCATGTACTTAAACAGAGGTGTCCTGTCTGTAGGGAAGCTGCCCTAGTCTAGGGGTGCTATTTAGTGTGGGCTGCTACCCCAAGCTACTGTGTGCTGATCCACTGCACTACTGGAACCATGAAATCAAAACGCTGCGGGGACTTGAGCCCAGAACCTTTGACTTCATTCACACATTAGAGTCCAATAGACCTTCCCTTGTGCTACAGAGCTCTGCAGCAACTTGCTCCTCTCTGCTGCCATCCCCCATCTGGGTCACTGCACTTAACCATGCAGCAGGAAACAAAGCATGTGGACTTCCAGGGAGCAGAGCAGACTGAAGCCAGGCGCTCTGTTTTCCACTGCCCTGGTGCAGCAGAACAACTTCGCTGGGAGATGGTGGCAAAGTGAAACAGGCTGCTGCATCGGTCTGCTCCCTGTGCCTCCCACTGCCCCAGTGAGTGTGAGGGGACCTGACCCCTGCTGCTACTCCACACTACCCCACTTTGTGTTGCTTGGGTGAGGGAGCTTCAGGAAAGGGGTGCAAAGGGGATGAGAGGGGCAGAGCAGGAGTGGGAAGAGGCAGGGCAGTGGTGTTGCTTCAGGGAAGGGTGGATTGGGGGTGAGGTGGGATGGAGCAGAGGTGGAAGATTTGAGGTGGGGGAGCAAAGGGAGAGTTACCCTATGCCTTGCACCCTCATAGGGCCTGCCTTGTGCTTAAGTACCTTCTTGAATTTGAGGAGCTGAAGGGGTGTACAGGGCTTGCACTGGAGTGTATTTTCCTCATAGTGAATTATAATGCTTGTCCCGTCAATGAAATTATTTTTAGGTCTCTTTTAAGTCAGCAGAAACACCCCTCTTTTAAACAGTGATTGCTGCTCCAAGGAGCTGTCCCCTCCTCTGCACTGCATCCAGCAGGTCTGCACTTAGGGCAAAATTCTGGTCCTGTTCACTTCAGTGTTATAACTCCCACAAGCACCTTCATTGGCCCCATATGTGTCCCTCTGGAGCAGAAGGATTAGATTGCTCTGCTGAATGAATGTTCTCATTAGCTGGACATGGTAAGTTCTTTATATGTAAGCAGAGGAGCATTTTCAAATCACAATAGACTGTTCCTTTGGCCATATAAATAATAATCTATTTGTATGTGCAAACTACAATAAAAATGCAATTGACAGTTCTGTTTTAGATGTTTTGTGCAAGGTTCTCTATATATTAACCAGAAGACACATTTTCTTCTGCCTTTATCTTGCGCTGGAAGAGAGAATCCTTTGGACCAGATTCTTACTCATTTTCACAGAGCTATGTGTACAATAACACTCTTGACCTAATATAATACCCACATAACTGAGAACACAGTGTCGCCTACTATTTTTTCAATGTATAAATATGTCACTATCTTGAGAAGTACAGAGCACCTATTAGACAACTATAACTCCCATTGATTTAGTGATCAGCTCCATAATTTTTACTGATGAGGATATTGGTGTGAAATTGAAATGTATTATGGAAGTGATTGTCCAGAAATCATTGTTCTGCGGTTTTCTGCATGACACTGTCTGTGCATTAGAATATAGTCTCAGTGTTGGAGGGAGGGAGACTTACGGGAGAAAATTTACCAACAGATACCTACTTGCTCTATGTTCCTGTTTTCATGACACGAGACTTCACACCGTCTATTCACTCACTCTCCCTCACAGTCCTCTTAACACCCTTGAGCTCCTTCAAGAAGAAAGCGAAAGAACGTGAAATTAGTGTCTGTGACAGAGTTCTGGGAACCTCTTACTAGCTATGTTCCTCTCCTTCTCTGATGCTGTTCTGACCTCCATTAAGGCATCCTGACTCCCTCTAATTCTCCCTAACTGTGGGACTTCTATATTTGGTGTGATACACACAAAGCTTAGCTGCTGCATGCTTATGAATTATACAAAGTTTTAATTTGTTTTAGACCAATGAAGCAATTTCCAATGGTCCAAGACCACTGAATGTTTACCATATCATGCAAAGGGAAACTGTACAAGAGTATAGCTGAAACCAAGCTACTCTGTTTATGTTAAACTAAGGCTGTCGATTAATTGCAGTTAACTCAAAAATAGTTACAGTTTTAATCACACTGCTAAAGAATAGACTAGCAATAGAAATTTATTCAATATTTTGCATGTTTTTCTACATTTTCAATTATGATACAGAATATACGACGTGTACAATGCTCACTTTATATTATTTTTATTACAAATATTTGAACTGTAAAAATGACAGACAAAAGAATTAGTATTTTTCACTTTACCTTATGTAAGTATTGTAGTAGTCTCTTTATTGTGAATGTAGAAGTTGGAAATGGAGATTGTAACATAACTGCACTCAAAAACAAAACAATGGGAAATGTGAAAGCTTACAAGTTCACTCAGTTCTATTTCTTGTTTAGGCAGTCACTAAGAAAAACAAGTGTTTACACATTTGCAGAAGATAATGCTGACGACTTCTGACTTGCAGGTGTTCACGTGACACTTGTAGCCGTCATTGCAAAGTTTTTAAGTGCCAGATATGCTGAACATTCATATATGTGTTGTGTTTTGGCCACCATCCCAGGGGACATGTGACCATGCTGCTGATGCGTGTTTAAAAAAAGTGTATTAATTAATATTGTGACTCGTATCCTTGGGCAGAGAATTGTGTCTCTCCTGCTCTTTGTTTTACGTGTATTTTGATATACAGTATTTCATGTTAGAGCAGTCTCAGATGATGGCCAAGCATATGTTTGTTCTTTTTAAGAACACTCACTGTGGATTTGACAAAACATAAAGAAGATGGCAAAGTGAGATTTCTAACGATGGCCACAACACTTGATCCGATATTTAAGGATCTGAAGTGCCTTCCAAAATTTGACGGACAAGGTGTGGAATGTGTCTTCAGAGCTACGTCTACACGTGAATGCTACATCGAAATAGCTTATTTCGATGTAGCGACATCGAAATAAGCTATTTCGATGAATAACGTCTACACGTCCTCCAGGGCTGGTGCCGTTGACGTTCAACGTCGACGTTGGGCAGCACTACATTGAAGTAGGTGCTGCAGGGGAGCGTCTACACACCAGAGCGGCCCACATCGAAATAAGGGTGCCAGGAACAGCTGCAGATAGGTCACAGGGCGGACTCAACAGCAAGCCGCTCCCTTAAAGGGCCCCTCCCAGACACACTTGCACTAAACAGCACATGATCCACAGAGCCGACAACTGGTTGCAGACCCTGTGCATGCAGCATGGATCCCCAGCTGCAGCAGCAGCAGCAGCAGCCAGAAGCCCTGGGCTAAGGGCTGCTGCACACAGTGACCACAGAGCCCCACAGGGGCTGGAGAGAGTGTTTCTCAACCCCTCAGCTGATGGCCGCCATGGTGGACCCCGCTATTTCGATGTTGCGGGACGCAGATCAGCTACACGTGCCCTACTTCGACGTTGAACGTCGAAGTAGGGCGCTATTCCCATCTCCTCATGAGGATAGTGACTTCGACGTCTCACCGCCTTATGTCGATTTCAACTTTGAAATAGCGCTCACCACGTGTAGACGTGACGGGCGCTATTTCGAAGTTGGCACGGCTACTTCGAAGTAGCCGGCACGTGCAGGCGCGGCTCAGAAGTCTTAAAAAAGCAACACTCTGATGCAGAAACTAGAGAACCGAAAACTCCAAAAAAGAAAATCAACCTTTTGCTGGTGGCATCTGACTCAAATGATAAAAGTGAACATGTATTGCCGCTCATGGCTTTGGATCATTACCGAGCAGAAGCCTGTAGCACCATGGACACAGGCCCTCTGGAATGATGGTTGAAACATGAAGGGATATATGAACCTTTTGCTCATCTTGCACATAAATACTTTGTGATTCTGGCTTCAAAAAGGCCATCTGAATGCCTGTTTTCACTTTCAGGTGACATTGTAAACAAGATGTAGGAAGCATTGTTTTCTATAGATGTAAACAAACTTGTTTGTCAGAGTTGATGAGAAGTAGGGCTGAGTGGGCTTGTAGGCCCTAAAGTTTTACATTGTTTTGTTTTTTATTGCAGTTTTTTTTCCGGTACACAATTCTACATTTGTAAGTTTAACTTTCATGGTAAAGAATTTGCACTACAGTACTTTTATTATGTGAACTGAAAATATGATTTCCTTTGTTTTTCCAGTGCAAATATTTATAATAAAAATAAAGTGATCAGTGTACACTTTGTATTCTGTGTTGTAATTGAAATCAATATATTTGAAAATGTAGAAGACATCCAAACATGTTTAAGTAAATGATGATGTATTATTGTTCAACAGTGGGCTTGCTGTTTCCAGGCCTACACTTGAGCATTCACACTACATGATAGACCCAGGTCAACAGTTGCTGGACCCAAGCGTCTCAACCTTGCTAACACACTCATATTGCACTTTGCATATCTACTGACTTGGGTTTATAGAATCATAGAATCATAGAAGAGTAGGACTGGAAGGGACCTCGAGAGGCCATCGAGTCCAGCCCCCTGCCCCCATGGCAGGACCAAGCACTTTCTAGACCATCCCTGAAAGCCATCTATCTAACCTCTTCTTAAATATCTCCAGTGATGGAGATTCTACCACCTCCCTTGGCAATTCCTTCCAGTGTTTGATCACCCTGACAGTTAGGAACTTTTTCCTAATGTCCAACCTGAACCTCCCCTGCTGCAATTTCAGTCCATTGCCTCTTGTTCTATCCTCAGAGGCAAGGAAGAACAAGTTCCCTCCCTCTGCCTTATGACACCCTTTTAGATACCTGAAAACTGCTATCATGTCCCCCCTCAATCTTCTCTTTTCCAAACTAAACAAGCCCAATTCTTTCAGCCTTTCTTCATAGGTCATGTTCTCTAGACCTTTGATCATTCTCGTTGCTCTCCTCTGGACCCTCTCCAATTTCTCCACATCCTTCCTGAACTGCGGTGCCCAGAACTGGACACAATACTCCAGCTGAGGCCTAACCAGTGCAGAGTAGAGCGGGAGAATGATTTCTCGTGTCTTGTTCACAAAACGCCTGTTAATGCATCCTAGAATCATGTTTGCTTTTTTTTGCAACAGCATCACACTGTTGACTCATATTTAGCTTGTGGTCCACTATAACCCCTTGATCCCTTTCTGCTGTACTCATTCCTAGGCAGTCCTTTCCCATTCTGTATGTGTGACACTGATTGTTCCTTCCTAAGTGGAGCACTTTGCATTTGTCCTTATTAAACTTCATCCTGTTTACCTCAGCCCATTTCTCCAGTTTATCCAGATCCTTTTGAATTATGACCCTATCCTCCAAAGAAGTTGCAGCCCCTCCCAGCTTGGCTTGTGCTGTGTCCATACTTCAAATACAGGGCTTGGATCAGAATCACAGTGGGACTTAGATGTATACTTTGGTCTGGTGTGTTTGCTTACCTCAGTCAAAACGACTTACATGTGGACAGGAGCGGGACTTGTGCTCAAACCCGAATCTGAGTCTGGGTTTACAGTGAAGTTAAAACATACCCTTAGGTACCTAATAAAAATACATCACTTACATTATGCTGACTGATTATAATCTATTTGCCCATTGAATGTAGGTTAGAAATTTGTCAGCAGGTTTTACGGTTTCTATGTTTCAGATTTTCATGACAAGTGGATTAGAGATGGTTCTCTTAAGAGCCAATTGTTTCTTTGTAAATGAGCATAAATCACTCAAACCTGTTTCGGCATTGTCGTGATCTCCCTACTTAAAGTTGTAAAGAATGATGTTCATAGCTGCTGTAATGGAAAATCTGAGTAATTTCTTTCTATTGTCATTAGATAGTGGTTTTCTAATAGTGAGTGTTCTTGTCCATTGTGATGAAAGGGTTACTGCAGTTGTGCGTTATGTTTCTAAGCTTTAATTTATAACAGGCCCATAAAAGCATAGTAATCATTAAAATTTTTAGTCATTTTTTGTGGGTTTGTTTCTAAAACAAAATATTTCATGCTTGTGAATAAAGTATTTTGTTAATGTTCCATGCCTCATTCACATCTGAAGTTGAAATTTCAAGTGAGTATTCCAAGACTCAGTTATGATATTTCTGTAGTTGAACCTGCACTGTATCATTCTCTCTATCTCTTTCTTTAAATCAGACAGTTGCTGGCTATAGCATGTATGTGCCCACTCAGCTGAAGTTAGATTGAAGAAGTCTTAGTCACAATATGACCTTTACTAATAACTGCCACTAAATAAACCTTCTGCAACATGTTTTGTGAATTAGTTACCTTAGTTATATTTCTTGTGTGGTCAGTCACAGTCGCTCAGCTTTATGCTTCACTCTTGTTTCCATTTCATTTTTTAATTGCAGACGAATTTACCCTCCTGATGATAAGCTGTTACTTGAAAAATATGAGACTTTGTTAGCCATTGCTTTCCAGACGTTCCTTGCTGGGAGAGCAGCTTCACTTCAGAGGGAGTTGAATAACCCTTTGAAAAGAATGAAGGTACTAGTGTGCAGAAGTATTGGCTTTAAAGTTATGTATCTTGGAATTCCATGACCCTGCAAGAAGTTTTCAATCAGGTTTGAATCACCTTTGCACATGTGTCATTAATAACAACACTTTACAGTTTTTCTATAGTTTTGTTATTGTTTGTCATATAGCTTGTTGGCCAGAACCCTGAGTCTGGCTGACTGTACTGGACACAAGGTCAAAGTGGAGATGGGCTTTAAGCTTTTTTTTGATTTTCTTGATCCTCAGCATGAACCATGGCCAAACCAAACCCTGGTATAAACCCCCGTAGAAACAACTCTTCCTCAACTTATAACTGCCTTCTTTCCCCCACAAGTAATGCTCCCACCTTGCTTAGGGATGCCCACTATAGCTGGGTGAAACAACCGGTAGACTTAGCTCCACAGCTCGGGGGAGATTTCTGTCTGATCAGTCGCACTGCTAGAGGTCATCATCTGAAGAATGTTGACATCTGAAAATAGGCAAATTAACATGATTTAGAAGCCATTGTTCAAATCTGAGAAATTATTGCAAACTTAGGGGGAATAATCAGTGGGGCCAACAGGGCAAGGTGGGAGGGGGGCCTGGCTCATTGTCCTGGATGGGGCGGGGTCAAGGGTGGAAGGTGGGCAGGGCCTAGGCCATTCAGCCCTCAGTATCACCTGGACCATGGTGCTGCCCCCACAGCAGCACTGCCACAGCACTTGCAAGGGGCTGGGAGCTCTGTCTGCTGCCACTGCCAAACTAGCAGGGTGGTGGTTGGAGCTCCACATCCCTTTGAAATGCCACGTCCTGGGGCAATTACCCTATTGGCTTCCCTCCTCCATTGGCGGGCCGGGGAATAACCTTTTCACTAACACATCAACCAGCAGTGTACCAGACAGCTATGTCCAACCATTCACTCAAACAACAGTTGGAAAATTATAAGGATCAAACCAAGCTCACACTCTTTCAGGCACCATTGATTTCCACTGGGGCTGCATACATCAGAGGATGGAATTTAATATCAAGATTTTATGTTATTAAAATATTCTGTAGAAGTGTGTATATACACATATATGGCCACACTGGCATTTAGTAATTATTTGACCAGAAAACTACTTTTAAATCTCAGTCCCATCTGCCACTTTACCTTTGTAGGAAATGAGGGATCTGTTTTGAATTGTTGTTTTTAACAACATCACTTTGCATTAATCCTAGACACATTCATTCACATTTTTAGGAGGAAGACATTTTGGATCTTCTGGAGCAGTGTGAACTAGATGATGAAAAACTGATGGGCAAATCCACCAGGCAAAGAGGACCCAAGGTGTTTGACTGACTTTTTAAATTAATTTGTGGCAAAGATGATTAGGTTAGGCAAGCTGCAGGAAGCAGTGGGTGGACTGGATACAAGACACATGCACATTGTTCCCTTCCAGCTAAGGATTTGGTGGTGACCTTGTTGGCCCATCTGTGATGGTGCAAGCCATAACTTGAAATGGAATTATAATGAAGGAGCTGTGTGTGGAGATTTTTGCAGGATTTTTCTTTCTCAGAATTCCCTTTTTTTTGGATTGCAGCAGGGACAAATATCTGGGCTCAGGAAATTGCCATTTTCCCAACTAAATTACCACTGCAGTTTCAGCAGGGTATGAAATTATTTTAAGCTGTTTTAAAATGTTGTTAGGCACCAGAAAATACTGTTTTACTTTATCCCAGATATAGCGTTGTAAAAAATGGGATGTTGTATGCCTTAGTTTATTAATGTCTGTAAAGAACTTTGAGGTCCTGGGATGAAAGGGCACTGTAGAAGTTCAAAGACTTAATTGTGATTATTATGTATGTGTGATGCATTGCTAAAAGTGTCATCCTACTACAGAGGATACTTTGCATCCAGAATCAGATTTTAAGTAAAATGTGTATTATTTTTAGTTTATTACCTGCTGGTACTGCACCGTGTTCATACAAAACCCATTGCATTAAATTCAGCACTTCATTTTATCCATCAGCAAAGATTAATTGCAGATTGTACCCCCCTCGTTCAGCACCCTCAGGACCTGAGTGGGATTTGCTGGACAAGAGGAGGTCAGGCCCCAAAGCTGCCTGGATGGAGGGCCCCGATTCCTATGGGACTGCTGAGGTGCCTTACCCTGGCCAAGTTCCCTGCTACTCTGTGCTCCAGCCAGCTCCCTGCTGTGGGGCTTCTGTATTCCTGACGGGGTCCCCATGGCAGTAGAGCCACCAGCAGAGCTCTATGTCCCAGCCAGGCTCCTCACTGTGGGGTCATGGGGCTCCCTGGGCCATGATCCTTGCAGCTGTGGGACCGCCCCAGCCAGCTCCCCTCTGCCAGGCAACTGCGGCTCTCCCAGCCCTTGCTGGCCAGTCTGCCAGAAGGGCTCTGTGCCACAGCTGGGCTCCCACTGGCTCCCCACTGTGGGGCTGCTGACTGGCGTTGGATTCCCCAACCCCGGCCAGGATCCAAGTAGTGACTCCAGGCTCCCCAGTTTGGCTTCCTGCCCTGGAGCTGCCCCTGGGGCTCCCCAGAGCAGGCTGCATGGGGGACTCCCTGCCACCTGGAGGGCTCTGCTGCACCCTGCATTCCTGGTTCCTTCTGGTCCAGCAACATCCATTGTCCTGCCATATGAGGGATGTTGCTGAATGGGAGTGCTGGATGAGAGAGTTTCGACCTGTACTGTATCATCAAGCCTAAATTATTTATTTGCCTATGTACCACAATCCTTCTAGCTCATAACTCAGTTGAGAAAAGCTCACATTTTAGGTGTTTGGACTCATATGGATTTGTGTGTGTGTGTGTGTGTGTGTTGAAAGCTAGAAAAGCTTCACAGCATTGTCTGTCCCTCAAAACATTACCTTATGTACAAATCTGGGACTGCTCCTCCATACAAAAACCAATGCTACCTATAGACCTGATCCTATAGTGGTATTTTATACAAGAGCAAGAGTCCACACAGGTAGATCTGTGTGCAGGATTGGGACCTAAAAAGGATCTGTGCCTGCCCAGTTGATATTAAAGGACTTTCTGCAAGAAACTCATTAAACTTGCAGGGAGTTTGCAAGCCAGTGGGCTAATTCTCTGGCCCATGCACCAAAGAATACGCCGTAGCTCCAAGATTTTGATTCCTTTTTCTAACAAGGGATGGATGACTTTAAAGGCTCTTTGAGGGCACTCCCCCACCCACCGGCCCCACTGGAAGGTTGTTTTGCAGTTCTTTTGTTCTTGTGGAACAAAACTTATTGATTATGGTTACACTGACCCGAACTGCTGGCAGCAATATGCAAATATAAGGTCTTGAAAATGCAAGTACATGCTCATTTGCATGTTTGCTCAAATCCTTCTAATGTGGCAATAATTTTAGGGGGTTAATACTTCTGCCAGTCGCTGAGCACAGTATAGCATATAATATTTTGAATTTATTCTGTCGTAGTTTTTCAGCATGACTATAACCTATCCCAAAATAAATTCAGTTACCATGTTAACTTTTGCTTCGTAAACTAAATTTGCTATCCAGTATATGAATAGGAAGATGAGACATGACAATAGCATGGAAAGCAGACATAGCCATTATATGGCTGTTCTACTGGGAAAATGGTTAATTACCGGGGAAAAAAATAACAAGACAAGACTTCTTGTGGTGACAGATGTAGTAGAGGTGATGGTTAGTACTGACGTTTCTGCTGTCTGATGGCTTCATGGTTGGTGGAAGAAGGCAAATACTCAAATATCTTTTTTATGATAGTGCAAGATTAATTGCCTAATGGTCCATGATCCCAGATGCCCAGGGTGCACCTGAATGACACCTAGGAGAGCATGCTCTGTGCTCTCTGGTTCTGTTTTCTGCATGCTTTGTTTTTATTTTCTCTTTCAAAACTTGATTGACTAGAGTTGTTTGTTGGACTTTTTATTGTCTGCATGTTATTGTCATTTATAAACATAGGTAGTGACCAAAATCTATACAAATGATATTATGTCACTGGCTTATATTACTTTTTAGAAAGTAGGTGTATGAACTACACAATTAAAGCCAGTTGCCATAACATGTATCGTTGCCATCAATGAGTGTGCAAAGTAGAACACTTAAGTTTATTTTAGTGAAATTTAAAGCAGGTGCTTATGTACTTTCCTAAACAGGGGCCAAAGTATGTTAATGTTCCAATGGGCAATAGGGGAATTTACTATTCATTTTATTTTTATATCAGCCCCTGTGTTCCATGCCAGAAAGTGCACAGACCCTTAAAAAACAGAGGAACTACGGTAGTGAAAGTAGCTGTGACAGCAGCAGCAACGCATCAGAATGGGAGGAGGAAACTGAAAAGGAAGATCACAATGAGAAAAAAGAGATGAAAGTGTCATTTGAGCTTGAAGAAAACAAGTACAAATTATTAGAGCGACCCAGTAAGTGAATTATCATAATTCTGATTAAATACAATATGCAGAAAATAATATGATACTCGTGCTGTGGAACTTAACAGTGACTAAGATTTTGTGCCTGAATATTAGCCAATTGTACATTGACACTAGGCTACCTGGATTGACAGGGTAGCTTGTTTGATTCTTCCTCTTTTTAAAACCCAGTCCAACCTTGATAGAAAAGCTTTATCAAAATAACCTATGCCTGACTTGCTGCCAGGTTACTACTTGGTAAAGAAAAAGATGAATATGATTGACCGTTGGATTTGTTGTATATGATCCTCTTTGTTTTCATTACTTCTAGCAAAGTTTCCAAGCAAATTTATTCTTTGTGGAGGTTGTTTTAATTTCACATGGCTTTAAAAATAATCTTGTCTAGGAAAGTGCAGAAGCAAAGATTTCCAGATGGGTTGCCCTCCAGGTAAACAAGTAGGATAGCAAGACAGTGTAGCACTGAAGGTTAAATTGTTGATATGGTTTGTATGATATACTACTTGTGTTTTCTAGTATGCAGTTTAGAAGTATTGGATTAAAGTAGTCATCACTGAAGTGTGTCATCATATAACCATGTGATTATGTTTGCATGTGATCCTGCTACCAAAAATGTTTTGTAACAATCTTATTTTTATAATGAGCTGCAGAAAGCCTAAAATGTAAAGGATCAATGTAGTTCTGCTGTGCTGAAAGCCAAAGTCCCTCCACACCCTCCCAAAAAAATCCTATGCCCAAATATAGCAAACACAGCAAATCCGTATTCCATCTTACTGAACCACAAGATGTATGTACCCTTCCACAAATTTACAGTAGATGGGAAATGATGAAGCATTTATTGCTGGAGAACCTGTTATTTCCACGTAGGTGCGTGCTGTAAGCAGTAATGACAGGGGAACATACAGTAAAAGGTTGGAAAGTAATTGTGTTCTGCATTGTCTTTGTCTTCAGGCCGATTACACAGGAAACCTTTAATTAAAAACATAAAAACTCCATCATATTCACCCTCCACATCATCCACAGGTCCTATTAGGCGTTCTGTAAGCTGTCCCCGTTCAATATCAATCTTCGCTATGCAGTCACAAGCAGCTGAGCAACGTCCCATTTCAGCCAAACCTGCAGTGCAAGCGCCACATCCATCGTCAGTGAATAGGTCCCATTCTTTAAATCGTAATTCATCTTCAGTCAGAATGTGTCATACTGCCGGTTTGAGCACAGTGCATGCTTCAGGGGTAAGTTAATAAGAAAAACATCACAATGTGTTTTGTTTATCTAAAAAGTAGATTGCAGTATTGATTGGTGTAATACCACTTCAGTAAAAATTTGAATTTCTTATGTGGTAGCACAGTATTGTTGTCATCTCAGAGTGTAAGAGTAGTTCTCCTACTGCATTACTAGTTTTCTGAATACTATATCAGAACTCCTGAGGTACTGTAGTAGCTTATGTTTTAATAGAATCTCAAGAGTATTAGACTGCTATACCTTTATGCTCCTTAAAGTTAGTTCTTGCTCTGGTTGTTTTGTATTTCCAGTGCATCCATTAGATTGAAGCCCTGAAAACAACACAATCTATGGGAAAGAACTTCTGAGTCTGTGCCCTTGTGATTTGCGAATCCTGAGCTCCAAACACTCTTCCTGCACCAAGTCTAAAAGGGGGAAGGTTTTTTCCTACTCCAGGACTCTGTGTCAATGATTTGGGAATTATTGATTTCCCAAACAATACAGGGGCCTGAGCTTGTCTACCTAAGGATTTTTACATTGTCAGAACTCTGCTGGTGTTTCAACATCAATAGAAATCCCTTGTGTAGATAAGTTGCATTAGAAGAAAGCAGGGTTTATATTAATAAGACTTAGGCGATATCTTCCCTGCAAAAAGAGGGGTGTGGGTATACTGAGAAATCTGTCTTGGTATAAAATCCTAGTTGACAAGGTAAAGCTAGTTTTGAACTCAATGTAGCTAGCTGAGTTAAAATCTATGCCATCCAGTCCAGGGATTTACCTCACCCAGCTGTGTAAAATTAAAAACTACAGCACCTTCTCGCTGGTAGTATTTTACATTGAGAGAACTAATTTCAGTTAGCTGCCTTAAGCTACGTCTACACGTGCACGCTACATCAAAATAGTCTATTTCGATGAATAGCGTCTACACGTCCTCCAGGGCTGTTGGGCAGCACCACATCGAAATAGGCGCTGCGAGGGAACGTCTACACGCCAAAGTAGCACACATCGAAATAAGGGTGCCAGGAGCAGCTGCAGACAGGGTCACAGGGCGGACTCAACAGCAAGCCGCTCCCTTAAAGCGCCCCTCCCAGACACACTTGAACTAAACAGCACAAGATACACAGAGCCGACAACTAGTTGCAGACCCTGTGCATGCAGCATGGATCCCCAGCTGCAGCAGCAGTAGCCAGAAGCCCTGGGCTACAGGCTGCTGCACACGGTGACCATAGAGCCCCGCAGGGGCTGGAGTGAGATGGTCTCTCAACCCCTCAGCTGATGGCCGCCATGGCGGACCCCGCTATTTCGATGTTGCGGGACGCAGATCGTCTACACATTCCCTACTTCGACGTTGAACGTCGAAGTAGGGCACTATTCCCATCCCCTCATGGGGTTAGCGACTTTGATGTCTCGCCACCTAACATCGATTTCAACTTCGAAATAGCGCCCAACACATGTAGACGTGACGGGCGCTATTTAGAAGTTGGCGCCGCTACTCCGAAGTAGCGTGCACGTGTAGACACAGCCTTAGAGTAAAAAACATACTTCCCCTGCCCCCAAATGAAGACAAAGCTTTACGCCATTTTGAAACCCAGCCCTAAGGTAGACAAAGCTTAAAGCCCAAGTGGCCTAATTAAAAACAAGATGCAAATAAGAATAAAGGAAAGCTCAGATTAAAAGAGTTCTCACCACATCTCTAGTTTTACACATGGCAAGAATTCAAATAAGTAGGGTTCTTTTTGTTGGCAAGGTGCAGTGTAGTAACAGCCTTACAGTTCTGGAGCTGGATTTTTCCTCTCTCTGGCCAGTCTATCTGAGACTGTCCTCTTTAGTTTCCCCTTCTCTGTGTTATTATTCCCTTACAGGGATATGTGCCCCTCTCATTCCAAAGTGGTGTTCCTTGGGACCTGTCCAAAATTAATTAAGAATTATATTCAGTGCCATAGCCAGGCCTGCCAACGGGGTAGGGGAAAGGAAGCAATTGCCATGGGACCTGGTGATTCAAAAGGGCCTGGTGTTCCTAGCCACCACTGCCAGTACTGCGACTATGGCAGTGGGTGGAGTCCTGGACCCATCAAATCACTGGTGGAGCTCTGTGTAGCATTGCTCTGGGGGGCTTTGAGGGGTGGCCGTGGGGGAGGGTCATGGTGCTGTGTGGGTGGTGCTGAGGACTGGGAAAAAGGATTCTTTTGAAGATGGGGTTTACTTTTGAAAGAGCAGCATCTACAGTGGCTTTCTTCTTTCAAAAGAAGCTCTTTTGAAATTAGAACATGCAAATGAGGTGCCAGATATGCAAATTTGTACCTCATTTGCATTTTCAAGTCACCTCATTTACATACCTCTTTCAAAAGAGGAATGCAAGTATAGATGCACCCTTTGAGTAGTGAGAAGAAAATACATTTTTAGTAACGTATTACCATTGATTTAAAAACCAAATGCGTAAGGATATGGAACTTAAATATAGAAAAACAATTTATATTTGAATTACAAATCCATATTGTAAACACAACTAAGAAGTATTTGATTCGTCATTATTTCAGAGCCACATTATATTATATGGCAAAATTATTTTGTTAAGCTTTAACATATCTATCACTTAGTTCAGAAAAAAAAAAAAAAGCCTTACGAGAATAATGGTTGTACTTCTCTCAAAATCCACAGATGTTAGAAAACCTCAAAATTCTAAGTTGATATTCAACTTGTACCAAATATAAAATCAAGCCTCACCTAAAGACTCTAAACAATCTGAAATATGCAAAAGTGGAGTTATAAAATATGTATCTCTGTGTATGTAAGTATCAAAGACAACTATTTTTGAGGACAACTAAAACATCATAACCATCTGCAACACAGGCTCATCTCAATATTGATCAAAATATTAATAATCTGAGGTTGAAATCATGGCAGTATGAAGTAAATGGCAAAACTTATACTGACTTTAGCAGAATGTCACCCTTTACTGTATTGAACCTGCGCATGGAAATTTGGTATGATTTCATATGATTTGTAACTTGTGCTAAATTGAATGTAGAACTCAGTAGTAGATATGTCAGCTCACATGGCAGTTGCAGTAGTAGATTTCTGTGAGGTTGTTTGTTACTGGCTGCATAGAGAATCCTCTTTGATAATAAAATAATAGTTAAATTTAAGTTGTTATATTTCAGCTGTGTATTGTAAATGGACTGTGTCATAAGTATATAGCAGATTTTCTGTCTAAAGCAGATTTATCTTCAGATTTTGATTCTCTTGCAGTGTTTGACTAGCAGTAGATAGTACCTACATATACTAATGCACACATACAGTGTGTGTATTATATACATATACAGGTACTGTGTACATTCTTTTTAAAAATCTATTTTCCTCTTTTTGGGAATAAATATTTTTATTAAAGAAATATTTATTCACATGAAAGATGCATGTGAAAATACTAACTCTGCACTAAATCAATTCCATATCAAATTTTGAAAGTATCTTTGCTTCAACAGAGAACAAAAGAACAAGAGGAGGCATTGACAAGAGAGACACTGTTCATTTTCAATGATATGAGGATCAAGTTTCCGGGAAAAACTGATGAAGAGGCAGAATTAATAATAGAAAATGTAAGTATCTATCAATCAGAAAGATGCATCACAGAGCACTTCATGTTTTTATATTAAGCACCCACAGACTTGAGAAAACAAAAAGTGTATCTATTGATTTATGAGCTTATGTAGCCTTAATGCTTGTGGAATTCATAAATCAAAGGATTCCAAAGCCCAGAGTTCTACATTCTACTTGCCCTTAAAAGAGCAACACTGAAAACATTCTTAGGTCTTTATAAGATGTGAGAAACATTTGCAATGAGGAAGATTGGGTCATGTATGTTTATAGTTATGTAGGTTTGTCCTTTTAGAGTTCAGACTTTTAAGTAAGCAAAGAAGGATGTTACAATGAATTAACAGCTATGTCCCACAGAATGTGAATACAGATTTTGACATGTTTAACCTACCCCTGAATAAGCATATTAAAGAACTCAGAAAGGCATGCAGTAAGGTGAAGTGGACGCCTGAGTATAAGTGCCAGGAATACCATTTATATTCGTCCTTCAGCTTGCCAGGCTTGGCTTGTCCTCTTATCTAATATTTTTCTGAGCCTTAGCAGCTGTCTTGAAACCAAGAGTATGAAAGGAGGTAAAGCATAAGAGAGGAATACTGTGCTTGATAATACCAAATATGAAGAGATGCCAGGAGGGACAAAGTAAAGTTTGGAAAAACACTAAGGCCGTGTCTACACTAGCCCCAAACTTCGAAATGGCCACGCAAATGGCCATTTTGAAGTTTACTAATGAAGCGCTGAAATGCATATTCAGCGCTTCATTAGCATGCGGGCGGCCGCGGCACTTCAAAATTGATGCGCCTCGCCGCCGCGCGGCTCATCGCGACGGGGCTCCTTTTTGAAAGGACCCCGCCTACTTCGAAGTCACCTTATTCCCATGAGCTCATCAGCGCATGCTAATGAAGCGCTGAATATGCATTTCAGCGCTTCGTTAGTAAACTTCGAAATGGCCATTTGCGTGGCCATTTTGAAGTTTGGGGCTAGTGTAGACGTAGCCTGTCTGTGACTGGACAGCAGTGTTACCTGTAAGCTGAGCACTTGGGAGCTGCCCAGGAATGATTCAGTCGCCACCCAGCTGATTATCAGAGTGACCAGTCATCTATACTGGGCAGCATGTGTTTCTGTTGGTGGTGCACATTTGCACATTTCTTGGTGCAAATAACAACATTTATTCTGTCCATGGATGGAAAAAATTGGAGGGAACACTGCTGGAGGGCGGGGGGAACAGTGGGTTTATGCCACCTTTACACAGACCCTTTTTTTCTCTGCCAGCTCAGCAGTGGACTCCAGATGTGGCTTAGAGCACACTAGCTCTCAGTTGTTCCCAGGGCCTTTCCCAGCAAACAGTGCTTACCAAGGTAAAGGAGTGCCCCATAATTGCCATAACTGCCTCCGCTCCCCTGTAAACATCCTAACAATGCATTTTGGAACAGTGTGACATAGGGGGTGCACCACTGACTCAGCATGACTGGATCCTCTGATAGCCAAATCCAGTAGCTTTGAGTCTGTTTTAGCTGACCACAGAATCTGGCCTGTCCAAAGCAGCTTTGCCTGGTTAGGAACTGAGGCATAACTTGAATAATTCACTCATAAGTGTCATGCTCTAGACTATTTTTCATTGACACTTTTAAAGTAAAATGCTTCCTCAACATTTTCTTTGAAATGTACTCCATCTAGTGGCATGTTCTGATAAAACACGAAGCATGAAAATGCTTCCCCATTGCACAGTCCTCTTATGTAGCCACTTAGCAAATTTTGATGGGAAGATAAGAACATCAAGGTTAAAAGAGGTCAGATAACAACGTGATGGTATGTTAAATGACTTTGAGGAAGAATTGTTAATAGGTACTAGGCTGGAATATAGCCAAAGAGCATAATAGCAAGATGTTAAAAAGATGTGTTAAGAGTTCTTTAATAGTTAGATATGACAAAAGAAAATTGAAGATACATTTTGTGTGATTATGAAGAAGGCTATTTTAATGTCATATGTAATGACTTCTGTGGAGCACAAAACTTCATATTCACTGGAATAAACAATAGCTATGTTGAGCTCTGTGCTCACCACTGTGATTTTCTTTGCACTTCTATAATGGTGGGGTCAGATCTAACAGGGGCCAGGATCTGGCTTGAAGTCATTACCTGTTTTCCTAAATTTGCAGAAATTCTTCTATTTCTTTCGGGCTACGTCTACACTACAGAGATCTTTTGAAAGAAGCCCTTCTGGAAGATCTCTTCTGAAAGAACTTCTTTTGAAAGAGATTGTCCACACACAAAAAAAGTGGATCAAAAGAGTGATCTGCTCTTTCAAAAGAGAGCATCCACAAAGCCCCAGAACAGGCGAAAGATTGAAAAATCAGGCCCCACGAGGACTGCTCCTTTCAAAAAAAGGGCCCGCGGAGCATCTACACACGTTTTCTTTCAAAATAAGCTTTTGAAAGGGGGCGCTCTCCTTTCGAAAGAACTTGCTAGTGTGGACATGGCCATAGAGAATTATTTTTTGCACAAAATATTGGGATTGTTTGTAAACAATTACGTATTTTAGCAATGTAATATTTTTGCTGGAAATATCAGATTCCCCTCTCTCTTTCCCTCTCTCTGTTTTTATCTTCTGTTTTTTCAACTAATTCAGATTATGGATAATTGGAAATACCATAAAACAAATGTGGCTTCATATTGGCTGATAAAATTGGACTCTGTAAAGCAACGAAAGGTGAGTGATTCTCACTTTGCCCTTTTGAAAATAACACAAGTATTGAATACGTGCTCAGAAGTGACTGCCATGGAAGAGTTTAAGAAGTCAGAATATGGGCCCTACTGTGTGTTCTTATGTCAGTGACACCACTGCATATAAAGGATAATTCCATTGTAGTTAATGGTGTTACTTCATATTTTATACCAGTGTAACTAATGTAAGAATGTGACCAGTGGATAAGATTTTCAAAACAGGTATTTAAACCTCTGATTGAACAGACTGAACCTCTGAAATCCATGAGTCTCTGGTCTGGCAGCATCTGGGGTCCCTCAGAGAGATACAGCAGCTGGGAATGGGGGCTAGCTCAGTGTCCAGCGGCAGGGAGCCTTGGCCGACACAGCCAGAGACAGGGACATGAGCAGCAGCCGGGGAGCCTGTGGCAGGAAGTTATGGCTGGGGCTGGGAAGCCAGTGGGGAGCAGTGGCAAGAAAGCTGGTGGCCTGTGACCCTGGTGCAGCGGCTGGGAAGCCAGTAGGCCGCAGCAGCTGGACCACGGAGATAATGGGGGAGTGGCAGCTAGGGACCTGGTGTGGAGCGGTGGGGCCACAGCAGCCAGGGAGCCAGCAGAGCTGGGAAGCTGTCCAGGGAGCTGGCAAGGCCAGGAAGCCAGCTGGGGAGAGGTGTGCTATGGAGGCCAGGAGCAGGGGAGCTGGCTCAGGAGTGGCAAGTGTCAGCAAGTGGGAGAAGTGCAATGGGCTGGGAGGGAGTGGCAGGGCGCTGCACAGCAGGCTCTGGTGTCACTCTGGCTCCAGCCGCCGTGGTGGGGTAGGGGTGATCCCAGCTATCACCCTGCACCGGCCCCCACGTAATCCTTTGGGCTGCCCTGGACTCCATCCATAGGACTGGTAAGGCAGATGCTTCAGGGCCCCCTGAAAGCTCAGAGCTTGGTGCTCATGCTCTGAATGATCTCATGGACTCTGTGTGTACCCGAATACTTGGTGCTAATATCCAAACTGCGTTGTTGAATTTTTTCTGATTATGTAGTATATGTATCTTTGACCTTTACATTAAACGTTGTGTTAGTGAATTATCCAAGCAGTATACCCAGGTGTACTGAGAGTCTTTTCTTAACCCGTGTATTTATGCAAATTTTTAACATTAGCTTTAATAAAATTTTCAAATCTTAGCAGATGGCTTGTTAATTACATGACGGTGAATTGGAGGTAGCACTGCAAAGATTGTTAACAATTTTGTAATTGTCAATTGAACTTACAAATGCATGACAATTATTTCTCTTTTGCCAAATAATTTATTCCCATGAAAGGTTAGTGTTGCTTTTCATGTTTTCTCCAGTTCACAGAAGTAGTACATAGAGGTTGCTAATGTTTATCATGTATTAATGGCTTCATTTTTAATCTCCTTTTTTAAAAAATGGACATGTTGTAGTCAGTCTTGGCTTTATAATCCAGGGCCTCTTTTCCTTAATATACTTAAAATTTGATTTGGGGGTAGGTGAGATGATGTGACTATATCATTGGACTGGGAGTCAGGAGATTTGGATTCTCTTTCAGTCCTTGAAAAAAAATCTGTGTGATTTAGGGCAAGTCACGTAACCTGCTAAATGTCTTCGTTTGCCAATCTTTTTTTTTTTGGAGGAAGACAGTGAAAAGCAAATGCTTCATATATAACAAGTACTGTTGTTAGGATGTGTGAAACATAATTATAAAGGCACAGGAGAAATGTGTTGGATCTGCATTTCAGGTTACCCCTACAAAATTTGCAACCTCATCTTCAGATTGTTTAATCTTTATAATACTGAATATTAAACTACCTGCTGTGTTTTTGGATCTGGGCCCAGACAGGCTGCTATAAAGACAACTTTTCCTTTTTGATATGATGTAATTGACAGTTTGACCTCAAGTTCATACATCAGATGGAAGATCTATCCACACAGTTTTATAAAACTTGCATAGCTGTATTAGAAGCCATTTCTAATGAGAACATGACAATGCAGGTTAGCTGTGAACTTAATTAACAGTCTTTTGGAACTATATAAAGTAGCAACATAAATCCACATTTTTAAAAATGTGTAGCTTGCTTGTGTTGGTTGAGACTGAATTATTTGATTATTTTACAGCTTCTGGTCCCCTTGTGAGTATCTTTTGTTAACGGTTAGCTCTTACATGTTTGTGACACGCTGATGAGGGTCATTATCCCACGAGCCAATGTGTAGACCAACCCCATCCTTCATAGTAGGGGTGTTCAGCTGCCTCGTTAGCACTCATTGCCATCTCTCTGGAAACCTGTATAGGCCTCTCTGCTGGTCTGTGGATCTACACAGTTGGAGTGAGGAGTTACAGGAAGGACAGGAAGATTTGTCTCAAATCTGGGCCTGCAAGGTGCATAGGTGCAGTCATGCTCCAACCTTCCATCTTGCGATGGCGAGTAATAATTTACCTGAGGCTTACAAAGCCCAGCCCCCATGTGAGTCTCTGCCCATGAGGTCTAGTTTGTGAAGTCCCTAATTGGCTGATTGGCCCCCTGGCCTTACTGAAGCCAGCAGCAGAAATAGGAAGCTGTCCAAAGAGTTGGGCTCCACCCTGCTCTGAACTGCATGCCTTGTCCTTCCTGAGCCCTGTTTAGGGTTGGCCAAGCATCAGGTTTTTGACCAGAATGCCTGGTTGAAAAGGGACCCTGGTAGCTCTGGTCAGCACTGGTGACCAGCCTGTTAAGAGCCTGGTTGGCAGCAGAGCGGGTCTAAGGCAGGCTCCCTTACTGGCTCTGGTTGGCTACTGGAAATGGCGGTCATGTCCTCCTTCCATTTCCTAGCCACAAGTTTAGCCAGGGGACTCTAAACAGTGTTCCCTCCCCAAGCGACAGCTGCACAGCTCCTATTAGCTGGGGACCACAGCCAATAGGAGTTGCAAATACAGCACCTACAGACAAGGCAATCCATGGCCTCATGCCTAGAGGTTGGACATGGCAGCCACTTCCAGGAGCTGCCTGAAGCAAAGGCCACCCAAAGCCTGCACCACTCCTGTACCCCAACCTCCTCTCCCAGCTCTGAGCTTCCTTCCACACCCAAGCCTCTTGCCCCATCCTGGTGAAAGTGAGTGAGGGTGAGGGAAGGTGATGGAGGGGAGCAGGATGGATTGGGTGGGGGTGGAGCAAGGATGTTCAGTTTTCAGCAGCCAGCTTGATTATCTGGCATTCCAACCCAGCTTGACTCCTGATATCTGACTTGTGGTTCCTGACCTGCTTTTTCCTTCTGGTGACACCCTGGTATCCCAACTTGCCCTGACTCTGGTTTCTGACTCCTGGTTCTGATCATGTTTGTTTCCTACGTCTGATCTCCCTGTTTCCCAACTGGCAAATTCTTGACTCCTTTGTTATGATTATGGGCTCTGGCTCTGACTGCTAGCATAGGTGGCTGAGTTATATGGGCTGCTTATGCCCCAGCCCCAGGAATATGTACAGCAGGGCGCTCAGCTGCAGCAGCGTTTGGAGACCCAGGTCTCTACGAGTTTGAAAGCTGCTTCATGCAGAGCTGCACAAGACTTGCAAAGGGTCAGTGCCTGAGGCAGCAGGCTCACAGCAGGTGATCCCTGACTCCTCTACCTGTGCCAGAGGAGGGGAGGAGGAGGATGTGACGTGATTGGCTGCCCCTCTCAGCCCCTTTCCCCCCAGTGAGGACAGCAAGAGGAAGGGATAGACCTTGCATCTGACCAGCTGCCTGAGGGGGCTTCTTGGGTGAGGTCTTTCACAGGGTTGGCCTTAGAGAAAATGGCACCCTGGGCAAATTTATATTTTGGTGCTCCTGGCCGTTGTGATTGCCTCTGGTCCCACATAGACTCCCCACACGCTCTTCTCCCAACCCCCGTACCTCCCTCTCTGCACTATGCCTCCTTTTCCCCTAGTGCCTGCACTTCCCTCCCATGGCCCAAACCCCAGGACTGTGCCCCTTCACTCCTACCCTTGCACCTCCTTTATGCCTAACTCCTGGAACTGCATGGGGAAACTGCCCCACCTGGATTCACGAAGCACCTGGCATTGCTGCTCACCCCTACTGCTGGACTGCTCCACCTCCACCTTGAGCAGCCCAAGGGTGCACAAGGAAAGGGAGGGGAACACAGCTGCTGATGTGTCAGCACAGCCCGGGGGAAGTGACCTGAGTGTAGGGAGCCCTGATGTTGTGTACTGCGGGGAGGAGGGGTGGGAGAGGGACTGTTTTCAGTCCATGTTTATGTTAATTTTAAAAGTATAACGACAACTTACAAAGTATGTGGAGGGTGGGCAGGACTTGGAATCATTCTGGGCACCAGCAAAAATTATACCAACCTGCTGCTCCTGACTACTAGGTCTGGTCACGTATGACCTGGGCATGGCAGGACTATATTTTCCTTCCCTCTTCTTCCTGCTGTAGAATGTGCCAGACAAAGATAACGGAGCCCCAGACCCCAAATTCTGCAGTCCACTCTGCAGTGGAGATCCCCTTTGTGGGAGAAGGTCAGGGTCCCCGGGACAACTGCAGCTAAGAGTCATCCTTGGTAGCACAGAACTTTTGAACCCATGGTGCTTGGCACAGGGATAGAGCAGATCAGCTTGGGGTCAGAGCTGCAGCAGACATGTGGATCCGCTGCATGGAACTTTGGAGATTCTCTTTCATCTCTTCCAACAGGGTTATCGATTAAAAATAATAGGAAGGAATCTCTATGAGGGAAAACACTGGTGGAGGGCACAATCCCTTCCTGAGGAGTAAAAGAGAGTGTTTAGATCTGATCTGGTGTCATCGTTCCACTATATTATCAGGTATCTCAGACAGGGAATTCTGTGTCTTTGACCGCATGGTTTTCAGTTGCCCCTGTGTTTTCTTTTCCTTCCACTAGAAGAGCTTGCGGTTTAATTTTAGAGGCAACTTTATCACTCCAGCTTGTGTTTCCTCTGTATCTGGTGTTTTAAGAAGTACGCTAAGGGTCTTGTGCCTTCTGTGACCAATGCTTGTATGGCACCCCGGGCAGGTACAGTACATCAGGATAAGATATGAGGTTACTATTAATGTAAAATGCAGAACTGAAAACATGGATTTCTTTCTTTACATGAAGACACCTCTGATGACTCTGGGGACTAATACTACCAGAAGCACTGATGTGCTCTTGATATTTGACAGCAGTGGAAGCGATTTCCTCAAAGTCTCTGTATCTTGTTAACCTCAACCCCTTCAAGCAGTCAGATAGTTATTGTTAGGCGAGTAGTTATACAAATGTCTTACCTTGGAGACTGACACTGAAGCTAAGGGTTTCCAAATGTGATATAGAAGTAAAAGTTTTAGTGTACCTGAGTGCAGACTGTTTTATATTTTAGCAGAGTGGGGATATGGGGGCAGTAAGAGCAGAAAAGGAATGCATGTTGGAGAACACTTCTGAAAATATAAGTACATAGTTCAAAATCAGCTCTGCAGTTGTATGAAATTCTCAAACAGAAACCTGAACTCTCTGGCATGCTCTGTGGGATTACTAGGAAATTCTACAGTGCAGGAAGGAAATATCTGCCAAATATGCTAGGTTTTCAGAATGTCTGTTCCAAGCAGGTATATTTTTCTTAATGATTTCTCCACCCTTGTTCTGGATAAATACAAACACTTGTACATAGCCATAATCTCTAACATCAAGCAGTGCTGCAGTGTAAGAACCAGTTAGCAACTGTATTACCTCACTGTATGTGATTTCTGCTGTTTCCACTGCTGGCACACAATCTGTCTTTGGCCGCTCAGTTTATTCACCAGCTTGTTTTGTTACATCTAAGATGATTCATTGTATCAGCAGGGTAAAAGACTGTAAACAATAAGAAAGCAAAAGACATTCTCATTCTGCACAGGGAAATTAATTTGGTAGGTACCATAAATCCATGTGCTCTTGTGCAATGGCTGAAAGTTCCTTAGTTCTTCTTTGACTGCTGATCCCTAGTGGTACACACCATGGGTCTATATGAATGCCATATGCCCAAGACCAGAAGACTCTTGAATAGCAGCGTTCATTGATGAAGTTTAAAAAAAAAAAAAAGAAAGAAAAAAAAAGCTCATCATCCCATGAATTTCTTCTCATGGCTAAATTGGCTCTTCTTTGTCAGCTGTCTTAGAGTTTGGATGCCATCTCACCAGCTGAGCAACATGGTGTTTTCTTCTGTGTGATTCTGTAAGCATTTTGTGGTTTGACCTACTTCAGTGTGCTTTTATGAGTGACATTTGCCTCTGTTCAGTGCAAGGCCTAAATGCTACTTCAGTCACACCTTGGTTCTCAGAAAACATGTTATAGGCAGTATCTAAAATGCCATTAGCCCACAGTCTGTGCTGCAATTCTGTACCAATATATCTATGCACAGCTCCCATTTAATTCAGTGGGGTTTACACAGGTGTATCAGAGAGCAAAATTTGGCATGGTGTTCTAATGAGGCATTTCCTTCTCCCCAGTCTACTGGTGTATGTATGCATGGAAGAAGAAACACATTGGACATTGAGCTAAGATGTGTACTAGACAGAGAGACCACTGTGCAAAAAATTAAATTTTTTTCTTCCTCACCACAAATAGTATTCAGATTAACAACACATATCCATTACATTTTAAATGTTTTTCTTTTTCAAATTTCTCATAATGCTGATTTTTCTTCAACCCAATGATGTACTATTTCCTGTGTAAAAGCTAATATTTTACTAAAATAGCATGGTTTGATTTTCAGCAGTGCTAGGCACCTGCAATACATGCCAAAGGCAGCGCAGACTATTGATGCTCAGCTCTCTTAGGCTAGGTCTACATTAGGAGGCAAAATCGATTTTTAGATATGCAAATCCAGCTACAAGAATTGCATAGCTGGTGTTGACTTATCTAAAATCCATTTTTGCCACTGTCCCTGCAGTGGGAGGTCAACAGGAGAAACTCTCCTATTGACTTCCCTTACTCTTTGCGACTGCCAGGATTACTGGGGTCGATGGGGGCGCCTTGACAATTCGATTTAGCATATCCCTATGAGGCACACTAAAACCCTGGAGATCGGCCACCACTGTGTCTCTCTTCCTATAAATACAGTCATACCCTTAGAATCCTTCTTTTAGGAAGTAGATGGCATTCTAAACATGGTAACCAATTGTAAAGCATTTTACTATAAAGATGGTATTCTTATCAGCTCTGTGTGTGCATGTATCTGTCTTCTTTTCTGTTCTTACTTCTTTTGACAATCTTGTTCAGTTGTTAGTACTGGAAAGGGTGCGGAACAGAGACACTAATGTAATCAATACGAAAAATCATTTTGTTTCTCCAAAATGGTTTTGATGGAACATCATGTCATAGCAGAGTTAGTAAATGAAATAGCTTGTTGCAATGTAGAAGTGATGATGCTATATGGTAATCGTCTTTTACCATTTTTTCTGTGCAATGCAAGGACAGATGTTTGGTTTTGAGATTTTATCATACATGCCTGGAATTTTTTTTAAATGCTTTTGACTTGCTTGAAATTTTCTTTTCTAGGTTTTGGACATAGTGAGGACAAGTGTTCGTGCTGTTCTGCAACGCGTCTGGAGGGTTTCTGATGTTGAATGTTTACATTTGTACCATATTTTTAATCGTGTGTTTAATCGCTTACTCTGGAGCCATGGCCAAGGCCTGTGGAACTGTTTCTGTAATTCAGGGTAGGCCTGATATATTTATTATTAAAACCCCTGTAAGAGTTTCACAGCCATAATTAGAGCTGGCATATTTTAATGTTTACTTTCGTTCAAGAAATTATTGTAATAAATAGAACTGTTCTTGAAATCACTTATCAAAAATGTACCATATAATTACATATTAGCATAGACCAAACATTTCAATAACAGACCCATACATTTAGGATCTTAGATCCCAGTGAAGATATCTAAAGTAAATTATTTGATTTTTTTCAAGAGTGCTGAGCATCCTGGCACTCCAGTTGATTTCTCTCATTGAGAAACCCTTCTGGCTGAGAACTTTCAAAAATTAGGCCAGTTACTTAGGTGATTGTAATGTGGTTCCCAGAATGAAATCTGGATTGTTGGACCACTTAACCCTCCCAAACCCACTGGCCTGGAGTATCTGTCACACTACAAAGCCACTTCTCTTTCACAGATGTCCGTAGGCAGGGATGCACCCACCTGAGTTTCATGAATGACCTCTCAGACACTCATGAGCCATCACTAGAGAAGTCTCATTTTAGTCCCTTCAGCTCTCCAGGACTGTACTGTGTTACACTGGTCAGAAGCCTGGCCAGTGTTTCCTCCTTATATAGTTCACTACTTTGACAAAAAGGCAGTGGCTGTGCAACAACTCTTGTTAACCTGACATGAGATTTCCCAAGCACTTCAACCAAATCACATTGTTTTAAGTAAAATATAAAACAGATTTGTTCATTATGGAAAGATCAGTTTTAAGTGATTATATGTGGTAGACATAAAGGTCAGAGTTAGCTATACTAAAAATAATTAAAAAAAAGTCCCCCCATACATTCTAAATCCTAGACTTTTAATGCAAGCAAGTGTTGAATCAGACAGCTTTTCTCACCCTGAGAGAGGTTACGGGCATGTTACGGTTCTTTAATATACTAACTGAACCCTTTTCCAGCCTGTGACTAAACTTCCCAGTTCAGATGCTTTGTTTTCCACATGCTGGTCCAGGTATTCAGCTGTGACAAGAAAGAGGCTAAATGATGATGTCACATCCTGTCTTTTATACTTTCTTCCAATTTGCTGGAAAGATCCTTACTGTAGCAAGGGGATCAGGCACCCACATTGGTCAAAGCAGTCCCCATTTCATATGTACCTTCTCTAAGGAGCTTCTGGGGTAGTGGATTGGGTGATGTTGACCCATTAGCACCATCTAGCTGTTGAAGGCTACTCTTTGTTGTAACTGAAAGGTGGGTTGTGGGCATTCCCAAGCTCACAACATATTTCAGTAGCACAGATGGCAATACTTCATAACTTCACATGCAGTGATAGCACATACAATCCAGCAGGATATTCATGTTCAGCAGATTGGGACTTTTAAAATGATACCTCACAAGGTATACTTTGTACAAAACATAACATAATTCTATCACAGCAAATTTGGGGCTTCCAAGAGGCTACTTCGAGGTAGAGGGCATCACAGTGATTTAGCTTTAGTTGGCCATTGACAAAAATCATGGCCCTAACTCTTTAATTTCTAAAGTAAATAAAAGGAGAATTAAGTAGTGTCCTGCTGATATTTTATACACCCTATATTCAGTCTGGTTTAAAAACACAGCAGAATCTGGGTTTCTGGGTTTCAGTCTGGTTTAAAAATACAGCAGAATTTCTCATTGCATATCTGAAACAATTATGAGACTGTGAGAACATGAGAAGTAGGAAATTGTGACACTGATATGTAAGGAAATGTTTCTTTTGCTTGAAAATTAAGGATGCTCCAGGAAACCAAGATGTCATATCTTTAAAATCAAATTAGCATATTGCCTAATGCTTTACGCTGATGTAGCTGAAGTCAAGGGACTATTCAAGTGAGGAAAGGTCTGCAGAATCATCTCCTGTGTATATAACAAAACACTCTGGCTTTGTCTACGTGGCACACCACCCCCCCCCAGTGCCGCTGCCAGTAGAGCTGTGCAAAATGAGCTTCTCAGGATTGCAAATGGCGTGCAATTTGTACACTCCCAAAGCTCATTACCATAGCCCCGCGAGAGTTCGGTGTTGGCAGCAGGGGGTGCCGGCACTGCAGAGGCCATGTGGATATGTCCCTGCTGGCTAAACCCCTCTGTTGCCAGTCCCTTATGCCTCAAACTAGCTAATTTGTAACTTGTAGTTTGTG